>NC_035448.2:3898264-4234019 GCF_002127325.2 Helianthus annuus | reverse complement strand
CATTAGAATTCAGGCAACATGGATGCGGGCCGCCTGAATCCTCATGTCAGTAAACGGATCTTGATATGGCGTGCGGCCCGCATTAGCTTGCTGGTTTCACTCACGCGGCCCGCCTGAGGTCTGATTTCCAAGATTTTCAAATCTTTTGTAATCATTAACCTGACCTTTCGGTTTCGAAGGGGTAACTTTGCGATTTGGCCCTCGATTATTTACAATTAAGGGCCTCGTGACTTTTACTCGCATTGTTAAGTCCCCGGTTAGTTTAATTACTATCCGAAAAGCCTTAACTTTTATTGTTGACGCTTTTAACCCCTCGCATACGAATTTGATCATAACTTTCTCGTTTTAAAACGGAACTTCGCGAAATTTATATCGTATATTCTAGTGAGCGTATTTTACTGTTTCAAAGCCTCGGGTTCGTCAAAGGGTCACTCAGAGGTATAAATTAAACATGTTGACACAATTAACCCCTGTAGCTTGTAATCTCTCACTTTCTCCCGCGTTTCGCTCCGTACGATCCATGATTTATTCGTTTGAAGGTACGAGCATCATTTAGGGTTACTATACAGTATATTTACCCCTCGTTGACATTTCTAATCCTCGAATTTACATACTTTCAAGGTTTGTCAACTCTAGTCCTTTATTTAGTATTTAATACCACGTGTAAACTCATGACACGTGTCAACACATTATTGGACACAAAATTTCGAGGTGTTACATATATATATATTTTTCTCACAAATATACATACTTAATATCAATTTTTATCTTGAAGAAATCATCATTCCTTAACTTGAAGTTTGCACAAAAATTAGGGAAACCTTGGTAAATATTTTTAGGTGAATTTCTAGGGAATAAGTTTCTCAAAAACTTATATTTTTCTAAGTGTCAAAATTTATAGAAATTTTGACATAGTTTCCCCTAAAAATGAAGGTTTCCCATGTTTTCAAAACATGTGTTTATTTTCTTTTAAATCATCATTAAACAATCATCAACTCATTCAAACCCTAAACATCTTGCACTTACCAAGTGCAAAAATTATACACTTTAAAATATAACATGAACTTGATCTTTTCACAAAAACGCGTAGTAACTTGGTAAAGTGTTTAGTAGCCTTAGTTACATTCCAAAATATATTTACTACTTGGTAAACTTCATTCTTGAAGGTTTTAGATGTTTACAACTTGTAAACATATTTTACAAAAATGTTTGTTTATACATCTTCTTGGTTCATAGGCATTTCTACACTTATTTTATCACAAAAAATAGTGTAAGTTTAGTAAAAACCACGATCTTTCAAAAATCATATTTTGAACTTGGTTTTCTTGGAAAATCATTCATAAATCTTTGATTTACAAGTTTACTAGTTTACTTTGTTTATCATCTTACAAGAAATCATTTTTATTCATCAAGTTCATGTCTTTACAAGAAGATGATTATTCTAGGTTGTTACATAATCATCCTTCCACTTGCTAGATTAAGTGTTTAAACATCATCTAGCAAGCTTCATGTGATGATTAACATCATCATCTCAAGAAATCAACAAACAAACATTACTCATGCACTAAACAATATCATTTCAACAAGATTTCATCATATGTAAAGCTTATGATTCAAGTTCAAGTCTTTTAGTGTACTTATGATTTCAACATGATACATCTTTTAACCACTAAAAATATGAAGTAAACAAGATCAAGAGAGCCTTACTACTAGCTTCAAGCTAGGGAAGAAACAATGATGAAGATCGAGTGGATAAAAGCACACGGAAGAGGTCCTTCAAGATCCGAGTCCACCAAACCTTCTAATACGGCTCCTTACACCTTGAGTGAAGCTTGGAATGGATGAAGGATGATCAAAAAATGGTGGTGTGTGGAGGACTACTTTCGGCCGAGAGGGGGAAGAGGGCAAGGGAAAGTTGTGTGATGTTGTTAAGTGTAGAAGATGAAGGTTACTTATAACCAATTTAGAGGGTTTGTCCATTGGGTTATATGTTCAAGTAGTACATGACATATCTCATCAAATCTTAAGAAAGATTATGGAAGATTTAAGGAATATTGAGGTAATCTTGAGGTGGGACCACCTCATTTGGGCCGTAAATATCATATGGGGGGGTTAATTGTAAGTTGATGGTAAAAGTAGGTAATTAGTGGAGGTAAAATGTAAAAGCTAGTGTTTTATATGTAGGATGCTTTATGTAGTATGTTAAAGTGTTCGGGGACCATAACTAGCTCAGAAAACGTAAAACAATGCTTCTAGTAATATTTTGATGCTCCGGGTAATGTCCGGTTGTTCGGTTAAATACCGGTTCGTTTAAGTGCTAAATTGCACCGTTTAGTGTCCTTTATGTATCCTTTTGTGACGCTTTCAATCCCCGACACTTAGGAAAGTATTCAGGACCATTTAGTCATGTTTTTGCATGGCACAATCTTGTTATAATGCTGAATTTTGCTAAAATGCATAAAATTCAGCATTTAAAGTGTATTTTGGGTGTTTTTCTGTGCGTATTTTAGCTTTCCGAAGGTCTATATGGTAACCCTTGTATGTACTCTTGGGTTTTAATGTATTCTTGACGTTTGACCTACACCTAGGCTCCAACTCTATTGTCTAACTACTTTCTGCAGAATTGTTGACACAATGTGTCTTACCGGTGAGTTTACTAATATTTTTGATGCAACGCTGTTCATTAACGCATAAAGCAATATCTTGTAGTATAAAACGTGCATGAATTCACTTGTATAGTATGTAATCAGACAATGTTGACATTTAAGCACATAATTGCAGTTATCAAGCATTAATTAAATTGTACGGAAATTACCGGTTACGTTTACGCATCAGTTCGCGTATAACCTTCCAGAAAGCGATTTAGAGCTCGAAATCGAACAAGAATTGATATGTGCAAACGATACACATATTTATACAAATCCCAAGTATGAAATACAATATTTCATTGGTTTGGTATTTGTTTGATGGTTGAAGTGACACAGGTGTCACAGTCTCCCCTGCTTTAGGAAATTTCGTCCCGAAATTTAATTTTAGAGGAAACTTGTGAAGACAACTGTGATTGTTTCGCTTTCAAATGAATCCCTCGAACCCTTAGTAAAACTCTGGGCCATGCTTGGATTCTTAGCGAAATTGTCAACTGTCAAAGTGAAGTCCATGTAGTAACAAAACATGGAGTTTCGAACTACGGACAGAAGAACGTTTCTTATGATAACTATCATAGGAAACTTGTGTATGCTCGAAATCAGAGTTGGAGAGTGTAAGATAAAATGACATTGGTCAAGGTCCAGGACTTCTGGTAACTTAAATAATGCTACGTTTGCAATGTAATAAGGAACACTTATATATAGGAAGTACCAGCGGCGTATCCACCATGCCCCTTTCTACATTGTTCTCGTTTCGTTATTCTCATCACTATAGGTCTTAACACATGACAAAACTTGTTGTGGTTTCTGTGCACTGAATTCCATAATTATGTATGCATCCATAATTACGTAATTCCTTGCACAGTCCGCACAGTTCATTTCATAATGCGTAGGGGAAAAATCAATCGAATAAACATGAAGTGACTTGACTAGACCACCAAAGGATCTTTTTAACTAGATCAGCGAACGATCTTTTTAACTAGATCAACACATGATCTTCTTAACTAGACCGTCATACGATCTCCTTAAAAAGACCACTTAAGGGATCTTTTCAATTATATCATCACATGATATTCCTAACCAGATTTTTAAATCAATCTGATTAACTTAGACCACTAAAGGGGTCTAATTATAGAATAGTACTTCATAATCCAAGGGTCTTAACTATTACGTAGAAGCCCATTAAGGATTTAAGATAGTACCTTTGGATATCCTACTATGAATCCCTCATATGGAGATATGGAAGATTCTATGAGGATTTGGATAATGAACATTCGGATCACACAAAAACACAAGACATAAAAGAAATCACATAAGCACATATTCACATAATTGTATCAGTTTCGTAAAATAAACTTGAAACAACAAATTTTATTTATATAACAACTGAATTGTTCCAAATGTCAAAGGATAACAAACAAAGAAATACAAAAGACTAATTGTTCACTGCTGCATTGTCGTTCGTATTTGCCTCGTTTATGTTAAACACTCGTCCACGCGCTGGATTTGCATTAACAAGTCTTGGGCAATTGTTGCTGTAGTGAGTAAGGTCACCACAGTTATAACACGACCCAGGTGGAAACTATGCTTGAACAGCAGCAGGATTTGCAGCAGCTTGATTTGCATAACAGCAGGTATTGATCAAATGTCCCAATCGCCCACAGTGGGTACATTTGTGACACTGCACTTGCTCCAGATGATGACGATTGCATTTGTTGCACAAGGGTGCAGAACGAACATAATTTTTCCTTGTACGAGGTTGTGCTGGCTGGTTTGGTGCAACCTGATTGTTCTGAGCAGTTATGGCGCAATTTTGAGAAGCCTTGCGCTTCTTCTTCTTGGGTGTCTCGACCTGTTTTTCCTTTGGTTCATCTTGTGCAGTCTTGTCAGATAGTCTCGGGTCGCCCTTTCGAAAAAGCTTACCCTTCCTGATCTGGGATTCAGTCAGGGTAGCAGACAATTCAATGGCCTGTCTGACGGTAGTAGGGTTACTGCCAGTAACGATATCCTGAACTAAGTCAGGAAGACCATCAATGTACTTTTAAATCGCCTTCTCCACAGGCGTAACCATGGCAGGACATAACAGGCTCAGTCCTCAAAACGGTCAGTGTAGGCTTGATGTTCACCACTATCTTGTTTTAGATCGTCGAATTCCCTTTCCAACGCTCTAAGCTCATGACGAGGACAAAACTCCTTCATCATTAGAGATCGAAGCTCTTCCCAAGTTTGAGCTAGTGCCACATCAGCACCCCTATCACGCATTACGCTGTTCCACCATGTAAGAGCACGCTTCTCGAACACACTGGATGCAAACTCAACCTTACGCTCATTCGGACACTGCACATGTCTGAATGTGCTTTCCAAACCTTTGAACCATTGCAGGAGCGCGGTTGCTCCTTGAGACCCAGAAAACTTTAATGGTTTAGCCGAATTGAAAGTCTTGAAATTACACTGGGTGTTGTTGCTGTTATATAACTGATGGATCTGGGCTACTACGCCCGGAAGCACTACAGCCATTTGTTGAGCGACAAGGGCTGCGATTTCTTCATTAGTTGGGGGTTGTGCATCTCGTCGAGGAGGCATTGTCTAAAAAGGACAAGGAAACATGAGAAACGAGTGAGGTTAACAAATGGGAAAAACAAATAGGGTGTTGAAAACTTCGACAAAACACAAGGAAGGCGATTATTCGTTCGTTACTTTGAACAAACGAATGATACGCAGTGACTAATCAAAGTAAATGGGTCAATATAATGTATCGTTGTCACACCCCAATATTCCACGTATTACCGGTGGGCCCGGTGGGGAGTATTGTGACGTAGTTGATATCATCATTGTCAACACACACAATAATATAGCACAGCGGAAGGCTGGGTAAATAAACTATTACAAACCATACTGTCTGATGTGTTCGAGTACATGAATAATACAGACTGGAATGTAATAAGATCCACATGCGGATCATAAAGTACAAAGAAACAAAAACTACAGACTCCGGGTATTTTATTGGATTTGCAAGATCCTCTATAACACCCTATAGCTCCAGCCTATTTCGGGAAGTACCTGTCAATCAATCTTTAGGAAAAATACGTCAGTTTATACTGGTAAATACAATTTAACTGACTCGTTTTGAAAACATTTAAGAAAATTGATTTAGGTGCACATGGCACAAATCATTTTTAACTTGGGACAATCTTTATTAAGATCTTGTATACAGCTTTACACATTTGTCATACATGTGGGGCCGGTTTGGAAGCCGGACATGATTAACTGACTCACCACCTATAAAATCCACAAAGGAGTTATCCCCAACTTGTGGGTAATTTAATATTTAGCATTTGCATCTGTCAGGTGCATGCCTGCACCCCGTGCATAGGTCGTGGCCATTAATAACTTAAATGAGCCGAGGATATCCAGGACACGGTCGTTAACCCCCAAATGTTTATGTTATCAAACAATACGGATTAAAACGGGTTATGAAGATTTATTAAATCACAATCCGACAAAATAATCCCATACCCGACCAAGCGGTATTAATATACCGTATCCGAAGCCCGTATAGGGAAAATAAGTTAAAAGTATTTACCTGGTGATAGCAGTAAAATTCCTAAGGTTCTTGAAAGGAACATTTTACCGGAAGCTATTAATCTGTATAGAAGGTTTAATTAGCCTATTAGGATGCTAACGGGTCTTTAATTAAGTCAAGGACTTAGACGGCTAGCTAGAAGGAAACCTTACGGATCTAAACGCTAGATTAAGCGGAGACCGGGATAGAATGTGATTTAGACCCGACAAGCTTGGATACTTGTATAATATTGGTAAACTAAACACATTCTGGAAAATGAGGCTTAAATGATAAGGTTAAGCCCGTTTCGGCTATTTTACGTAAACTAGTCACGTAAACCGATCCGAACGCGTAAATGCGTAACGGGTAACCGAATGAATTATATACAGGTCTAAATCATTGTTATGCTCAAAATATGTTAATATACCAGTACTATATCAACATGTATGCCCAAGAAGTAGTTTAAACCAAAATGAGTCCCTTAAGGCATTTTGGTAATTTTAATGCCCATAAAAGAGTTTATTTATAAAACTGAGTTCCAGGTCTGATTAAATTAGTAAAAACATGTATTTTGATAAGTTATATCAGTAGGATACTTAATATGTGAGGAAATACCTTTTATAACCAACTATGCACCGAAAGGGGCATTTTGGTAAATTTACATAAGCTTTTAAAGGTCAAAATAGACTTCTGGGTTAAAAACTTTAGCTTACTGGAATATTACATATATTAGCATAAAACATCATTAGGTAATGAGTTTTATATGCCAAATATAGTTTTGACCCATACTAGGTGCTAAAAAAGCTTAAAAATCGATTTAAGGGGCTATTTGGGTAAAAATAGGAAATCTGAGTTTTTGATTAGTTTATAAGGTTCAAAATATTATATTTATCATATAAAATCAGTAGCAAAAAGTTTGGCATTAAAATGTTATGTAAAACTCATTTTATGTATGAAAAGGGTAAAACCGACAATAACCGAAATTAGGCTATAATCCTATGTTATGCTCAGCCTAAAAATAAATAAAAATCTTCAAAAATCCCAAAATATTATTTAACATCAGTAAGTAAAAAGTTTGGTGTCAAAAATCGGGTTTAGATAGGCTTTATGTTAATTACGCCTTTTAAATACTAAAAAGTTTCTTAATTACGCTATTGAGCACAACTCCTATTCTAGACCTCAAACTGATATCAAATTTTCGGGACATGTCTAAATATCAGTAGCAAAAGTTTTCGTCCATTCACATTGTTAAAAATCTCGGTTTTATACAAAAAGGGCGTTTTAGGCATTATTAAGCATAATCACGATCAAGTGCATATAATTCAAACTATTAGGCACCATGCAATATAACTCCAGAGGGTTATACTACTAAGTAATGTGGTCCTAATGGAAGCTTAAAACATGGAAGAATTAAGCTTCAATGGGTCAGAACTGAAAGTCAAAGCAAAAGTCAAGCTTTTGCGACTTTCGGTTATAAACTGCCCTTAGACTATTAATTGTCGGGTTAGGACTGATAAAACATGCTTCAAACTACTTTGACCCGACAATTAACTGGTCAAACGAGATAATTAGGAGATACCCTTTTAAGGGTTAATCACCTATACTAATGTGGTTCTATAACCACTTTCAATTTGATTAGTGGTTAAGCCACATGTAATTAAAACGAAAGTCAAACTGAATTTATAATAAGTTTGACTTTATAGTAATTAAGCTAAATTAAATAACTAAACAAGTAATTGGAAGCTTACTTAAGGTCCTAGCAATCTTTTCTACACTTGATTAGCCACTTCTTACTGATGGAAGCTCCAGAGCAAGTCCTTCAAATGAATTGTTGCAAGTGTGCTTTGAAGCACAAGACTAAGCTCCTTTATATACTAATTTAAATGATCAAGGATCACTTCCAGGTGTATTTGGGGGCCCTAGGATCACTCCAGGTGTCCTAGGAAGTGAAATAAACCGACATAAAGCTCCTGGGATCGTTACAACCGAAGATAAGGCGGTGGACAGCCAAAACCCGCACCTGGCAGCCCTTTTCTGTTACTGGCACTCTCTGGCGGCCCGCGTAAGACTTAAGGGATGTCTTACGCGGGCCGCGTGGACCGGGTTAACTGGCAAAACAAGTTTGAATGCTGGCAGCTTTAGTCCCCGATTGTTTTTAACCCTTTTTAACTTCGTTGTTGACATATAAGGCCCTTGTAGTCAGTATGTTAAGGCTCTATGATGAATAAACAAACTTCGTTAGGCTCGGATTCGTTAAATATCTTCATGAAAGCAAGTTTCATCAAGTTGACGCTTTTAACCCAAAGTTTGGAAAACATGCTTAACGATCTCGGAATGACATGAAATTTTCACCACTTATTCTCGGGAGTATATTTGAATATTTCGAAGCCTCAGTTTCGTTAAAAGGTTACTCAGAGGTCAGAATTGACATATTGACACTTTTAACCCTTGTAATTCATAATCTTCCGATTATTTTCACAAACGGCTTCTTATATCCAATTGATTACCCGTTTAAGAATATTTTCTTCACGTGTGGTCATTTAGAGGCCCAAGTTTGGCATGTTGACACTTTTAGTCCTTTTGTTTGCATATTTTCGCTCTTTGTCAACTTTAGTTTCTTAAACTCAATCTTTCGCATATTTAGAGTTTAGGACACGTGTCTATGTATAATTGGACATGTTTTTACGTGGTGTTATAATCACGAAGACCCGCTTTAGCCTATAAGTGGACACTCATCCCAAGAATTCCCAGGTAAGAGTGACTGGTTTGATTATGTGGATTTGTACGAACACTCTAGCCTTAGACAGAAAACTCAGGATACAGGCATCCACCCTTCCAGATTGCACGTCTTCACACTATAAGACCCAAACTTTGACGAGATTTTGAAAACTTAGAGGGTTCAAAACCTAGTAATCAATCATCCTAGAACAGATGACTGGTTTTCAAAGCGGGTTTGAAATTTGTGTTCTCGTTGTGGTTGTCACTTAAAGATAGGCGACAGTATTGTTTTAAAACTAAACACAAGATAACTTGTGTTAGGATCTTAGGAAGGTTATAGTCTAGGTCAGAGCATTACTAATAACCTAATTCCCTATAACCATTGGCTCTGATACCAACTTTTCTGTCACACCCCGACCACGTAAAACAACAAATCGTAGCGGAAACGTCGGGGGGTGTCGTAACAGAATTATTGTTTCACAACCATGGATTAAATAATTTTGTGTTATTGCATTATTGAACTCATTGTTTTATTACAAATCAAATAAATACAAATATTGTCTTTCAAGTTTTAAAGTCGCTAAGGCACGAGTCCATCCTATGTATAGCATGTATCAACAATCATCACATAGCAACACCTGAAACATGTGTAAAAATAGGTACGTCAGCATAAAAATGCCTGTGAGATACATAGGTTTTATTAACGCATGATTCATGACTTGTAAGTTTAAAAGAATGTTTAACAAAAAGTAGTCCTGAACTTAAAAATTATTTTCTTTATAAATCATGCAAAAATTTATAAGAAATTTAATGATATAAAAGAATAATGCATAGATAATTAAATAACCAAGTAAAATGAGTTTGTATAAAATATGTTATTTGTAAAACAATGTTTTGATAAAAAGGTTTGTAGTATATATAAAAATATACCTTGGTTTTAAGAAAGTCGAGTAAGTAATATATTAAAATATATTTTAGTTCCAAAATAGTTAAATAGATAGTATATCAAGTATACTTTAGTTATTAAAATAATAGTTTTCAGTAGTATATCATAAGTATACTTTGGTTTTATAAATAACATATTAAACTATGCTTTGCTTTTGTAAATAACATATCAAACTACGCTTTGGTTTTGTAAATAACATATTAACTATGTTTTAGGAATTAACAAAATATATGTTGGTTTTGTACATAGTATATCCAAATATACCTTGGTAAACAATATCACATATGGGAGCATATCAAATTATACTTTTGGGAGTATAACAAAATACACAAAAAAAATGTGAATTAGAATTCATTCAAACCTTAGTGTATCATAATATACTTTAGAGACTATAGAAATACCACAAAGGCAATCTCTATTTGGATAAAAATTGGTTTCTGACATTCCATACAACAGGAATGGGGTGTCTAGTCTTATAGCGCTATATCATACTACCAATCGGTCTGGTGAATGTATAAAATAAGTACAATCCAACATTAATTTTATAATCTTTGAAAAATTAGTGTTTAAACCATAAATAATCATTCAGTTTGTCAAAAGATAAGTACTAACATGTATAATCAATTTACAATTTGAAATCGTGAACATAACAAATAGGTACACATGTTTCACCCCAAAACATTTGAAAACAGTAAAAGGGGGGACTATGTACTCACTTGAGGATGCTTAGAAGTCTTGAATAACAACCAAGCAAAGCTAGAGGGATCACGGAATCAAACGACACCTAATATAGGTAACTAAGTAAATAAATCGGACCTAAATCGGAAGAGCAGATAGAATGAGATTTCGTAAACCTAATGAGTATAGGAACTCATGTAATATGGTTTAACAAAGCCTACATCCTAAATCAACCTATCCTAAGTGCTTACGACCCATTACGACTCGTTTAGGTAGCTTACGCTACTTTAACGCGTCGTTCGCGTAAAACGCGTTCGGACTGCCTAACTAGTCCTATGACAAGTATTATATGCCTTAACAAGTATAATAATGTTGCCTAATCAGTTTAGATGTAAAAATTTAGGTTACATATGCTTAAAATGAATTTATGCGTAAAAAGGGCATTTTGGTCATTTACCTAAGGCATATAAACTACTTATCATACAACTACTTAAACGAAGTGACCATAAGGTATAACCTCGGAAGGTTATTCCCTATACAACTATGGTCACAAAACATGTTTGGTCGGATCCTAATGATCGACCAAACGGGTCGGGTTCGAAAGTCTAAGCGGTTGTTTGGACCGCTTATCTTACGACCCTACATAAGCGCTAATCTAAAAGTAACGAGTTAAATATGTTAAAACACGTTTAACGAAGTTAGAAAACAAGTTTGATATCAAAACAAAGGGTTTTGATACCCAAGAATAGTTTGGTTGCAAAATACGCATGAATACACATTTTGACCGAAACTACGACTCATCACTACGCCTAATCAACGTGGTAATCAGTAGGTATAATCATATGGGACTATAACCATTGTGATTACGCTCACGTTTCAAAGTTCAAACGAACTTTGTGTTGACCATAACCTGGTCAAAACAGAAAGTCAAACACTGTTTGACTTTCGTGCTTGAAAACGCATAAAAAGCACAAAAGAATACTTACAAAGGGTCCAAGCTAGGAAGATCTTGATCCAAATTGCTCAGGTATGAAGTGTTAAACCCAACTTAGAGCTATTTGAATCAGATTGTGAGGAATGAGAATGAAAGCTTGGGGATATTTATAGATTTCGGTAAACCGTTAAGATCGTTTCTCGCATTTCGTGCTTCGATCTTGGCCCTCCACTTGGGCACATGGTTTTCAAAACCATGGGAACACTAAAAACTATCAAATACCAGCCCAAAGTATGCCAAATCAGGGGTTTAAAACCACCAAAACCTCAAAAATGGACCAAGTTCAATGTTTCTGTTCTGCTGTCTGTCGTGCCTGTGAGAGAGGAAGGGCTCTCTTACGTGGCCCGCGAGAGCCAAGAATGGAAGAACGACAAAACTAGTCCCTGAAGTTGTAAAACTCAGTTTTTGGCACTTTTAAGCCCCGTTAACCCCATTTCAAGGCTCTAAAATGAAGCTAAAGTATAGAGAACTTGAAATGTGCTAAAAAAATATCTCGGATGCCGGTTCGTTTTGTCGTACAGTTGCGTTGTTTGGTTAATTACGACAGAAATCGTAACGGATGCAAAAACGATCCAAATTACGCGACAAATGGAATTTTATCATGCCAATCACTAAAATAAAATATTTTAATGATTACATAAATTTTTGGATGTCCGGATGTATTCAGAATGTAAGATATGCGCGAAAATGCAAACTTATGCACTTTTTGACACTTTTAGTCCCTGAATGACCAAAAGTTTATTTTAGCACACCGAACCCCTCAAAGCCTATTTCTAAGCTATGTAAAGGATATTTAGGGCACGTTTAACTTATGGTCATGTTCCGGAATGTTCGTTACAGTACGAATCGACATACTTTCGCAGTTTGTCGAAATTAGTGCCTGTAAGCGAATAAACTTGATTTCGACACACCAAACCATCCAAAACTTATTTCTAAGTTATGTATAGGTTATTTAAGGTATGCTAAGCCCATATCACTGTTCCGGAGTGTTTGTCGTGTTAAACTGATTACGTTTACGCATCAGTTCGCGTCTAACCTTCCAGAAAGCGATTTAGAGCTCGAAATCGAACAAGAATTGATATGTGCAAACGATACACTTATTTATACAAATCCCAAGTATGAAATAAAATATTTCATTGGTTTGGTATTTGTTTGATGGTTGAAGTGACACAGGTGTCACACCGATCCATTAACTGAGTCACCAGAATTAGATAGAAGCTTAACTCGTTCTCTAACCAGCGGTTGCAAGTTATTATCTTGTAACAACCCGACTTTTTTGAAGTCAATGTACAAGTCAAAGTCAAAGTCAAAGGAAGAAAAGATTTCTAATCAGATCTGTCATTTCTTACTTGATTATTGATTGTACTCCCCGACTCGTTAAATCGATACTATTAGTTTACGCTATTTTTAGTTGTATTATGTGAAGTAACAATGCAATAAACGCAGTTGAAACGCTAATCTACTTAACGCTATCTCATCGCTATCGCATCGCAGTTATTTGGTATTGTTTTATGTGTGTGTGCTATTATGTGTTATTTGTGCACGTTGTAAGGACCTTCAAAAATATCCCTAAATAACCCATAAGTGAAAACCTGAACCCCTGAAACCATACTGTGCATGAAAAATCAATAAAATGTGAAATATGGGTTTCAGGCGGGCCGCGTAAAGGTAAGCTTAAACTTACGCGGGTCGCGTCAATGTGAAGCTTGACCGGATAAGCATCCGGGACCACGTGTTGACTACCTGGTGACCCTACTCGTGACCAATCAGACCTACGCATAGACTAGACGGCCACGCGGGCCGCGTAAAGTTTGGCTGATGGTTCACGCGGGCCGCGACAGAGCCAATTTTCAGCTATAAATAGCTTGGCTCCTGAGCATTTCGATGGTGTCGAAACCAACTTTCAAAAACGAAGTATTACTGTCCAAAATCGAAATTTACTTTCATAATAGCGAGGTGCTGCTACGATCCCAGGTATTAACTCGATCGCTGCTACGATTCAATGTCCGATCGATTGAAACTATCCGATGAATGTTTAAGTGCTGCTCAAATTAGGGTTTATACTTTGTCATTCGTCGTAAATTCGATGGATGTTTAAGTATTGCACTTTGTCATTTGTCGTGAGGGTTAAATCTAGTGAGTTATTGTAAATGCTGTATTAGTTACTGACCTAGTTCGTATGCATTGTTGTTTAAATTAGGTTATCAGGCTTATCAGTAGGCTAAACTATGCCCGTATAAATCTACAATGTGAGTCATTCTCTTTTATCAAAAGTATTTTACAATACCTCAGATTGTTTTCAAAAGTTATAATTACAGGGATTAAGTCATGGTTATCTTGAATCACTGGCTAGTGGGGTATTGTGCACATTACTAATTTCTCACGGTTAGGCTAATAAATCCTAACAGTGATAATCGTCACTACTTGGGGAAAGACCCAATAGTGGTATGACCATCGTCACCAGGTGACACGGCGCCAGATAAAAATAAGATAAAAGCCATTGTAATCGCTCTTATGCTATAATTTATAACTATGCGTCATTTTATCAAAATGAATGATTCACCAGTATTTCCCCGCTGACAAAATATTTTTAAAACATGTTTCAGGCGACCTGCTGCAAATCAAGGAAAACGTGCTACGGAGCACTAACCAGCTTAAAAGAGGTGGCTCAGTTAAAATGAATAAACATGTTTTAATAAATCAGGGAATTTCCAAGTAAAATTCCTCTGTTGTAAATTACAGGGTTTATCCCGAATTATGAAATAAAATAATCGAGCATTTCAAGTTTTAAAAGATCTTGTTTAAAAATCTTCCGCTGTCGCATCAATTAACTACCACGGGTTCCTGTCCCGCGGCTCCTGACCGGGTCAAACCGGGGTTGGGGCTGTGACACACGTTTATATTTGTTTTGAGGTGATTATTCGCAAACGCAATCGCAACTCTGTCGCAACGCAATCTCATCGCGAACTCGAAAACTAAGTATCACTTTTATGTTATGTGTTAGTGATGTGGGGTAAAATACACATATTTGTCCCGTGTAGATTGTATAATTATTGTATAGTTTTTATTTATTTTTATTTAGTTTTAGTATTAGATTACATTATTTGGTGTTTTGGCAGGTTCTGGTTCAAATAGAGCAGAAACGAGTAATAAAGAAATAACCTGCCAGTTGAGTAGAGTAGGGTGCCAGAGACCGAATAAAAATTACCGCTAATTTCCTCGATTGGGTCGAGCCCACTTATCTCTATATATTAAAAGGGTGGAGGCTACCTATTAATTTTCGCGGGCCGCCAAACATTGATAGCCAACTAATGTTGATTGTGGGCCTTTAAATGATATGCTCAGATTGTAATAATCTATTAATAATTCTCCTTGTAAGTTGTTGGACGAAAGCAGACAATCATAATTAGAAGAATTCTAATTGGGCCATATATTTGAAAGTATAAACACATCAGACGAAAAGTTTGGGCCTATTAGAAGCCATAGGATTGGGTGGCAAGCCCTTATTAGTAGGTGGAGCGGCATGTTTGATTGGTTTAGTGGGCGGCCCAATTAATGAAAGGAGGAGGTCGGTTGGGCACGAAGGTGAGACGCAAGCCTTGATTGGTTTTAATTGGGCGGCGATATTATTTGAGGGGGTATTCTACATCAGACGTAAAAAAATAAAAAAACAATTGGGGATTTCACATTGGGCCGTAAGCCCAGAAGGCAACAATGGGCGGCAAGCATTGATTTGTTTGAGGATTTGATTGGGCGGCAGCCCTGATTGGAGAAGGGGGGCGGCACATCAATTTGAAAGAAATATATATTGAGGGACGGCAGAATAGAACGAACATCAGACGCACGCAACATCACATCAGCGGCACATCTTGGACGAAAAAATATATAGTGCACGATCACAAGGGACGAATTTCAGTGGTGGATTTTAGCAAGGGTTCAAAGCTAGGAATCATTGGAAGCGAGCGGGTTCGAAGCTTACGGGTTCTATCTTCTCAGTTTCTTTTGTTTTCTTAGTTTCTTGTTCTTTAATTCAATGAACTCAGTTATGAGACTTTGTTTATTTGTTTTTAAGACCATGGCTCTTGGCTAAATATCTTTAACTACCTAGGCTAGACGCAAGCTAAACTCAGAATGGATTTCTATTCGATGATTTTGTGGTGTGGAACCGGGATCTTTAAATGCTAAACCTATTAAGACACCACTAAGCCCCCCAAACACTCTCAAGGCGATTCTTGTGGCACTACCTAGGATGTTAAACTCACCGGTTTTCTAGATTTCTTTTCCGTCCTCTAGTTTGTTGAAAGTGCTTATGTAAGACGCTCTACTTTGCCGCGCGAACGTCTAAAGCAGCTATGGGTTTAATCTTGGCTTAATAGACAATGGGATGTTAATTCCTTATAACTACACCGAGACCTATTAATATCCTCGAGCCTTTCCGCGACGAGTCTAGCAGCACACTTGATTTTATTAAATTACCGAATATTGTTTCTAAGGTTACTTACATGATTTTCACCCTAAAGGATTAATGACCTATTACGTGATATAGACACTCACCTAAATCAAGAACCCTAATCCGACTCTATTCCGTGATAAAGACCGTCACCAAGAATCGAATGAAGCAATAGACAATAATCAAATAATCACAAGCACGCATACGCACCAAGATAAACTACCATAGCGTTTACAATACAAGAAAGATCCACAACCACGACAAAAACCGAATAAAAATCCAAACTTTATTATGCTATTGTCATGCCTAGGTAGTTCCTTCATCATCCTTGAGTTCAACCTTCGTGTGAGTTCGTGTCTAGTTCGTCTAGTTAGTTTGTTTTTAATTATAATTTTAGGATATTTAGAAGACCCCCCAATCAAATAAACAATTAGTTAAAGTCCGTGTCAGTCTAAGTCTAGATAGAGTCGTTAGCGTAATTTAGTAGAGTCTCTTGGGTTCGATACTCGGACTTCCTTAGGCTATACTGCATCGATCGGTACACTTGTCGGTCGTGTGGTTTAGGGTTTAGAGAGTCTTAGTTTTATAAATTTAAAACTTAGAGAGTCTAGAATTAGGGTAAATTTAGTTAGTTTTAATTAACCCATTTTCAGCACATCAGTTAGTTATGTTATTTGTGTAACTATTGTTTAATACTGATATACGTTAAATTATACATGTTTTTATACCCCAAAACACTTCCGTTTTAAGCATTTTTGACCGAAACCGCGACGTTTAGGTACCAAAATCGGTACTTTTATATTTTCAGGTCTTAAACGAAGAACAGAAGACAAATCTGATGAAAACGGGCAAATTCTGATGCGTTTCTGATAAAACGGACAAAAATCTGATGACTGCCAGGTGTCGCACGACCGTGCATCCAACCGCACTACCGTGCGAGACCTCCGACCTCGGAAGCACTGCCAGTGCAACTCATGGTGCCGCTGATTTCTCGAACCACACCCCAAAGGGAGGAGGAATTCAATAGTCCTCTCTTCCTGGGGATTCATCACTGGCTAGGTCATTGCTTGACTCGCCATAACCCTTACACCACGTGCGAGCCAACCGCACCCCATGCACCACCTGGACCATACTTTCTGATCACGATTCTGATGACCTCGTACTACCGTGCGACCAGTCGCATGACTGTGCCAATCTGGTGACCTAGGCAAGTTGTCCACTAGTCCACTTGGCTGACTCGGGATCGCTGAAATTGACGTCACCTGACAACACCTGACCGCACGGCCGTGCCAAACTGAAAATTGCCTATAAATAGCAGCATTCGCTACTGATCAAAATGTTGGGTTTTTCTCCATGTTTCTGGGCGATTTCTGGGTTCCGAAGTAGTCCTGATCAGACCCATTTGAAGCTTAAAGATCGAGTGGAAGCATAACTGATCCAACCCATCAATTCCTTGCTTGTTTATGGTTCGATTCCTTGTTTTTAAACATGTATTCTGATCATTTAGCAAGTATTGAGCTGATGTTAGTTTATGTTTAATGTAATATTATGTAATAGTAGTTATAAACTTGTTTCTTGAATAATCTTTATGTTGTAATCTTGTTTGTATGAAACTTTGGTGCTTTTTCATGTTCGAATCTTCATGATTATATAATGAACGTTTCATTGATGTTGTGTTCCTGATTATGTTTGATTATCTTGGATAATGAATCTGTGGTTAGTGGGATGGTAACTATTTCTTGATTAAATCACTTGTTTGTAAACTTGTTTACACCATGAGACTCGAGAGGGGTATTGGTTTTATCTAAGATATATCTTATTTTGATTAGGAATAGTTTCTTGCACGTAAGGGTTCTAACGAATTATATGGCGTTGATTACATGTTCTTGCATGCAGTTTATGATCCTTGTTTAGTAGTTTTGTCTGAAATTGCTGACATGGTAGATTTGTGTTCAAGACTTGTAAAGGTGAAATATGTTGTTATATGATCTACTTAAATGCTTATCCTCGTGGTTGTATTGTGACCATCGATATTGCTTTCTTTGATAAGTGAGGTTAGAAAACTTCTAGCGGATGACTAATCTATCTTTAAAGGTTCACATGAATGAATATCAATAGCTCGCTAAAGAATGAGTTTAGGTGGTTAACGTGTGTTTATCGCGTTAACTTTCCGAAGAATCATCATGTTAGAAAACTCCTAGCTGATGACTAACTGTCTTAAAATTGGAAAATTGATTAAGTGCTTTTGTGACATATCTGATAGATAACATATTTAGGTTGTTTGTGAAACAAGATAATAGTATATTTATGTTTTAGATATAATTTAGATAACTTAGTTAAACAACCATTCACTTCTCTTTTTATCTGGTAAATTAATGACAAAGATTTAGTACATTATAACGCCCGTGTTCCATGGATCGATATCTGGATCTTACTAATACTTTGCTGCATATATGACGGGATACACTTGTCCTTTGTTGTGTGTGTTTTAATGTTAAGGTATAAACCATTTTTATAAATATAAAACACATTTCGTTGCATGTGAAGATACTGTAAATAAATATGTATACGATCATGTTACGTCAAATACTATTGCATCGCCTACTCGCAACGCATCGCAACGCTCATCGCACGAAACGAAAAGTCGGAAACCAACCCACTCGAGCCATCCGATCGAAGGACCATCTGATCGGATAGTCATCCGGACCGGTCATCCGTCTGGATGACCATCCGATCGGATGGCCATCCGACCCAATAACCTACACCTCCTTTCTCTCCTCTTCACCTATAAATACCCACCTGTCACATCACTGTTCATGATGTGACAGCTCTCCTCCGACCCAGTGCATTCTCAGGCTATGTTCTCTCGATTCCTCATGATTCTTGTAAGTTTTCATCTCAAATCTTGTACTTCCACAATCAGCACACACTTTCTCATCATCTTCTCCATCAAATCACAACTTTTCACCATGAAATCTCTGGATTCGGGCTGTTCTAGGATGATGTCATCATGGGTTCTCATTAACACCAAAGTGTGACCTCATTCCACCAAGAACAACTCAGATCTAAAGGATTTCTACAATGTTTAAACACTGATTTCACCTAAATCTAAACATTTTCAACTTTAGATTCAAACTTTTCTTCAAACGTCTTTCATTTTTACTCAAAAACCAATAGAATCTGAGCTCATTCAGGCCTTCTACTCATTCTCTAGTAAAGTGCCGGACTGAGAACGGATTACTACCGAAGAGATGACCGACTCACGGGTTGAACATGAACTTCCGTCAAGAACAGTTACTGATCGGACGGGGTGATTCCCATCCGTTCAGATGACTTGGACTCGATGGGGTTTCCGTTGTTTAACACGTTGTCATACCGTCTCGGTTCAACCGCAAAACATTCTAAACCTAACTGATATATCAAGATCAAACCAACAGTTGCCCGAACGAACCGCCGTCCGATCGGATCACCATCCGACTGAACGATGATCCGACCAGGTGACTTATGATTTCAACACTTAAACATTTTCACTAACTTCAAAGAATATCAGTTTCCAATGAAGGGCCATCCGACCGAACGGTCATCCGTCCGGATGACCTGATATGTAGAAACACTTCTCATTTTACATAACGCTACAACGAAAACTTCAAAGTTCACATCATACACAAACACATCCATCCCAAATGGACAACCCTCCAACCGAATGGTCATCTGTCCGGACGGTCATCCGTCCGGATGACCCTCCGTCCGGACGGTCATCCGATCGGATCACTATCCGTCCCATTTCACTCGACACCGTTTAACGCACTGTTCAACGCTTACACTATCGTTCTCTGATCAGGCTAATCTCTCAGCGCTCCCTTCAATCCAAGACTGTGTTTATTCGTTAAACACGATCTGTGAGTATACTCGATCCCTTTTTGCTTAACGCACTTTGAGGTGTTACATAGGTTACCTATATCAAATCACATCGATCACACAACGAAAACACTTTTATACGCTAACCGCTCTGCATGTTATACGTGTTATTTGATGAATGCTTGTATGTTATGTTTACACAGTGATTGTTGCCTGACACCTTAGCAACGATAGTACTATAGTTTGGACTCAGCACTTGTTGTGGACAGGGGTTGTTAAGGGCATTTCTTCACGTGTCACAGTGGTGACATGTGTTATGCATTCTACAACTCGCAATCATGTTTTTGCATATTTCATTGTCGATAACCAACTTGCTTCACATTACTACGTGTTACGTGCTGGTTATGACTTTTATTTTAACGTATGTGACAGGTGTTTAGGATGCTTATGCTATGCTTGCTGTTCTGGAAATCAAGTTAGGAGGTCTAGAAACGTCACATTTAATTCTGAGTTGTCGAAACAATTTATTTGTCTTTGAGATACTATGTCTGTAATGGCTACATTGCTTGATATGTTATGGTATGGGACGTAACGTTAAATATTTGGTAATATTAGTTGTTATGGATTTCTGCTGGACAATCTGTTTCGCTCAGTGTCGCGCCTCGATGTTTCCGCCAACGGTTGGGGTGTGACATATCTGAAGACGATGAAGATGCATCATCTGACGTCATGTTCATGCTCGGAATAGAATCCTGAAGCATATCTGCAACTTCATTGAACCTTCTGAGATGAAGCAGAGCAGTAGCTTTCAGTGTTAAAGCCGGTTCATACGTCGGCGATAAAGCGAGAGCAGAATCAAGGAGGTTAATCACAGAAGCGATGTTGTTATCTTGTTCGGATGCGAATAATGATCGAGCGTCTTTGACGTACATATCGGCGATCTGGAAACGAGTGTATGATAGGTTAACAGATTGAAACAACGAAAATGAATGGTGGAGATAGATGGTGGTGGAGGTGGTGATGGATGGTGGTTGTTATGGCAGGAGATAGACAGAGAGAAAGGAGGTAGAAGAAGAAGTGGGGTGTGGTGGGACCCACAAAAGATTATTGTTTTAATAAAAGCTTTAAATAAAATAAAAAATAAATGACCATTTTGTCCCTGAGTAAAAGGACAAAATACCAGGATTTAATTTGAGAAATATGACCTGATTTCATTTTTGGACCAAAATGACAATAAAAGTAAAACTACATGGACCCAGATGCAAAAGGTTTCAAATTTGAACTAAACTGACAAAAATATCAAACCTTAGAGACCAAAATGGCAGTTTACTCTTTTCTCTTGTTATTGTTCTTTTCCTTTTCTTGTGTATGAAGTTTGTGAAGGTATGGATCCAATCATAGATTCAAGTAAACTTTCAAGATGAAGTTTGTGAAGTTTGTGTTTGTTATTTACTAACTCCCGTATTCTTACAAAATCACTATTCATTTTTTTAACTCTTTTTTAGAACGGTGAGTTTGATTATTGACGGACTACTGAGGTATCATCGTGTCACCAGCAGAACCATTCAATCATATCCATTTCCACTAGGCAATAATGTTTATATACCAATTCAGGAGGAAACCCAATAATAAATCTGGGAAACCCCCGTGTAGGAATCGAACCCAGGACCTAATAGTTCCTAAGCCTTAACCCAAGACCTAATAGTTCTTAAGCCTTATCCATGTAGATTTCAACTTTTACCAAAATGTGTCATAAGTTGTTCATGTTTAACCTGTATACCTTTCAACTTTTAGAAATTTGTCCAAATAATTTTTTATTTTTAACCATAACATTTTTTCACTTTCAACTTTGGTCACAATATTTTTTTTACAGTTTTAAGTTTTAACAGGCCCTTCGCAACACGCTGATCATAAGTCGACTTAGTTATTTTTTTTCTATGTTTTACAATTCGGTCTTTTTTTTTTGAGTTAACACGTCATAACACACGTGCGTGTCTTAACATTTTTACGTCTACCTTTTTTATTCGTTATAATAGTCCCGTCGCAAAGTGCGGGTCTTCAATCCTAGTTGTTTATTATTTCGTTGGACTCATGCCTAATTTCTCCTGTACACTCATTCTAATGGTTATGGGAAGCAACAAATGTCACCTCGGCCTAATGGAGAACCGATAGATCCCCACTGGAGCTTGTCTTACTATATATTTTAGTGGTGGTATACGCTCTTTTTTACTAATAAAAATCTAACATGCTTTTCTTTTTCTTAATGCCAATTATAACAATATACTTACAGTTTAACTATTTGAGAAACACATAGTTTACATACCATCTTATTATAACGTATAAATCAAAGGTTACAAGTTTTTATACACTTGGATCACAATAATATGTACAATAATAGTTTTCATACATATCGACCTATCGTTTTTTATATATAACTCAATCTATATCTATATCTATATCTACTCTACCATATAATAAAGTAAATCATATGGAGACGCATGACACTGTATGAGGCCATCTCAATTATTTTTTCTCATCTAAAAAAATATATATAGATAGTATTTGTTAATAAGATTCAATTAATTAAAAAATATATTATGTTAATCCATAAATTTATCTTTTTATCTTTTACCTTAAATAAATAGATATAGATGATATTTGTTAAGATGCAGAACACTAAATATTGCGAGAAAATTCAACAACAAAATGAATAACCCATTTTTTCAATCCTAAAAACCTAAAACGTAAATGAAAATGTTAAAAATGTAAGATTTACTGTTCCTCACACTAGAATTCAAAACAAAATATGGAAAATTTTCAGTTTTTATATAACATACACATATGTAGCTTATGTGTAGGTTAAATTACATACATGTATGTAGATTGTGTAGGTAAAATTACATGGTTTTTTATGTATATATATCACATATATGAATGTAAGAAACAAAAAAAAAAATATGAACCTTAAATCCCAAAATTTAGTGATTTAGAGTTGTTACTTTTGTTCTCGCAATAATTAGTCTTCTGTAATGATCTTCTTCCTATTTGTTAATAACATTCAAATAAAATTTTTAATCCATTAATTTTATCTTTTACAATTTTGTTTTCTATTTATATGTATACCGTCTTTGCATGGCTTTTACTGAGGTTTTAGACTTTTAATGTAAAAATGTAAATAAAAATACAAGTAATAATAACCTATAACAAAATAGTTTATGTTAACGCTCTAACAATCTATACACTACAAAAAAATGACTTTTGGGGACTGAAAAATCAGTATCTGATGCGTAAGAATCAGTCTCTAATGGTTATCAAGGACTGATTTGCCAGTCCCCAGCCAGTCCTGGATACCTAGTACTAGATACTGGTTTTAACAACTAAGAATCAGTCCCTATTGTACGACACCAAAGAGGACTAATTGTCAGTCTCAGATACATAAAAATTCAGTCCTAAACTTACCTCCCAGTACCACGTCATTTCAGTCCCCGATGCATTTCTTCGATGACTAACAAATTAGTCTCGAATTCTACGATAGTTTAGTCCCAGGTGTATTACTTTAAGGACTGAAAATCGGTCCTATAAACATGTCTGTATTGTCCCTAATAAGTTTTGTTAAGTTTGTGATTCCATGTCAAGTCAGTATCCAATAAGATATTTTAGAGACTAATAATTAGTCTCAAGTACCACATGATTTCAGTCCTTAATATGCTTCTTTTAAGTACTAAAAATTAGTCTCACATACTATCTTATTTTAGTACTTAATATGTACTTTTAGGGACTAATAATCAGTTTAAGATAACAAATATTTTTAGTCTCCAATATGTTTATTTAGGGTCTGAAAATTAGTCGCTTAAGTTAGTCCCAAATATCTTTTTTAGTGACTATCTTTTAGTCTCTAATATTATGTGTCACTTTCAGTATGGTTTTTTACATACTTTTTTACATACTGAAAAATAGTTGCAAATACAATTTTAGTTGAGTCCCTAACATACATTTACAATTCCTAACAATTTTAGTTGGGTCTAAACAAGCCGAGCCGAGCTTAAACTTAACTATGCTGGAGCCTGATAAGTGAAGCTCCGGTTGGGCTTGTTTATAAAAAAAATTTATTTTTTTAAACTAAATACTAGTCCATAATGTAGTATGTTACAATAAAGATGAGGACCAATTTTGAGTCTGTAATTTCTTCTTTAAAATACAACGATTTGTATCGATTATTAGAGACTAATTATGAGTCACTGTTTCTTATTTCTGTATAAAACTTTGGAGACTGAAAATCTGTTCCTAATAAGTTTTCAAAAAGTTTTAACATATTTGGACACTGAAAATTAGTCACCAATCATTTCCTATATAAAAAGGTATTCAAAATCGAATATCAGTCCCTAATTATGGTTGTCTTGAAAATATTATTAACTTATATTTAGTCCCTAATATGTTCCATCTATATTGGAGACAGAATATTAGTCTCCAACATAGATGTGTCATTTTTCATTATAGAGGGAACATATTTGAGATTAAAATTTAGTAGTTAATAATCGTCCTTCCAAAATGCTATACCATGCAAACATATTTGCGACTGAAATTCAGTCTCAATTAAGGTGTTTAGATATTAAAGACTGATTTCTAGTAACTAATATATGGTGCATAGAAATCAGTCCTTAATATTATCAGTGACTGATAAATCAGTCTCAAATATTACGTATTGGAGACTGATATATCAGTCCCTAATAATTTAGTATCTAATGGTCACTTTTCTTGTAGTGATAATATATAACTATTTAGAGTTAATTACTGTTTTCGTCCCTTTGGTTTGTCAAAAATCACTATTTCAGTCCATTAGTATAAAAATTGTGATTTTAGTCCCTGTGGTTTTACTTTCGTAACCATTTTAGTCCTTGTGGTTTCACTTCCGTAACCATTTCAATCCATTATTATGTTAAGTACAGGGACTGAAATGGTTACGAGGTGGACTAAAATGGTTACAAAAGTGAAACCACAGGGATTGAAATCGCAATTTTTAAACTAATGGACTGAAATAGTGATTTTTGACAAACCACAAGTACGAAAACAGTAATTAACTCAACTATTTATAATAAAAGGTTGAGTTCATTTTCAGTCCATTAGTATAAAAATTGTGATTTTAGTCCCTGTGGTTTTACTTTCGTAACCATTTTAGTCCTTGTGGTTTCACTTCCGTAACCATTTCAATCCATTATTATGTTAAGTACAGGGACTGAAATGGTTACGAGGTGGACTAAAATGGTTACAAAAGTGAAACCACAGGGATTGAAATCGCAATTTTTAAACTAATGGACTGAAATAGTTATTTTTGACAAACCACAAGTACGAAAACAGTAATTAACTCAACTATTTATAATAAAAGGTTGAGTTCATTTTCAAACATTAAATAATTGCAAAAATTTCAGAACTCTCAAGAAATAATTGGTTTATTTATACAATAAAATTTAAGAACTATATGATATGTTAGTTAAATTAATATTTTTAAAAAACATTTATTCAATATGTGTAATACAGAGTTCACTAATCTAGTTATTACATATATCATATCGGGTTGATTAGCTACAGGACCTTGCTAAGCACTATAATACACTTTCTAGTTTTTTGTTCTCTCTCCCCCCCCCCCCCCCTCATAACTTTCAGCGAAAAACTTTGTAAAATGTCATTTAGACCCCCTCAGGTTTCTTAAGTTTTAAGTTTACCATTTTTTAACTTCAAAAACAGTATTTTCTTACGTGCTTATTTTTATGTATGTGTCGGTAAAAATTCAGGTTGGTTTACGTTTCGACATAATTTTTATTCGAATTGAATCAGGTCAAATATAGTACGTTTTTGTGTTTATTTTTATGTACGTTTTCACTTGGCCTATGTTTTGGCGTAAATTTTGTTCGGAAACGAGTCGTGCCAAATATAATACGTTTTCATAAGACGGTGTAAAATCGAGTTACTTAACGTTTTAACGTCCTCCAACGTGCGGCAGGTAAAGTTACTAGTTTTATAAAAAAAGGTCGTAAAAAGTTTATGTCGGTAGAAATTGAATAAATAAGAAGTCTTATAAAACATGTGGTTAATAGTAGCTATCATTGATTATTATAAAAAGTTGTAAAGAAACGAATTAAGGTCAAGAAAGTAGGCCGTTTGATTAACTTTGAAATGGATGGTCCGACAAATCGACAAATATCATAAGAATCCATTAATCTGAAAGGTCCAACTTGGTCTCTTCTTCTTCTTTGTCATTTATCTTTCCACACACACGTGTTGGAAATCATTGAATTTAGACGTAAATTCAAGTCTTCTTTTCTCTAGTTACAAGCTCATGCTAGCAAAAGTTTGTGTACGTAAATTTTAGTTATTTTCTGCAAGAAAAAGGAGAGAACCCTCGTTAGAGCCGAGTCGGTTTTGTAGATAAACGGTTCAATATTTTACGGTACTGTCTAAAACAAACATGATTTGTCATAAAACTTCTTGTACAGATCGCTATATAAGGATGTCGCTTAGGCTTCACGGTATGGGACGCCAACCCCTTTCCACCTTAGCAAAAAATATCAATAGCCCCCCACCCCCATACCAGGGGCGCTATTGATGCCCAGTGATTACAATAGCGAGCAATAACATATGGAATTGTGGGCCCCACTTTAATTTTTAACCCTAAAAAAATAATAGAGGCGTTATTGGGGGGCTTTAATTAACCCATATTGTGGGCTTTACTCGTAAAAGGTAATGGAACCCCTTGTCTCAGGTGTCAATAATGTGTCGCAATGGAGCCTCTAGGGGGATCTATCCATACGCCGTAACCTTAATAAGCTTGATGTGCCTGCCAAGTATTATTGGTTTGCGACTAGATAACTTTTGTTGGTTGAAATTGCCGGATTTTTGTTTTGAGATGTGCAATTAAATATTTTAATATTAAAAAGTATTACTATAATGTTATATCTAAGATGAACAAATTGAAATGTGTTTAACAGCATTATAAAATGCGTATAGTCGTATTCGTATAGTGGTTTCTCTATTTTTTTTTATTTACACATAAGGTTCAAATATAGGCTACTGTAGCAATGTCGTTTACGTAATTCAATTGATACAATTATTTATATATTATTTTCCTTTAATTACTTCAATTTAACTCAAAACACTTTACTTCCTTTATTACTAACTTTACGCATTTCAAAATATTACTTTTAATTCCTCTAAATATATTGAAATATTCCAAATAGATGAAAAGATGATATATATATATATATATATATATATATATAGAAAAGGTATATCGTACATTACGGCTTAACGTACTTCACGTACGATACGTGCGTGATTTGTTCTATAACATGCGCGATTAATGTTTTCTATATGCGTGATTATTGTGTTTCAACATGCGTGATTTTGGATTTTTAAGTTATAACGTGCGTGATTTTAAATTGAACGTGCGTAATTACCTGTCGTACGTGATATACGTTAAGCCGTAATGTACATTAACCTTCCTATATATATATATGTATATTACATAAGGAAATATAAAATTTAATTCAGAAACATAATGGGACCATCTGATTAAACTTTAAGAATAACTTAAAGATATTAACATAAAGTTGTTCAAAGTTTCTTAAAAGTGTTACACGTGATCGAAGAGGAGTGACCATGAGTGTAATTTTGAAAATATTTGAAACCATAAATGTAAAGTAAGAATGTAAGATTATTACATGAAACATCTTTGTTATTAACTCTTATTACATGAAACATCTTTGTTATTAACTCTTAACAAGTTTAATAATTGATAAAACATACGCATAAAACCTTTAAACATCTTGGTAAGGGAGGTCATGGGTTCAAGTCTCACAAACGACAGGAATAAAAGAAATTTGACGTTCAAAAAAAAAAAGTTGAGATATAAATGGAATTATCGTACAAATGATAAGGTAGAGGTAACTCCAAAAAGTACGGTAGCACAATGGTAAATAACAATAACTTATTTAGAGACTAGAGTAATAATATGACTACTCTAAAATTTGATCCAACTTAAACATATCTTAAAGTAATTATATTATTAGCGTAATTTTATAATTACTCTAGAGTAGTTCTAACTCAACTCAAACATATCCTAGAGTAATTATACTAGTTACTTTAGAGTAATTCAAATCCAACTCAAACATATCCAAGAGTAAATATATAATTACTCTAAGGTAATTATACATCAGAGTAGCTATATGATTATTCTAGATAGAGTACTCAAACATATATTTACAAAAATGTCACTGTGCTTTTCTTGAGTTTCCTTCACTCCGTATCATTTATATGATAATTTCGTTTGTATTTGATCTTTATTCTTTAACATATAAACTATGTATTTTGTTTCTCTTAGGGGTCGTTTGGCAACCTTTGAATGGGTAAGTGTTGAGCCAGTAAGAGGTCTGAATCATTAAGTGCTGAACCAATAAGAGGTCTGAACAATTAAAAGCCGGTGTAATGCTTAATCATTCAGAGACAAGTGTCTTACCAATTCAGATAAGATGTCTTAACCATTCAGACTCAGTATAATTGTTAACTATTCAGAGGCAAATGTCTAAACCATTCAGACATTTGTTCGCAAAACAAACAGTCTAAATCTTTAAGTGTTCAACCAATAAGAGGTGTGAACCATTAAAAAACCATTAAAAGCTGAAACAAACAACCCATTGTACGAATTTTGAGCATATAAAATATACATGGAATTTAGATTTTAATACACCAAGTTTCCAAGTAGGCTGCATTAAGTCATTATATGTTTTCAAGTTTCAACAATCCAACAACATGCATTTTACAATAGAATTTGAATTCCACGCTTTTCACTTGAAAGATTTATGCCTACTTGTCATGTCAAGTATTGGTTTTTGACTTGACTTGTACACTCATGCAGATTAGTTGTACATGGACATGATTTACCAAACACCAAACTGGTTCATGCATTTACATGTGTGGAACTCGTAGAAATTAAACCAACGGTTCAATGAACCCTATTACAAAACCAGCAGCTGTTTTATTACTTGAAGTCGTATTTGGTTTGATAGTTCCTGTTTAGAATATACTAATGTCTAATTTTGACATTATTATTATTATTATTATTATTATTATTATTATTATTATTATTATTATTATTATTATTGTTATATATAAAAGGAGAAAATCTTAGTTACACTATCAACATGATATTTTAAGTGTTTTTTTTTTTTGTGATTTGAATTTTGTTTCCTTTTTTTTAACCTCATCCTTCAATTTTTAGAATTGACATTTACACCCTTCAGCTTTCTAAAAACTTTGTAAAATGTTATTTGACCCCATCGAGAAGTTACGAGCTTATTTTTATGTGTGTGTCGATAAATTCAACTTAGTTTATATTTCAACTTTTTTTTTCAAAAATGAGTCTTGTCATTTGATGTTTATGTACGTGTCAGTATAATTTAAATTGATTGTTTTGTCGTAATTTATTTCGAGAACGAGTCATTTTTATGGACAATTTCTGTTGTTGTACGTTTCGACGTAAAATTTGTTCGGAAAAGAATCGAGTCCAATATAATATGTTTTCATTTGAGAGTATAAGAAGGTATAAATTCGAGTCACTTTGCGATTCATTAGTAATGTCAAATATAATACATTTCCGTACTTATTTATATGGAAGTTTTCAGGTAGTCCACGTTTTGATCAATAAATAACGACGAAAAAAACAACACGTTTTGCGAGGAATCATTCTAGTTACGTAAAAATAAATTGACTTTCTCTACATGGACTATGATTAGTGCAACCATGGTATGGTATCTTAGATTCTTAGCCAAAACAGTTATAGTCTATATTTGTAAACATTAACAGAAATTTGAAAGAAAAAAATTATCTATTTGTAACATCTTACTACAATAAGATAGTCATGAAAACCATTGAAAAATTTTGTGTATACACTTTAATTTGATGGAAATGAAAACTAGTATTCAAAGTTTAGATACTATATAGACCCATCTTTGACATATTCGTGCACACATTTGCTTTTTATACGGATTTACATGGCTACTTATTGTGAATTATAGCATCTTTGAATACAAAGTGAATAAAGTAACTAGGGTGAATCATAAATGTCACACCCCCAAAATCCCACCTGCGGAGTACTACCGCTAGGAGGCGTGACTGATCAGGATCCAGCCACCAATCATACTGAACAAGCATATGAATAGTTATAAAAGTCTAACCAATACGATTGGTGTTCAAACAAAACAAAGTTTAAGCTGTAAGCGGAAGCATAAGTCTTAAAGTTAAAACATAAGTTCGAATGGTTTCAAGTTTAACATAGTACGCAGCAATCCGTGTCCCACAACGACTCTCCTCCATGCAAGCTCCATCTGAGTACCTATGGTCCTGCAAAGCATGTAGTAACGAGTCAACAACTAGTTGAGTGAGTTCACAGTTGGGTGTTCGTTTTAGTTGTTTCGAAAACAGTTTCCTTTATCTGGCATCCTGCCGTGGGGGTTACCCCATAGTTTAAAAACGTGACTTGTTCATTCCCAGTTACTCTGGCATTCCAGCCGTGGGGGCTACCCCATGTTAGTTATCAGGCATTTCGGCCGTGGGGGCTACCCCATGCGTACACTAGACTCGTTACCATATCGACTGCTGACTGTAGTCATGTTTATGTGCCCTGAAACTGTCAATGTCTATCATCATTGACGTGCCCCAGATCCATTAGTTCACGCCCGTCCTCTGCGGCACGGTGTGAGGCTTGTCAGAACTAAATAGCGCTATCTAACTAATGACCCGCTCGCCATTGGCCCAGCGATTAAGTCGATATAAAAAGGAGGGACTTCGTGATAGAGTTTTGGTCTAGTACGAGTTGTCCGTCCGTCCGGACGAGGAATCACATTCCTGAACCACTGCTGTCCTACCCAAGGAGGACGAGGAACCCACGTTCCTTAACCCCATTCCCAACCCAGGGAATCCCATGCTTTGTAGAGGGTGTGAACTCACCTTGGTTTGCTCGGCAGTTAATCACAAAAAGGTCAATCAAGTTGCAAGTGGCCAACTATGTCCTAACATAGATACCATTTATATCAGATTCAAACCAAGCAGTGCACGTACAAGTAACGATCCTAGCATACAAGTTCTATCATGGCAGTTTCAACAACAGTGCACAACATATTCAGTTAACAGTAGCACGTATAGCCCATATGTTCAGCCCAATTACTTAAGCCCAAAACACGCATTAAACAGTAGCACAAAGAGTCCATAAGGCCGGCCCATTAACTTAGGCCCATAACTAAGCAAGCCCAATAAGTGTGGTCTCGAGTCGCAACCGGACTCGCAAGCGTGGTTTCGAGTCATGCTGTTTGTGTTGATCATAGGTGGTTGCGAGTCGCAACCTATGTCGCAACTATGGTTTCGACTGGTCATGCTATGGTTTCGAGTCGCAACGGGACTCGCAACCTGTGGTCTCGGCTTGTCACGCTATGGTCTCGAGTCGCAACCGGGTGTTTCGAGTCGCAACCAGGTGTTTCGACTTCCAGCACCTGCTGATCCTTCGCAGATTGTACTATCCAATGAAATTCATGCAGAATTATGTACTATCCACTAAACATGTTTTGTTGTCTAACATTTACCCAAAATGGATCAAACAAATCAGATTTCAAATATTCAAAGCACCTTCAAAGCACATTCAAGTTGTTCTTCATATATTCAAAGCACATTCATCTAGTTCTTCAACATTCATAACATAAATAACCCTTATTCAAACACATTTTGCATCAATCACCAACAAAATCATGAATAACAAATCAACACATTTAACATAATACTACAAACTCGGTTCTATACTAAGCCGATTATATGACACATGTAAACCGGTTTCATGAACATCAACAACTAGTGGTTTAAGCTTCATTTAGACACAAAATATCATCAACTCATCATGCAATATAACCGAAACCAAGACATGTTAACCGATTTATTATCATCATACATATGATATCAAGTAACTATTTTCTATCAAGCAAACATCCTTATCATTCATACTATCATTTAACACCACAAACATAATAAACATTCTAACATACTAGCATCAACAATAAACATCATAAACACTAACCGGTTGATGGGTTTTGAGGATGTGTGTGAGCTTCCAACCGATTGTGTGTGTGAGCCGATCCAAGAGTCCAAATCCGAGAATGAGGGAGTGTTTGTGAGGGAAAGTAGAAGAGTGTGTGTAGAGGAGTATGGGTGTTGTCAAAAGAAATGGTGAGTGTGGCCATGAGTGTAGTATATATACTAGTTCTTCATGATTCACCCTAAAGGGCTTATAAGTCGGCTAAAGGGGTTTACGGCCCAAATGGCCCAACCGATTACTGTTCACTCGAGACCACATGGTCTCGAGTCGGGTCCTTGTTGTTTCGGTTCATATACATACACGCATACACATAATTATAACATATAGTTCACATAAGATGTTCACATATATCATTACACCAATCATGTCAACTAATCACATAATGTTCAAGCATGTTACGTCAAGACACAACGAAAGGTTCTAAGTTTCGAGTTGTCACATCATCCCCAAGTTGAAAGAAATTTCGTCCCGAAATTTTGATGGCACTCACTGAGGAAGCTAGTTAAGTTGTATGGTTTTCTCGGTTTTCCTGCGGTGTTACATCCTCCCCCCGTTGATCTGGAATTTCGTCCCGAAATTCCGTAGCTTCAGCCTCAGTAGTGGTCGTATCGTTTGCAAACAGTTGGGGATACTTTTGTTTCATCCGATCTTCGCGCTCCCAGGTGAACTCTGGGCCGCGACGTGAGTTCCAACGAACTCGAACGAGAGGCATTCTAGTGCTCTTGAGGACCTTAACATCCCGGTCCGTGATTTCGACTGGTTCCTCGACGAATTTCAACTGTTCGTCGATCGTGAGTTCCTTCAGAGGAATTACGTGGGTCTCATCTGACAGACACTTCTTCAGATTCGACACATGGAAAACGTTGTGAACTGCACCGAGTTCCGCTGGTAAGTTCAGTCTGTAGGCCACCTTGCCTATTTTCTCAATGATTTCGAAAGGTCCAACGTATCGTGGGTTGAGTTTGCCTCGTTTACCAAAACGAACCACACCTTTCCAGGGTGAAACTTTGAGTAATACCCGCTCCCCAACCTGGAGCTCAAGTGGTTTCCTGCCCTTATCGGCGTAGGCCTTCTGACGGTCACGAGCGGCCGCCATGCGTTGTCGTATTTGAGCAATCCGCTCAGTAATGTCTACCACATGTTCTGGACCAGTGATCTGACTATCTCCCACCTCTGCCCAACAAAGAGGTGACCGGCATTTACGTCCGTACAATGCCTCAAACGGAGCCGCTTTAATGCTGGTGTGGTAGCTGTTATTGTACGAGAATTCCACGAGTGGCAGATGCTTTTCCCAGCTGTTGCCAAAGTCGATTACACATGCTCGAAGCATATCTTCTAAGGTCTGAATAGTGCGCTCGGACTGTCCGTCCGTCTGTGGGTGATACGCTGTGCTCATATCTAGACGTGAGCCAAAAGACTTGTGCATTGCTTGCCACAGTTCCGAAGTAAAACGTGCATCTCGATCAGAGATGATAGAGGTGGGCACCCCGTGCCTCGAAACAACTTCCTTGAGGTATATCTCTGCTAGAGTGGAGAATTTATCCGTTTCTTTAATCGCCAAAAAGTGTGCGGATTTCGTGAGTCGATCCACGATCACCCAAATCGTATCGTTTCCGCGCTGGGATCTAGGTAGGCTAGTAACGAAATCCATGGAAATTTGCTCCCATTTCCATTGTGGTATCTCTGGTTGTTGCAGTAAACCTGAGGGTTTCTGGTATTCTGTCTTGACTCGCGCACAAGTCAAACACTTGCTGACGTAAGTTGCTATGTGGGCCTTCATGCTAGGCCACCAATACGTAGTTTTAATATCGTGGTACATCTTATCCGAACCAGGGTGTACCGAGTAGCGAGATTTGTGTGCTTCATCCATTACAAGCTCTCGTAAGGCGCCATAGAGTGGGACCCAAATGCGTCCTGTTACGTAGTAAGCACCGTCTTCCTTCTGTTCTAAGCGTTGTCTTGACCCGCGTAGGGCTTCAGCCTTGACGTTTTCTGGTTTCAGTGCTTCTATCTGAGCAGCTCGTATTTGAGAAGGGAGACTAGAATGTATTGTGAGTTGTAAAGCTCTCACGCGCTTAGGCGCGGTGTCCTTTCGACTTAGGGCGTCGGCCACAACATTCGCCTTGCCCGGGTAATACCTGATGGAGCACTCATAATCATTCAACAGCTCGACCCATCGTCGTTGCCGCATATTCAGTTCCTTCTGCTTGAATATGTGCTCTAGGCTCCTGTGGTCGGTGTAGATGGCGCACTTGGTTCCGTACAGGTAATGCCGCCATAACTTAAGTGCGAAAACAACAACTCCCAGCTCTAAATCATGCGTAGTGTAGTTCTTCTCGTGAACTTTGAGTTGTCGTGAGGCGTAGGCTATGACTTTATCTCGTTGCATCAATACACAACCAAGACCTTGAATTGATGCATCACAGTATACCACAAAATCGTCTGTGCCCTCTGGCAGTGAAAGGATAGGTGCACTACAGAGTCTATCCTTTAGATGTTGAAAAGCTAACTCTTGTTCATTTCCCCAAATATAAACAACGCCTTTCTGCGTTAGCGAGGTGAGAGGCTGTGCGATCTTAGAAAAATCCTTAATGAACCTCCTGTAATAACCTGCCAATCCCAAGAATTGGCGAATTTCCTTTGGTGTACGAGGCGCAGGCCAGTTCTTAATAGCGTCTACCTTGGATGGATCAACGTGAATCCCATCCTTGTTTACCACATGTCCTAGGAAATGGACCTCTCGAAGCCAGAAGTCGCATTTCGAGAACTTTGCATAAAGCTGTTCTGTCCGAAGGAGTTCCAAAATAAGTCGTAGATGTTGTTCGTGCTCCTCCTGACTCTTAGAATAGATCAGGATGTCGTCGATGAAGACTATAACGAACTTGTCCAGATAAGGCTTGCATACTCGGTTCATCAAGTCCATAAAAACTGCGGGTGCGTTCGTCAGCCCAAACGGCATGACCAAAAACTCATAGTGCCCATATCGAGTTCTAAAGGCTGTCTTAGAGACATCCTCTTCTCGAACTCTCAGCTGGTGATATCCCGATCTCAGATTGATCTTTGAGTAGTAGCTCGGCCCCTGCAACTGGTCGAACAAGTCGTCAATGCGTGGTAGAGGATAACGGTTCTTCACAGTCACCTTATTGAGTTCACGATAGTCGATACACATTCTGAAGGTACCGTCCTTCTTTTTCACGAATAGTACTGGAGCTCCCCAAGGCGATGAGCTAGGACGAATGAAACCCTTATCCAAGAGTTCTTGTAGTTGCGTAGAGAGTTCTTCCAACTCTGATGGAGCTAAACGATAAGGTGCACGGGCTATAGGCGCAGCTCCAGGAGCTAGTTCAATCTGAAACTCGACTTGGCGATGGGGTGGAAGACCAGGCAATTCCTCAGGGAATACCTCAGGATAGTCTCGTACAACTGGAAAATCTTCTAACTTCTTCTCCTTCTCCGTGGTGTCAGTAACTAGAGCCAAAACCGCAGTGTGGCCCTTTCGTAAGCACTTCTGGGCCTTAAGGAGAGAGATGATGTTCTCAACAGCACTTCTCTTGTCGCCACGAATCATAAGTGGTTCATTACCAGAACCAGGAATACGAACGATCTTCTCGTTGCAAAGAATTTCTGCTCGGTGTTGGGATAACCAATCCATCCCAATGACAACGTCGAAACTACCCAAGACGATAGGAATAAGGTCAATAGAGAAGGTCTGGTTAGCGAGGACAAGTTTGCAACCTTTGACTACGTGTGAGGCCTCCAAACTCTTACCATTAGCCAGCTCTACAGTGTGCTTGGTGTTCAGGGGTGTTGGGATACGCTTAAGCATTTTACTAACTTCTAGTGACACATAGCTAGTATCGGCACCCGAATCAAATAAGACTGTAACATAAAAGTCGTCGAGAAGGAACTTACCCGTCACCACGTTAGGATCATTCCTTGCTTCACCTTGGCCAATCACGAACACTCGTCCCCTGGCACCGTTGTTGTTGTTATGGTTCCCATTGTTACCATTCCCCTGATTGTTGTTGTTGTTGTTCTGGTTCAGTTGGGGACAATCTTTCTTGAAGTGGCCTTCAGCTCCACACTGAAAGCACCCTTTGTTGTTACCCTGTTGCTGCCGCTGGTTCTGTTGAGGTTGCTAACGATTCTGATTGGCAGGGTATGCGCTCCTGCAATCCTTTGCAACATGACCAGGCTTGTTGCACCGATGACAGTTGCCCCTGGTGCATGGCCCACTGTGGTGTAGGTTGCAACGATTACATTTGGGGTGATTCCCCTTGTACCCACCATGACTTTGACCACCAGATGATTGCTGACTGGGGCTCTTGTGGTCGTCAGTCTTTCTCTGCTGAGACTGAGATTGCACAGAAGTTGAACCCTTGCTTGAAGTTCCATCCCATTTCCGTTTGTTCTCACTAGAGGTACCAGAAGTAGTTGCAGCACCTATGCGCTTTGGTAACTTGTTCTGCTCCACCGCTTGGTCAGTAAGACGGTGAGCCAACTGAACAACCTGTTGGATAGTGGCCAAGTTTGCTGAAGTCACATGACTTTGGATCTCTGGCACCAAGCCCTTGAGATAGAGTTCAATTCGCTTATAGGGAGGGTCCACCATAGTAGGACACAACAAGGCAAGCTCATGCGATCTCTTAGTGTATGCCTCAATCTCTGACCCCGTCATCTTAAGATTGTAGAACTCATCTTCCAGCTTGTGAATGTCATCACGACTGCAGTATTCCTCCCTGATCATTTCCTTGAAAGTTTCCCATGGGGTGGCGTTGGCAGCAACCAACCCCAACATTTGCACTTGAGCATTCCACCACGTGAGGGCCAAACCCTCGAGAGTACCAGTAGCATACTTCACCCTGCGCGCTTCAGGGCATTCACACATTTCGAACACAGACTCTAGTTTCTCAAACCAGTGTAGGAGACCTACTGCTCCTTCAGTTCCGCTAAAAGTAGTGGGTCGGCAGTCCATAAAGGTCTTAAAAGTGCACACCGGTGCCTGAGCTTGTTGGCCTAAGGTAGGTGAAAGAAAGACAGAGTTTAGCACAAAGGTTGGTTCACGAGAGTAGGATCCTAAAGATCCTAGGATAAGTTCGGACTGCAGGATATACCTCCTGCGTATGCAGCAGCGAGTGCTGCGGCAACTCGTTCCTTGATCAGTGCGGTCAACTGGGCTTGTGTCATGTTAACGCGTCCAGACATGATTCTTCATATCAAGAGTAGCACGAGTGAGAGAGGTTCGCGAAAGTACGATGGTAGGATAGAGTAAGCACGCACACGTTCAAGCAACAGTAATTATACTAATCAAGCATACCATGGGCAATGTACTATGTAACTAACAAGTAGGCAATATACACATATCATATCACCTAGAACGTCGAGCCTTGCATGTGGAGTGAAGCGTCGTTGTGGACCGTTGAGCACTAAACCGGTTATAGTCTGGTTTTAACAAAAACGTTTCTCCTTTATTAAAACCAAGTTCACTATAACCAATGGCTCTGATACCAATCTGTCACACCCCCAAAATCCCACCTGCGGAGTACTACCGCTAGGAGGCGTGACTGATCAGGATCCAGCCACCAATCATACTGAACAAGCATATGAATAGTTATAAAAGTCTAACCAATACGATTGGTGTTCAAACAAAACAAAGTTTAAGTTGTAAGCGGAAGCATAAGTCTTAAAGTTAAAACATAAGTTCGAATGGTTTCAAGTTTAACATAGTACGCAGCAATCCGTGTCCCACAACGACTCTCCTCCATGCAAGCTCCATCTGAGTACCTATGGTCCTGCAAAGCATGTAGTAACGAGTCAACAACTAGTTGAGTGAGTTCACAGTTGGGTGTTCGTTTTAGTTGTTTCGAAAACAGTTTCCTTTATCTGGCATCCTGCCGTGGGGGTTACCCCATAGTTTAAAAACGTGACTTGTTCATTCCCAGTTACTCTGGCATTCCAGCCGTGGGGCCTACCCCATGTTAGTTATCAGGCATTTCGGCCGTGGGGGCTACCCCATGCGTACACTAGACTCGTTACCATATCGACTGCTGACTGTAGTCATGTTTATGTGCCCTGAAACTGTCAATGTCTATCATCATTGACGTGCCCCAGATCCATTAGTTCACGCCCGTCCTCTGCGGCACGGTGTGAGGCTTGTCAGACCTAAATAGCGCTATCTAACTAATGACCCGCTCGCCATTGGCCCAGCGATTAAGTCGATATAAAAAGGAGGGACTTCGTGATAGAGTTTTGGTCTAGTACGAGTTGTCCGTCCGTCCGGACGAGGAATCACATTCCTGAACCACTGTTGTCCTACCCAAGGAGGACGAGGAACCCACGTTCCTTAACCCCATTCCCAACCCAGGGAATCCCATGCTTTGTAGAGGGTGTGAACTCACCTTGTTTTGCTCGGCAGTTAATCACAGAAAGGTCAATCAAGTTGCAAGTGGCCAACTATGTCCTAACATAGATACCATTTATATCAGATTCAAACCAAGCAGTGCACGTACAAGTAACGATCCTAGCATACAAGTTCTATCATGGCAGTTTCAACAACAGTGCACAACATATTCAGTTAACAGTAGCACGTATAGCCCATATGTTCAGCCCAATTACTTAAGCCCAAAACACGCATTAAACAATAGCACAAAGAGTCCATAAGGCCGGCCCATTAACTTAGGCCCATAACTAAGCAAGCCCAATAAGTGTGGTCTCGAGTCGCAACCGGACTCGCAAGCGTGGTTTCGAGTCATGCTGTTTGTGTTGATCATAGGTGGTTGCGAGTCGCAACCTATGTCGCAACTATGGTTTCGACTGGTCATGCTATGGTTTCGAGTCACAACGGGACTCGCAACCTGTGGTCTCGGCTTGTCACGCTATGGTCTCGAGTCGCAACCGGGTGTTTCGAGTCGCAACCAGGTGTTTCGACTTCCAGCACCTGCTGATCCTTCGCAGATTGTACTATCCAATGAAATTCATGCAGAATTATGTACTATCCACTAAACATGTTTTGTTGTCTAACATTTACCCAAAATGGATCAAACAAATCAGATTTCAAATATTCAAAGCACCTTCAAAGCACATTCAAGTTGTTCTTCATATATTCAAAGCACATTCATCTAGTTCTTCAACATTCATAACATAAATAACCCTTATTCAAACACATTTTGCATCAATCACCAACAAAATCATGAATAACAAATCAACACATTTAACATAATACTACAAACTCGGTTCTATACTAAGCCGATTATATGACACATGTAAACCGGTTTCATGAACATCAACAACTAGTGGTTTAAGCTTCATTTAGACACAAAATATCATCAACTCATCATGCAATATAACCGAAACCAAGACATGTTAACCGATTTATTATCATCATACATATGATATCAAGTAACTATTTTCTATCAAGCAAACATCCTTATCATTCATACTATCATTTAACACCACAAACATAATAAACATTCTAACATACTAGCATCAACAATAAACATCATAAACACTAACCGGTTGATGGGTTTTGAGGATGTGTGTGAGCTTCCAACCGATTGTGTGTGTGAGCCGATCCAAGAGTCCAAATCCGAGAATGAGGGAGTGTTTGTGAGGGAAAGTAGAAGAGTGTGTGTAGAGGAGTATGGGTGTTGTCAAAAGAAATGGTGAGTGTGGCCATGAGTGTAGTATATATACTAGTTCTTCATGATTCACCCTAAAGGGCTTATAAGTCGGCTAAAGGGGTTTACGGCCCAAATGGCCCAACCGATTACTGTTCACTCGAGACCACATGGTCTCGAGTCGGGTCCTTGTTGTTTCGGTTCATATACATACACGCATACACATAATTATAACATATAGTTCACATAAGATGTTCACATATATCATTACACCAATCATGTCAACTAATCACATAATGTTCAAGCATGTTACGTCAAGACACAACGAAAGGTTCTAAGTTTCGAGTTGTCACATCATCCCCAAGTTGAAAGAAATTTCGTCCCGAAATTTTGATGGCACTCACTGAGGAAGCTAGTTAAGTTGTATGGTTTTCTCGGTTTTCCTGGGGTGTCACAATAAATTCATAATAACTTTGATTAGTATTCCAACACAAACCAATATGTTTTTTTTAATCTTCATCTTTATGTTTTGGTATCCATGGAATTAGAAGAGTTTAAGGATTATAAGCACTTTGATTATCTCTCAATTTCATTCTTAACCCTTTAAAACCATTGGGTGTCAGCACAAAGGCCACCAGCCCGCATTCTAATCCGGAGGTGGCGGGTTCGAGTCTTGCTCGTTCCCAATGCCCCTACGGTAGCGGATTTACCCCCAGACTCAGGCTTGCTAGGTGGCGGTTTGCGAAGTGGGATCCCCTCGTCGGTTGGGAGGACCGTGGAATATCCCCCCCCCCTCCCTTCTTAACCCTTTAAATCTCAATCTTTATGTTTCATATATTTTGTCTCAATGTTTTCTTCCAAGCAAATCGTAGACTAAATAACTCGGTTTAAATAAATCATATAATTGTTTTGAGTATATTACAGGGATGATCATGTTGTAAGGCTATAATATGTTTTGGTCATTTATATTTCGAAAATTACAGGCCTGGTTCTTTGTGCTTGTTGCTGTTACCCATTTGGTCCTTTTGACTAACTCGCACTGAAAATATATTAAATTCATGTGAAATGATCATTATATACCCTTTTACTTAAAATCATATGAAATTTCTAATTTACCCTTCGGTTTCTTTACCCCCCCCCCCCCCCCCGACGTTGCTGCAGGGTAAGGGTGGTGGTGGGAATGCGATGGTGGTGCAAACAGCGAGAAAAGGCTTCGTGTAGTGATTGCGCAACTTTGGTTTAATGATTTGGTTTGTGGTGGTCTTAGCCATGCATAGTTATTAGAACTTGTTGTAAGATTAAACATATTACGTTTAATATTTAATCTATAGCCATCATAATCATTTACATGATAGAGATCAAAATATATTAGAACCTATTAAATAATTAGTTGGTAATTGTTGATGGACCATATTACCCTTATTAACTAATTAGGTTTCCTCTTGAGTGCTTATATAAGGAGAATTATGTGGAGGTTAAGGGGTTACTCAGTTACACAATTACACACACCTCATTAGCCATAACATCATCACGAACGACCTCCTCTCCTAACCGATACCCTTTTCGGTTTTCTAAGTCCCCATCATCAGTCAGCACCCTAAGGAGGAACCAGATCACGATGACAAGCATGTCGAACTCCATTACTGGATTCTCCAACGCACTGTCTGCTATAACAAGTATGTTTTAATGTTTTCTTTCATGTATAAACAGAACTGAACCAACACTTGTGAAATTATACATGTGTACATGGGATTTAGATACAAAGCGGAGGGTTAAAGAAAGAGAGGCTATGTGATTGAGCAAATGAAATGGGTGGGGACTAACATCAAGGGTTCTAGTATGGTAACGACACTTAACAACCATTATTTACAAGGACGTGATAGTCGTTTCAGATGCTCGGATCCCTCATCAACTCAAGGGAAATCAAACAAAGTATAGGATAGATTTTACTGTTTTTATTGTTTTGAAATGAAAAAGGTAAATTAGTTATTCATACAAATCTTAACATTAGTTAACAAAACAAATATCAATAATGTTTACTCATATGAGTATATAGTGACCACCATTTATATGTTTCCTTAGAAAAATATCAAGGTTGTGATATGGAAATGCCAAGTTTATTTATAGTGTTAATAAGTTATAGCTCTTAAGAGTTTGGTCAAGCAATTCTATCGCACTTGAAAATATAAATTATCATATAAAATTTGAAAAGTAATATAAGAACAACGACTAAAACCATTTGTCGTAATCTTTGTCTACGGTGTGTTTTTTCTTGGGCGGTGGCTCCATATCAACGACTTTCATGTTTAGATTAAAGACTATATTGCTCTTAAACTCTTTTGCATCTTTTATATGTACAACTAACTTTAACAAAAGAAAAATGAAGTAGGTTTTTTTTTTTTTTAATTTTTTTTTAATTAGAACTGACTTAAAAAATAGGTTTTAATCTTACTTGAATCAATAAAAAATTATTTGAATAAAGTTGATGGGTGGGGTTCCGCTACAAAGTGTATTTTTCCTACAAAGTGTACAAAGTCATAAAACACCATAATTTCAGCCATAAAACACACTCAAAACTCACAAATGACATAGTGAAAATCAGTAAAACATAGTATTCAGACCCTAACAGTTCATAAAAACTTCAAACGCACCATCGTAGAACTATGAATATGAAACAAAACATGATAATCAACATAAAACACACTAATGTTAATTATGATCTATAATCAAAGCCTTATCATCCAAAACACAACACACAACCCACAAATATGGCCTTTTAGTAATCTTAAATTTTTATTTATGGGTTTTAAGTGTGTTATATGATTGACATTATGATGTTTTATGACTTTTTACACTCTGTAGGAAAAATAAACTTTGTAGCCATTATCAGTAAGACCATTTCATTTGGAGGGGCATGAAAATGGGTCATTATGCGACATGTGATAGCCATATCAGCACACTTTAGAAAGGTGGCGTGGTGCAAAAAAGAGAGGAGTGAAACAGGGCATGGAAAGTGGTGTTTTTATAAAAATAAATAGATAAATAAACATTAACCAATCAAAACCGACCCAAAATCTACCCATCAATGAAACCCCGCTACCTCATCCACATATCCCCCCCCCCCCCACGTCGGTGGAGATCCTCATGCCCCGACCACAACGCCGTGCTCCACGCCGAACACGGGGTGGTTAGCTTTGCGTGGACCGGCTTACATGCCAGATTTCCGCGCCCACACCGACACCCACGCCGTGTGCTCTAATAACGAACTTGAATAGATGCCTTCTTTCGTAAGAACAAGTAACGTAGTAGGTGAGTCACTCTCAGCTAACCTGGTAATCAGGCATGGAAAATCTTGTCGGCAAATATGTACATTGTGAATGGCTACCATTAATAATCTTGATTTGACTTGCGCAATTAAATCATCTTTTGTCGAACTAAATTTTGGCCGATGTCTTTATCCACACCTAATTGAATCTCCACCTTTGAAATGTTCACTTTAGAGTGTCCAAAACTAGATATTAATTTACGGTTATTTTTTTATAGTCGTAAACGAGTCAAGTTAAAGTTTGATTAATCTTGAGTTCCATTCGAGACCTCAGTTTGGCTTGTTTTGAGTCATGTATCTAAATTTTGACGCTGACACATTCTTAATTTTACAAGCATGGGTACATTTTTTTTGTTATTAATTATTTTTATGTATATGTAGTTTTTATATACACATTTATAATTGCATATACATATATACTGTAATATATTTTTGTGACACCTTAGGCAATAATACATTGTTCTCTGTTATCGTTTGTCCATAGTTGAAAGTGCTCAGATAGAAGAGACCGGATGTTACAACTTACAGTACTATTTTGTTTTTAAATTTTAATTTTATATATTGATTTTTATTATATAACCGATATACCACATAAATACTATGGCCTCTATATAAACAATAGACTCGTTTAGTCTTGTGATCTCGAAATATTAAGCTTGAGCTAGTTTCATTAGGTTCAAGCTTAATTTAAACTATTTAAGTTCGGCTCCATTCAAATTATATACTCCTACATTATGAATAATATTATATACTCTTACATTAAAAGGTTGGATCTACACTAGTAGCTGAAGGTATTTTTTGTGTCATTTTGTTTTTTACCTTTACTCTTCAACTTTTAGTATAAACACTAAAAAGCTCATAGTTTTATAAAAATTTTACGATCGATTTTCATGTGCTTATTTTTATCTATGTGCCGGTATAAATTCAAGTTCATTTACGTTTTGACGTAAACATTTTTTTCGGGAAACGAGTCAGATCAAATATAATATGTTTTCCTGCTTATTTTTTTTGTACGTTTACAGTTAGTGTACGTTTTGACGGTATAAATTCGAGTTACTTTACGTTTCGACACTATCGCAACGCACCGTACCATTTTTTAACTTAAAAAGAAACATTATGTTCTTACGTGCTTATTTTATGTACGTGTCGCATAAATTCAAGTTAGTTCTTGTTTCAACGTAATTTTTTTTTTTTGCAAATAAGTCAGATCAAATATAATTTCCGTCCTTATTTTTATGCACGTTTTCAGTTGTTCTACATTTTCACGTAAATTTTATTTAGAAACAAGTCATGTCAAATATAGTGCGTTTTCATTTACACAGTATAAATTCGAGTTGTTTCGACGCCGTCAGAACACTCGGGATTGGTGGTGATCCACAAATGTTTTGACACGTTAATAAGAGGTGGAACCATTGCTACTTACGCGCACGAGGCACGTATCGTAACACAACAAAACTTATTAAAGTATTTACCCCACTTGTATTATTATTTTAAACCACTTTATAGTAACGTGGAAAATGTTGTCAAAATGCAACCCCCACCCCCTCTCTATAGATTTTTAGACTTTAGTTAATATAAAAATATTTAAAGCATTAGATTCCTTTTACATGAAACTTTAAGATAAAGATTAAAGAGGTACAATCTGGACCTTTGTGAGCTTTTGAAAATCTGTACGACTGACGATGCGAGATTAAAGAAATAAAGACTAGATTTGAAATCGTTTTAAACATCACTTTCATATGTTAGTAAACATATAAGTATAGTAATGATTTTCTACTTAATTTGTTTTTGTTTTTTTTTTTTTTTTCATTTGCTAAAGTCAGTAAAACTATTCGTCAGTAAAATCAGGTAAATTTATAGTTTTTTATTATTATAAAAATTTCATAACAAGTAATTGGACTTGTTTGCTTTGTTAACATGTGTGTTCGGGGAGTATAAGCATCTTTTAGCTGGGTTATTTTTTTAAGGCATTTAAAAACGTTACTAACTAAGATTATATTTTTTCATAATTTGTTTTTCCATGTCCTCATATATTTCTCTTTCAGGTCATGTAATATAATCGATGTTCGTAGTGATGTACTTTTGGAGTCGACGGCTCACCCATATTTTGTGGTTGGGGTTCTAGAACGAAATCGGGTGTAGGGTCCATGGGGATATAGGAACTTGTTGTTGGTAAGGGATATTTGGTAGCGGAAGTTGAGACGGGGAAATAGGAAGGAGTTGTTGGGAGGGACGTTGTCGTAAAGAAATCTTGGAGACAACATATCGGTTGACAAAGATGCGTACGCCGCTAGGCCAGGTGTAGGAACCGGAACTTTGATATTATGGTTTTGTGGTCGATTAGGATTTAGGGTTCCGAGTTGACCCAATGGGTTGTTTGGATCAAAAGAACTGTTGTGTGGGTGATTTTTTTTAATAAAACTTGAAGAATTTTTGTATAATATTGAGAAGAGTAGTAAAGTTGAACAACGACCTTGTTTATTGAAAACCCATAAAATTCTTCGTTAAAGCACAAGTCAACAAGCCCAATGCCTGTGGGAGATTTGCCCTTGGCTTGGGCAACGCCGTCCAATTCTGGATGCGTGATGGTGTTTGGGCTGTGAAGAGCCCCCCCCCCCCCCCCCACACACACACACACTCTTTAGGGGCAACCATTTAGTCCTTGAAAGTAAGTTCTTTTAGTAGAGTTCTTCCATGCAACTCTGACCTTTCATCGTTCTTTTAGTCAACCTCAACTAGAAAGGTGACGTGTGCGCGACTACACATATTTTTACAATGAAATTACACACGATTTGGTTTTAAATTTATAAAAGTGATTATTACTTTTACATCAAAACACACACGAAAGGGGCAAGTTTACCCCATCATATATGCAGTAAAGTATCGGTAAGAACCAAGTATCGATCCAAGGAAATGGGCGGAGAAATAATACTAGACCTTTGTCACTAAACTACCTGTAAAACATAAGTTGTTTGGTTTTTAATTAAACTAAAGTAAGCATAAACAAATACTTATAAAACATAGTAGATTTCAAATACTAAAATAGATAAATAGCCTTGCTTAATACACAACCAAAGCATGTCAACTAAGTCGGTTTTGGCACTAGAAGCATTCGGTCAATTTTCCAATTTCGAGACAATTAGTATCCCTTTCGGGAATCCTAACATGACAATCATTCGGAAAGTTAAAACGATAAACACACTTTAACCACCTAAAAGTGTTCTTTAACGTGCAATTGATAAATGTCTACGAAAATCTCCTAAAAATAAGTTAGTCATCCGTTAGGAGTTTTCTAACCTCACTTAAACAAGGAAAGCAACACTGATAAACACAATGCAACCACCGAGACAAGCATAAACTAGATTAAATCACAACCGAGTTCATTTTACAAATCTAGAGTATAAATCCACCAAGCAAGCAATTTTGGCCGAAACTACTAACTAAGTTAACAATTTATATTAAGAATTCATAACGACACCATTTAACCCGTTAAGGTCCTTACGTGACGGCAAGCTTTCTTGATTAACAATAATTGCATTTTATTAAACCACTAACCATTTCTAGTATCATGGTGCCCACATTTTAACAAAGCTAAACTAGTTAACCAAGTTTAAAGTTTACTAATACATGATTAATTAAGCTTCATTTTTCAACTATCTCAACTAACCAAGTACCAATCATCCAACACAATTACTTATAATCAAGAAATCAATATCAATAACAAGGTTGCAAACTAATCATCAAAGATTAACATAGAAAATACTTCCAAATGTCATTACAAACAAAGATTAACATACTAATGGCTATAATCAAGCAAGGGATTGTTGTGTTTTTGCCCAAAGGCTTACATTAATACATAATAATCAATCTAAATGCTTGAAACTTAACAAAAACATGGAAAGATTTAAGAAACCAAACCATAAACAAGCATAAGAATGAGAATCCGGATAGTAATCGAGCTAAACGGGACAATGTGGCTTGAATCCGGGTGAAAGCTAACGCCTCCGGAGCCTGAAAATCGCCTGAGTTGCTCTCCAAAATTCCAGAGTTACGAACAGAATGTTTCTGTTCGCTTTTTATATATTTTCGATGTCGCACGGTCGTGCACCGATCGCACGACCGTTCACTTTTTGCATTATTGGAGTTACTGTTCATGACATCAGCAGAGTTGACTGGTCTTCGGTCTCGCACGACCGTTCTTCATATGGCACGATCGTGCGTTTCCGGGATCTTGTTGCACGGACTGATGCACTGGTCGTTCATCACCGGGATTTGGCTGAACATCGGATCCGCATGGGGTGCAATGTATGGCACGCCCGTGCATCACCGGGATAAGCTTGAACGCCGAGTCGCACCCTCGTTCACTGCCGGGCTGGACTGTATTGTCGGATATGCACGGTCATTCCACGCAATGCGCGACCGTGCCATTTGCCCAGGTCAGAATCTTAACAGAATGTCTGCAGCTTTGTCGTTTCGTCCGGAAAGTCCTCGTTTTCACTATCATCTTGTCTGGTATGTTGTTTTAGGCCTGTAAACAAAAGTATACATAATTAAGTATCCGAGTGACGATTTTACGGCCGAAAACGCATAAAATGGGGATAAAATGGGGGACTAAAATATGTGTAAATTAGCGAATATCAAAAGGACATAGCATGGTGTGACGCGGGGAATCCACTCCCCACTTAGTCCACGAGGGCAGTTTTTTCCTCAACCACAGGTGTCGCCTGTTTGACCCTGTCCCGATCCCACAATTTTCCTGACCTCTACTCTTTAATGAAGGGGGTGGAACGACTAGAATAGGAATAGCATCAAGTATAGGACTTGAAGGGTTGCTGGTACCTTAATGTCACACCCTGACTTCCACTGTGTTATTGTGAATATTTATATCAATTTGTCACAAATAAAGATATTCACAATAACAGAGCGAAAATCAGGGTGTGACACTTAACTTAATCAATTCGAAAAGAAGTTCACAACATCAATACTAATAACTTCCTGATCTTCAACTTTGGAATATTCGGAGCAAAGATCAGAATTACTGTCGTCGGACGAACTTGGCTTTAGGGAAGGGTGTAGAAGGGGAGTAGAAATGAGGAATCATGCGAATGGGGCCAATCCAAAATCGTATTGTTCCTCTACAGAGACAACAAATGCTCTCAACGACTTGGCGCCACTCTCTTTCTAAGTTATTTCGACTTCTCAAATATATGGTGTTGTAGTGAACAAACAAAACAAAAAAAGGTCATCTCAGCGGAAGGTGAAGGATCTGCAACAACAGAGACTACGAGCCCTATTCGATCTTGTTGCTAGCCGTCTTTTACGAATCCGGAAAGTCGGGTCCTCAAATAGAATAGAAAATGGCGGGTGGGGCTTCCACAAGAGCTTCAAATGACTGAACTCTCATCACTGCAAGAAGAAAAGACCAGTACTTGTTTCATCCGGGGGAAATGGCCTATATGAGTTTCACTTAAGAATGAATATGTTGTTCTCCCCCCTCCCGAGCAGTCTTAGACTTAAGTTTTCCAAACGAAACAGTTAAAAAACTATCTAAGAACATCTACATCTTTTTTTCTTTAACCTTGATGTATCTAAGAACATCTACATCTTTTTTTCTTTAACCTTTGATGTAAATTCCTTTTTTCTTCCGAAAGGCCCTTAATGTAATTTCTTCAATCACATAATTATATTCTAACTGATAAACAAATGAACAAATATTTATAAATATCAAAATTTTAAAAAACCAATAGTAAAATATATACAACTTAATATACAGTTCTATAACTTAAAGTAGAAAAAATCCGGATATACACGATCATATATAACTAGAAGTGTGGCATGTAATGTTCATGACCTGACCTGACCTAACCGACGGGGTCAAGAGCGAATAAAAAACCTAGAAGCAAGCGAAAATGGAGACCGATGACCAAACGACTAGTGGTTGTTTGATACCATAATACATCGAAGAGAACTGCCAAATGCTCGTCGAATTACTTTATAAACTAGAAAAGTAACCCGCCGCGATGCGGCGGGGGCTCTACTTGTAAGCGAAGGTACACAGAAACCCCAAGACTCATTTAAACAAAAGGGCCAGGGTGGCAACATACCCAAGCAAATAATCAAAAACATAGTAACAATAAAATTGATGCTACCTGTGTTTTAGACCTCATATCCAACATCAAATGGAAGTCGAGAGCTGATTTGTTGTTTCTTCCACAAAAAGAATACCAGCATAGCAATCGCTTCAGAACCTAGGCGAAACAAAGATCGCCCACAAAAATAAATCAAAATCAACTATCAATACCAAAGAAAAGCAAAAATTCCTGAATCAATTCGGTACAACAATGAAAATCTATAAACGTACGGTTTAACATTATCAATATAACAGTATGCCACTGACATTATCATGGGCAACATACCTTACAAGACTTCTACTCATCTTTGGCGCCTCCGCCTTCTTCCGTTGTGATTGAAGTTTCCAACTTCTCCTCTTTAGCTTTTGTGGGCTCTGAAACATGAGTTGCAGCAGCCTTAGATGGTTCAGCAACCGATGTCTCTGGTGCACCTTCACCTTCAGACTTCTTGATGGATCCAACCTTGACATACTTGCTCATGAACTTGTATTCCCAATCTTGCAATTCTCTATCCGGAGCGCGCCCCTCTATGCGAAAGGTTGGATGTGGTGGATACGTATGAAAGAGAGTAAACAGGTGAGCTAAAAAGCAAAACAAAAGAAAGTGACACGTGTCATATATAACAAAATATACGAACTCTTAAACTAAGAGTACAACCAATAATAGTACAAAACATCAACTACGCTATGTGTACAACACCTGATTGTATAGAATTGTTGAAAGTTATATATATACAAGTAGTCAATGCTTTTACAATTTGCAAGTTAAGTCATATCTAACATTTGTGTTCATAGCAAACCATTTCCATAAGCATGTCAATCACTTAATTAATGTATACACATATCCTTTTTTCACAATGCAGATCAAAAGCAACAAATCCAACTAAACCTAAACACAATTTCAAATTAAATTCAAAAGCACAAAACAAAACAAAACCAAACCTCAATCAACGGTTCACTTCAGCCGGCAACGGGCGATTAAACCCACCACGACGATTCATATACTGCCTGGGCTGTCGTTTCGTCACCGCTCTAATCCCGCTCACATCATTCCCTTCAACCGGCTTCCCTTTAGTCGAATCGAACCCAACCGGAAACCCATCATCTCAATTTCATCAGCATCCATCTCACCACCAACAAATCTTCCTATTTATACATGAAGTTCATAAACAAATTGAAAACAATCAGAATCTTTATACATGAAGTTCATAAAAATTAACTTTGCAATCTGAAACTAATTAATTATACAACTTCAACGTTTCACTAACCTAATTCCTATGTCAGTTTTAAGCAAGTCGCTATAGATGTATCATGCGATAGAGAGGATGCTTACCGGAGGATTTGCCAGACCTCGCCGGAACTCCCGATATCCGACTCATCACCGTCTTCTATTCTGCTCCTAGATACATAACCCTCTTTGTTGTTACCCAATAACCCACCGTTGCTAGGGTGCTATCGAGGGACGACACTGGTGAACAGATTGTCGGAACCCTAACCAGTGCTCCGTCCGCTTTCACTTTCTTTCTGTAATCCACCGATGTTATGAGCGTGGCATCCCCGTCGTGAATCACCACCGCCTTCGTCTGTTGTCTCTTCTCTCTCTGTCGTTGCTGGTGAAGAGGGGTAAAAGGGGGGAAACCTAATACTGGTGAAGCGGGGTAAAAGGGGGAGACCTAATACTGAGCCTAAACAATTTACAAACCTAAAAACCTAAAGTACAAATACCAAATGCTTTGAGCATCAGTCTTGCACAAAGTACAACTCTATTATGCCTTTTAGTGTTACAAATTAGAAGTATATATAATGTTTAAATTATAACTAAGACAATTTTGTTTAAACTAGAAAGAAAACATAATTAGCATATTTGTCCTAAAAAAGATATGCTAATTTCATTTTAGTTGTTTTTCTTTTATTTTTTTTGTAAATGGAAAAATTGGATGTCGGCCCATGAGAACGGTGGATAAAAAATTAGTAGAAGAGTTGGTCAACACAAAACTGGTGAATGACCTGCAAACATGTTTTCAATTTTCATAATCAATCAAGTATATAATTTATTCAAATTATATAAATTGGGTAAATCCTTTTTTTTCTGCACGACATCTAAACCCTCATCATTTAGGAGAAACATTTCGGGGCTGTTTGTTTAGCTTTTAATGATTCAGACATTTTACTGATTTAACACTTAATGGTTCGGACTGTTTGTTTTGCGAGCAGATTTCTGAATGGTTCAGACATTTGCCTCTGAATGATTAAGCATTATACTGAGTTTGAATGGTTAAGACCTCTAATCTGAAATGGTCAGACATTTGACACTGAACGATTAAACATTATACAAGTTCTTAACGGTTCAGACCTCTTACCGGTTCAGCACTTAATGGTTCAGAAGTTGCTAAACAGCCCCTTCTTTTTTCAAAACTCTGATACCACTTGAGAAAAACCCTTGTGAAAAATATCGATTAAACTCGTTAGGATCTATCTAAAAGTTTCCAAGAAAACTATAATAATAACTCTATATACACATAAAGAAAATAAATGATAAATTCGTAAGTAAACAAATGGTCCATCTAAGTCGAGCTCGACCTTAAAATTTGACCAGCTGTTGAAACAATGGTTAACACAAGGATAACCAAGAGGGTCGTTTCACTTATGGGTTCAACCTCTTCTTCTTGCTCGTATCGGTGTCCTGAGATCTGCAAAACAGTAAACACCGTTAGTCTCGTTAAGAGGGGGGAAGGGGGTTTTCCCTCTTAACCAGGCTCCGGCGTGAGAATAAGTACTGCTCTGAGATGAATAAAACAGTGTGTGTATAGAGTGAGTAAAGAGAGCCAAAGTCCTCAACCTGAATGATGAAGGGTCCTATTTATAGCCGGATGGTGAAGAAGGAGGAAGCAGCTGTGCCAGCTGTGGGTGCGCGCCAGCTGTCCGACCAAGGGGAATATCCTCTTGGTCTGCTCTGTTGCGAAGGGTGTAGTGGTACACGTGGCGTCCTTGTATTCGCTTGCGCTGGGTACCTCGTACTGGTCACGTCAGCCCTGCTCCCTGGATTGTCGCAGGCCTATGTGGCCTTCTCTCAATGGTGACATGTGTTGTCCTTTATGTTGGGCAAAGCATCTTTGATGCTAGCTGTGGACCGCCTAGATGCCTTCTGGAAGATTCTAGAAGGTTCTGGTGACATGGGTGCCTTGTGTGCACAAGAGTGGTGTGGTCCCTGCCATGTAGGCAGGGAATTGGGACCATACCTCTTCAAGTCCCCCCAGTCCAGTGTGCCTTCTAGTTGAGTTGATCGTCTAGGAGGGATTCTGGACTTATGAGAGTTGTGAGTTCTATGCATCGCGTTGAAGTTGATGAATATAAAGTGAGCCGAATGGACGCATGCCGCATGGGTTTTGGCCCTTTGAAAAAGGTGAGCCAAATGGACGTATGCCGCATGGGTTTTGGCCCTTTGAAAAAAGTGGGCCAAATGGACGCATGCCGCATGGGTTTTGGCCTTTTGAAAAGAGTGAGCCAAATGGACGCATGCTGCATGGGTTTTGGCCCTTTGAAAAAAGTGGGCCAAATGGACGCATGCCGCATGGATTTTGGCCTTTTGAAAAAAGTGAGCCAAATGGACGCATGCCGCATGGGTTTTGGCTCTCTTGAAAAAGTGAGCCAAATGGACGCATGCCGCATGGGTTTTGGCTCTCTTGAAAAAAGTGAGCCAAATGGACGCATGCCGCATGGGTTTTGGCTCTCTTGTGCTTCCTTCTGTTGGAAGTTTGGTGGTTATGGGGAAGTGTTTGGTGTGACCGTCTGGCGTCCCTGTCTTTTCGGAGATGAACAGTTGCTTTTGCAGTGACTTTCTGTCACATCAGCAGACCCTGTCGCCCATGCTTCCCGAAAAACGAGCCGATGTCTTCTCTCTCCTGTGACGTGTCAGTCATCTATTGGGTGCTTTTCCTGTTCCCTGACGTTCCACTACCCATCGCATTAAATGCGATGGGTATAAATATGGGGCGGTTATCTCTTTCTTCCCTCATCTTCGAATTCTAAGTGTGATTTCTCTCTATCTTCTTCTTGTTTGTTCCGTCTTTCACATTTTCAAATTATCTTCTTCTTGACCTTTATCATGGCTGATAAGAATCCAACTCAGAAGAAAAGGAAGCATAGAGGTAGGGCTCCTCCTGGTCCAGACCAAGCTGTGATTAACTGGAAGGAGGAGGAATTTCAGATGCTTGTGAGGGGGCATAACTTTCGTCCTGAGTGGGGGGCTCGTTACCCTCCCTCTGGATCCACTGCATTGGATGCCCCTCCGGGTTTTATCACGTTGTACGCTGCTTTTTTCCGGGAAGGCAATTTTAGGTTGCCGATTACGAAGTTCACTGTTGCTGTTTTGAGGGGTTATGGGCTCCATATTTCTCAGATAAATGCGATTGGGCTCCCTCGGATTACCCATTTCGAATTTGTCTGTAGGTCTTACCGTGTTGAACCTACGTTTGAGATGTTCAACGCTATCTACAGCGTTTCGTATACCAGCGGGTTTTACTCTTTTCAGGCTAGGATGGGAGTTGCTCAGGTGTGTTCGGTTCCGATAAAGGGCATTCATGATTGGAAACAGAAGTTTTTTTACATCCGCCGAGGTGTGATTCCAACGGATATGTCATATCGGCAAGTGAGTCAAGGGATCCTTAAGGTGGATGTTCTTCCCAACTATGGTGATCAAGACTGGTTTAAGAAGATAACTGCGAAGCCGACTGCTATTTCTCAACTGGATGAGATGGCTTTAGTTGGTGCAGGGATGAGTTTGCTGTGGGTTCCTAAACATCCGCTGGGTCAGCCTGCGTATAGCCATAAGGGCAAATGTATTGTTCTTTCGTGTCTTACCACTTGATTATTTCCCTTTATGTTTATTATGCGTCCTTATTTTTGTTGCCATTTTGCAGTTGGTTATAGTTTGTTGAATGCCTTGAACCCTAAATCAGCGGGTGCCATGGTTGAAGCTATCCAGGCTGATGGGAATCCGACGTGGTTGGATCAGATACGGGACCGTTTTCTGCATCCTACCGACGCTAGTTTGAGCAGATACGCGAATGAAGTTCTTGGTGAGGATGATTGGGATGACTTTGTCGACTCTGGTCGAGAGGAAGTCATTATCCTTTCTAGTGGAAGTTCTGACCGGGATGTTGAAGATCTAATGTCTCATTCCGCGCGTGCAGGTACCGCGCCTGGTGGTGTTGCGGAGCCGGTACATGAATTTGTTGAGGATGATGATGATGCGGAGGCGTCTGTTGATCCGTCTGCCCAGTTGGAGACGAGGAAGAAGGCAAGGACTGATAGATCTGGAAGAAGGGAAGAGAAGAAGGAGGGTGGAGCTGCTGGATCTTCTCGTAAGCAACCTTCTACTCTTCCTTATCTAGATTATGTGGTAGTGTCTGATACATTGTCTGGCCTAGGCCCTGGGGAGGTGCGTCAGGGGTCGGATCCTGACGATAAGGCCACTTTGACTGAGCATATGAAGAAGAAAGCTCTCGATGATCACAAACGTCGCCTTGATGAGCAGGCTGCTGCTGTTTTTGCTGTCAAGAAGGCAAAGCTTCAAAAAGAGGTCCCCCCAGCGCCCTCAGAGTCTGAGATTGATTTGGGCGTGTTTAGTGGAGGTCGTGGGAATTTGTTGGAGGAGATATATGCTACCTCTGCTCCTCTTCCTGGTAATTTTCTTTCATTGTACGTTTGTCGTATCTTTCCTTGGATTGCTCTTTAATTGTTGTCTTATGGCAGAATCCAAGACTAGCAAGAAGCCGCGGCCGGTGGATATTTCTCAGATTACTCCACCTACTTCTCCTCCTTCGAGGACTGTTGGCTTGACCCCTCCTCGAGATGGTGTTGATGCAACTGTGAAGGGCGGTGAAGGGTTTGCTGAAGGTATATCTGAGGGAGGTGACGCTGCTGGAGGTGATGTTGGAGGTGATGCTGTTGGAGGCGATAAGGGTAAAGGTGTTGAGGTGCAGATGGAGTCTAGTGAGACTACTCCGCAACAAACCATCTACACTAAACGCCCTCCGGTTGAAGGTGGAGCCACTTCTGGCTTTGTGCGAAGTCCGCACTTTGAACATAATCCTGATGATTCCTGGGGTAACCCAGCTTGTGATGATATGCCTCACGTCCCCCGTTGGAGCCTCACTCAGGGCTCTCGAATGACTGACTTACAGAATTGTCATGAGTTTTTCTCTTTGTCACTTCCTCCTGCCGAGAGAATGTTTCAGAAAAACCGCAACCGCTTTGCCCTTATAGATGATCATGTTAGAGCTGAGGTTAACTTCTTTGCCACTTCTCAGGAGATTCTTCGCGAATGGCGATCTATGGGAGAAGAAACTCTGGAGTTTGAAGAGGCTAAGAAGGCGTTTTCTGAAGAGAGAGAGAAATTTAATGCAGAGAAAAAAGGTTTGCAATGGCGGGTTGCTGAGGCTGAGCGGAAGCTCGAAGAGCAGAAGCAGTTGAATGAGCAAAAACAGAAGGATTGGGAATCTGCATGTGCTCGTACGAACTCGGAGATGCAGTCGTAGCGTGACGCTATTGTGCGGCTGTCTGGTGAGAAGGCGGCCCTTGCTGATGAGGCTCATCAGGAGCGTCTTGCTTCGGAGAAGAAAGAAAAGGAGTACGTTGCGCGGATTGATAAGCTGGAGCTTCTTGCTCAGGAGAAAGCTGCGGAGTGTGAAACTGTTCAGCGCCTTCTTGATGAGAAGGCGGCTGAGTGTCGTGCTTCTGAGCTTCTTGCTGAGGAGGCCTCGGCTGATAGTAGGTGGTTGCTTTCCCGTGGCGTTCCATTGGTAACGTTTTTGGTTTTCTCATTTCGTTTTTGCCTTTGTATATTCTTATTCTTATTCGATCTCGTTCTCATGCAGCTTGCTGATCGTATTTTGCATTCTGATGAACTTGCGCGCTATATGTTTGAATTGGGTAGGGCAGGGTATAATAGTGGACGCAAGTTTGGGTATGCTGAAGGCAAACTTGCGGCCGCGAACAATGAGAAGGATTTTCACTTTGAGTTATATAAAGAGGATTGTGATGCTGCTTATGCTGCGAAGCGAAAAGAGTTCTCGACGCTTGATTTAGCTGTTGTTCGGGCCTCTGGGAAGTTGGCTCACAAAGCGAATGGGGTGGCTTTGTTGAAAAAAGCCTTGGGAGAAGATGGCGATGATGCTGCTGGAGGTGCTGGCTCCAGCCATGCTTGATAGGTTGTTTCCGGCCTGCGTGCCGTGTATGGCCCTGAATGGGCTTGTAATGGTTGTTTTTGAGACAATTTGAAATTTCTTACCTGTGGTGTTATGTATTTGACAGATATGTTGTTACTTTGATTGTGGCTATGCAAATTTTGAAATCGTCATAATATGTGCATGTTTAATTACTTTGATTAGGTGTCACGAATGAATGATGGCGCTGACAGGTGATGCTGTGTTACTACAACGTTTTTATTCTGTCGTTTAAGTATGCGCGCTTGTATGTGACATACGAAGTGATCGAGTTGCAGGTTATTATGTGAGCTCAGCTGGGATCACAGCCTTGGGAGCGTTACAATGTTTAGTTACCTTGATATCGATATTTTCGTGTTTATGTGGGCACGAAGTTATGTTTTTTGGCGTTTTGTAGGCTTTGGTTGTGTTTCCGACCCGGCTGTTCACTTGGCTGTGACGAGCCTTGGAGGTCTACAACGTTTCCTATGGTCGAGCCATTGATGTTTTCGTGTACGCCCGAAGTAATAAATGCAGTTGTGACAAAAAATTTGCATGAAGTAAAGATAGCCAAACACTTCTTGTATTAGGTAAATGTGTCGGCGATTCGCCCTATACGATTACATGTTTGTATTATATGTAGCATTTTCGTAACTGTTGGGCATTCCAGGTTCGTGGAACCTCTTTGTCGTTCATGGTGCGTAGCTTGTATGCCCCCTTGCCGAGGACCTCATCAATGATGTACGGGCCTTCCCATTTGGGAGCCAGTTTTCCTGGTTTTTCTGCGTTGGACGCTTCATTGTCCCTTAAGACATAATCGCCTGGGTTGAAGGTGCAGATCCGGACTCGGGAGTTGTAATACTTTTCAAGCTTTGATTTGTATTTGGCTTCATTGATTGCTGCCATCTCCCTCCGTTCTTCTAGGAGGTCCAGGTCGATCCTCCTTTCTTCTTCGTTATTGATCAGATTCATGGAGAGCATTCTCGGATATGGAAGCCCGATTTCTGCTGGGATCACAGCCTCGGACCCATAGACCAAGCTGAAAGGTGTTTCTCCATTGCTTGTTTTGGGCATTGTTCTATGGGCCCATAATATGCTTGGTAGCTCATCGACCCACCCTCGTCTTTTTTCACCGAGCCTTGCTTTGATGCCATCGACGATGCTCTTGTTGACCGCTTCAACTTGACCATTCCCTTGCGGATGTGCGACCGACGAGAAGGTATGTTAAATGTGTAGTTCCTTGAACCATCGCTCGAGATCATCTGCTGCAAAGTTTGTACCATTGTCGGTGATGATTCGGAGTGGCAGGCCGAACCGGCATATGATTTGTTCCCAAATGAATCGTTTAACGACTGCCGACGTGGTTGACGCAAGTGCTTTTGCTTCCACCCACTTGGTGAAGTAATCGACCGCGACGATGATGAAATTGACTGCCCCCGGAGCTTCTGGGAAAGGGCCCACCATGTCTATGCCCCATTGCTGAAAGGGCCATGCGGTTGTTACTGGTACCAATTCGTTTTTTGGACGCATGGTTTTTGGTGCATGCCGTTGGCAGCCGCTGCACTTCCTTAATTCCTTCACGGCATCGAGATGCATTCCGGGCCAGTAGTAACCGGCGTTCATTACTTTTGCCACTACCATGCGCGGCCCGGCGTGGATACCACAGATGCCTTCATGTACTTCCCGGATCAGATAATTTGCGTCGTCGGCGTCAACACATCTTAGCAGCGGGCCGAGATATGACTTTCGGTACAGTATCCCGTCTGCCATCTGATAATGTTCTGATTTATACTGGATTTTCCGCGCCTCAGCTTTATTTTCTGGAAGTATTCCGGACTGTAAGTACATGATTATGGGTGTCATCCAGGACGTGGTTCCTGTTTGGATGACGCTGACTTCTCTGAGTGGAACAGATGGGTTGCTTAAAACTTCTATGCGCACGTCTTTGGCTAGGTGTTGGAAACTTGTTGACGCAAGCTTGCTTAAGGCGTCTGCCGGCTTGTTTTCACTGCGGTTTATGTGGTGCACCTTGTAAGAATAGAAGGTTTGCAGCAACGTGTAACACCTCGAATTTTTGTGTCCAATGATGTGTTAACACGTGTCATTTGTTTACACGTGGCATCTATAATAAATAAGGACTAATTTTGACAAACCTTGAAAGTATATAAATTCGAGGGTTATAAATGTCAACAAGGGTAAATACACTGTATAGTATCCCTAAATAACGCTTAAACCTTCAAACGAATAAATTATAGATCGTACATATATAAAACGCGGAAGAAAGTGAGAGATTACAAACTACAGGGGTTAACTGTGTCAACATGTTTAATAATACCTCTGAGTGACCCTTTAACGTTCCCAAGACTTTGTAACGGTATTATACCCTCACTAAAATAATATATATAAATTTCGCGAAGTTTCGATATGAAACGAGAAAGTTACGGCCGAATTCGTAGAAGAAGGGTTAAAAGCGTCAACAGTGAAAGTTAAGGCTTTCCAATATAAATAATAAATAAACCGGGGACTTAATAATGCGGGTAATTAACACGAGGCCCCTATCGGTAAATGACCGAGGGCCAAACCGCAAAGTTACCCCTTCAAATCCGAAAGGTCAGGCAAATCATTACGAAAGATTTCGTTATTAATGGCCCGATTCTGATAATCATGACAAAAGATTTAAAAATTCAGAAAATATAACCTTAGGCGACCCGCGTGAAGTTTCAACATAAGTTGAGGCGGGCCGCGAGCCTCCTCTAATTCGCGTCTGTTATTTGAACTTTAGGCGACCCGCGTTAAAAAGCATGGAAACTCCCATGCGGGCCGCGTAAAGTGCCCAGATGCAGAAAAATGGTAACTACTTGGCTTTTGGAACTTGTGAACGATTATGCATGTAATTATGGGGCATGGGCACCCTACAAATGACCCATACATTTAGGGGACAACTACCCATCAGCTCTGGACTGATAGTAGAGCTTGTAATGATCATAAGTGGCCTTCTTTGGCTATAAATAGCCACTTCTTGTGCATTACCAATCACACAACTCAAAAACACTTATAACTGATCATTCAAGAGCTCTCTAGCTTTCCCTTCTGTTCTCTCATCAAGAGTTAACTTCTGTAAGTCGTTCATAACCATTTTGGGTTCACATTTCCATAGTTATAGCCTATAAACGCAACCGTCGTAACTAACGGTTGTCATTGCAATATCTTGCAAATGATTCAGTCTTATGACGAATCAAAAATGGTTATGAGTTGGTATTCATGTGGGTATTAAACCTCTAAAATGGTTCCCCCTGATCACCACTCTAACTATGTCAATTATCGAGTCAAACGCGCGGTTAAAAAGTCAACAGAAAGCTATTTTAGCAATTTAAGCATAATCTGTGATATATATGTTATGGAACCTGTTTTTGACAATCATAAAACATGATAATAAGTATATAAACATGTTTGCGCTCGTTTGAATCGATCATTTACTATATAGAACCGGTTCGGAGCCGAGAGTCGCAAAAGTTTGACTTTTGCTTTGACTTCAGTTCTGACCCGTTTTAGTGAGGTATAAATATACCTTAGGACTCTCTTAGGACCAGGTCACATGTTGGTACAAGCCTCTGTGGTCGGTTCATGAGTTATCCGAGTCTTTAGCGCATTTCCGTCATTCGCCTAAAAGTTGACCGTAACGGCCTTTTAAAATTTAAACGAGTGTTTCGGACATGTGAACGGACCAAAACCTTGCTTATTAAATTATAAGCATGTCCCTGAAGTTTCACGTCAATCCGAGGTCTAGAATGAGAGTTATGCTAAAAGGCGCACTTTTAAGAAAGTTTTATATTTTACGGCGCAATTAGCATAACGCCCATCTAACCCAAGTTTTCGTCACCAAAACTTTTACCCACTGTGGTAAAATAATATTTTGGGAATTTTAAAGATTTTTAATAAATTTTACCTTGCTCATAACCTGCGGTTATGGCTACGGTTCGGTGAATACCGAATATGCCCTTTTTGGCCAAAACGGGAGTTCTACAAGGTCTTTTGACCCGATTCCAGTGGCTACTGGTTTTAAATAATAAATAAAGTATTTTAAGCTTTATAAGCTGTTCGGGAAACTCAGATTTCCTGTAGAACTCGAAAATCCCTTTTAAAGTCTTTAAAATGACCGAAAAGCCCCTACGGGGCATAATATAAACTTAAACTCGTTACGGGCATTACGGAAGGTATCCTACTGATACCAAAATACTTTTAAGGCATATTGACTTAGGGAATAAGCGTACGACTCTTATGGTTAACCGTTTCGCCTATTTGCGCACACGGTACGGCCCACGGAACTAGTTTTCGTGCAATAGCCGATATGGGTCAAATTATATTATTTGAACCCCAAAATCCAGAGTATGAACTTTAAACCCATATAAAACAAGTCTCTGAACTTGTTGGGTCCAAATCATACTCCATTCTCGGTTTTCGCCTTTTCGTGCGAATTAACCATATCTATATATATCGGAATCAACCGGTTTAAGCTACGGCTAATACAAGGACCGTTAGGATTCTAAGAGGTTAATTAAAACCTTCGTTCCAGATTAGGAGCCCCAGTAAAAGCTATCGGTGACTTGATCTAAATTAAGGATTAATACTTGCAAAGGTAAATACTTTTGACTTATTTCCCCTATATGGGCTTGGGTTACGGTATATTAATACCGCTTGATTGAGCATTATATTCATCCATCGCTTAGGTGGATAACTAAATAATATGATTGGCTCATTTAAACAGTTTTGTTGCTTATAAGCCTTTGGGGGGTTTAATGACCGTTGTCCCGGATATCCTCGGCATCATTTTACGAAATGGCCACGACCATCGACATCCCGGTGTAGGCGTACACCCGGTATAAAGTGTCGACATTAAAACTAAAAGACGTAGCCGTTGGTTTCTGTACTACGGTTTTACGCAAATGTGGTGTGTCTATAAATCTTTAACCCGGCACGACCCGGGCTACTGAACGCATAAAAGAACATGTAAAACGTTCACAAGATCATTATGAATTTTCCCAAGTTATAAAAGAGTTTGTGCCTTGTGCATTCAAATCAATTTTAATAAACATTTTCAAATGTGTCAGTTGAATGTATTTACCAGTGTAAACTGACGTATTTTCCCCAAAAAGATTAAGTGCAGGTACCTAAACGTAATTGGCTGGTATTAGCTCCCTAGCGTCGGGATAAGCCTCGCAAGCTTGATTGCAGTATCTAATGGAACAATACTTTACCTTTATTTACGATCCACTGTGGATATTCAACTTCTGTAATACATTGATATTATCACCAGAGGTTGAAATATATATTTTTATCTTATGCTTCCGCTGTGCATTATATAATTGTGTGGTTTGACTATATTGTTGCCAACATCGTCACGGTAATCCCCCACCGGGCCCACCGGTGAGACACGTGGAAATCGGGGTGTGACAGGTTGGTATCAGAGCCAACATTGAGTGAATTAAACACTATCCTATTGTGTTTAATCTCAGTGACACAATTGCACATACTTGAGTCTAGACAAGAACTTAGGACAAATTCGGATTATTACTCCTTTTTGTCTTTATTATTCGATTTGATTTTTAATAAGTTTTGGAGCAGGAAAATGCCACCCGTTATATTCCGAGGAAGAGGAAGGGGACGAAGAGGCCGAGGAGAAATCGTGACACATCACGATCAAGAAGCTGGACCATCTGGTACAAGACATCCTTCGATGACACGAAGCGAAGAGCCACAACGACGAAGAGATCTTTACGAACCAGCGAGGCATTCCACTTCGCACAGCTCAACGCCATCCTACCGGCACTCCTTTGGGCCAGATTCAGAAAATAATCCCAACAACCCACAACCTTCCTTCATACCTCTACAACGATCGGTTTCACACCGGAACTACGACGACCCTAGTCCATACTACGTAGCTCAGTTTAATCCGGCTGACTACATACAGGAACCTTCAGGATTTGTTCCGCTTGGTCCACAAGACCACTTTTCTGAAGATCCCATGGAGGAAGATGAGGATCCAACTGAACCAGCTCGTGGTACGCCCACGCATCCGATAGAAGTATCTGATGGATCTTCATATCATGGTCCGCAGTATCAAGGCCCAGACAGCTTTATGGCCTTGTTTGACCGACATGAGTGGTACAACACACCATCTCATCAGACACAACAACCGAGACATCCACAGGATCCCTCTGAGGATTCACGCTTTGAGGCAGTTACGCCACCACCTCCGCCACCGGCGCAACCAGTAATACCTGATCCGCCGAGGCGTAGGAGGAGCAATGCTCGTATGTCTACACGAGGAGGAGGGGGTAACCACTTCAGCACTCCTCGACATTCAAGTAGTAGCCACTATCCGCCACTACATGAAGAAGGACCTTCAAGTCCTATACAGGAGGCGAACTCCGCACCTACTGCACGAAATTCGCCACCATTTGGGTATGACCAACCCATACCAGCTTACACAGGTCCAACGGCTTACAACCCGTTTGAACCATCACAACCACAATACAACTACGGCTATGAGCGCGACCCATATGTGGTGTCGGCAAGATATAATGCGCGCTACCCTGACGGAGCACATGGAAACATGGGACCACCGGATTACTCAGCTCATGGGTATCCAATACCTCCCAGACCTCCAGTTCCGCATCAAGCGCCACAACCACGATTCTCTCCTCCTGAGCAGGAAGAAATACTCCATCGACTAGATCGTGTGGAGAGAGAGTTCGAGGAAGAAAAGAAAAGCCACCGAGGATTTCTCAAAGGCTTGGCGAATCTACTAAAGGGCAAAAAGAAGAAACGTGACCACTAGCCCTTAATAGTAGTACGAATGTAATTTCTACTTTGAAATAAGTCCCTGTGTGGACAACTTATCGTATTTCAGTCCCTACGTGGACTTATCTTTAGTCCTTGCATGGACACTTATCTTATATAAGTCCCTGCGTGGACTTGTCACTTATTTTAAAGCCTCTATGGAGGTATGTATTATTTGAAAGACCCGTTTAGGGCAACATGTAATTGTATTTGAGATTTGAATGTATGTTATGAGTTTTGTTTTAATATATATAAATAAATCAAAACCATTCCTTTTATATTGATCTGCCTAGTAAAGAATCTTAAAGGGGTGAAACCTAGCTTGGGGTCTTTTAAGATCAGTCAAGATGGTACGACCTAGCTGAAAAGATTCCGATTCCCTGTTAACCTCTGTACGCATGTTAACATTCATGGCAGATGTGATTCGTTATAATCACGCACGTCATTCTTATACAATAATCCTTTGAGGATTTCCAAACCCAACTAAATGATATATAGATCGTGGGTTAAATCACCAATGAAGGTGATCAGTATTATAAAGACATCCATTTAGCGATGCAATGCCTACGGGCCAGTACTATAAAGACATCCATTTAGCGATGCAATGCCTACGGGCCAGTACTATAAAGACGTCCATTTAGTGATGCAATGCCTACGGGCCAGTACTATAAAGACGTCCATTTAGTGATGCAGTGCCTACGAGCCAATATTATCAAAACATCCATTAGTGATGTAGTGCCTACGGGCCAACCATATTAAGACATCCATTAGAGATGCAGTGCCTACGGGCCAGTATTATAAAAACATCCATTTAGCGGTGTAGTGCCTACGGGCCGACTATATTCAAACATCCATTAGAGGTGTAGTGCCTATGGGCCATAATAATTGTCTTATAAAGACAAAAGGCAGTAGTAGTCTATGACTCTCTGCCAGAAAGAGATAAAAGAACCACGGTTCAAATCTCTATGCCTCTGATTCTATGAAATCTCGGCTAATACTATAAAACATCATCATGATTAGGCTTTATGCCGCCAATACTATTTATATAGTTGAAATAGGATATATTCAAATCCTAATATTTATTAAAATAAACAGTTAACCAAATATGGTCTCTGTACCATGGTTGACAAAGTGTCATAAAAGACAATCACATAATAATCTCCTAAATTAAAATTTTGTTATCTTCTGTAACAGATTCAAGTTACAAATGGCGGATCCCAATGGTGAGAACAGCCACACGAATGAAGATGACTATGACAATGCGTCAGTTCATTTGACAGGCGCACAGCTAAAGGCTCTGATCGACAATGCTGTCCAGGCAGCGATTGATCGTCAAAATACGGAGTCTCAAGGCAGATCTGTGACAAAGCCACTCTCTAAACCAAAGACACACTCCAAACCACCCTCTGAACCCAAGAAAGATGACGACAAGCATTCGTCTACTGACCACAGCGTTCACCGCGATAGAGAATATACTGATGCGTCTGGTGCTAAGGGTTGCACTTACAAATACTTTGTATCATGTAAGCCCCGTGAATTTACAGGGGAGAAAGGTGCGGTTGATTGTATCACCTGGCTGGACGAGATGGACACGATTGTGGACATCAGCGGGTGCGCTGAGAGGGACGTGGTTAAGTTTGTGTCCCAGTCATTCAAGGGCGAGGCCCTGGCATGGTGGAGAGCTCTGGTGCAGGCTTCAGGTAAGTCTGCCTTGTACAAAATGTCATGGGGGGAGTTTATTACCCTCATAAAAGAAAACTACTGCCCTCAGCACGAGGTTGAGAAGATTGAGGCTGATTTTGTCTCACTAGTGATGACAAACCTGGATTGTCAAGCTTATCTGACAAGCTTTAACACTATGTCACGCCTGGTGCCATATCTTGTGACACCAGAACCAAGAAGAATTGCCCGATTCATTGGGGGCTTAGAACCGGCGATTAAGGCCAGTGTAAAGGCCTCTAGGCCAACGACCTTCAGGTCAGTTACTGACCTCTCCTTGTCTCTTACACTTGATGCTGTCCGTCTGAGGGCACAAAGGAGCAAGGAGGCTGAAAAGCGAAAGCGTGAGGATGATACCTCACGAAAGGCTGGGAAAAAGCACCGTGGAAACGGCGAAGGCAAGAGAGGGTCGGAGGCAAAGAAGGAGGGGCAATCTGATGGAAGACCTTACTGCAAGGTCTGCAAGAAACCTCACTCCGGGAAGTGTAGGTTTGCGTCTGGTTCGCAGTCGCAACAAAGGACTCCACCCTGTGGGCTATGCAAGTCCAAGGAGCATAAGACAGTGGAGTGCAAAAAGATAAAGGACGCAACCTGCTTTAATTGCAATGAAAATGGGCACATAAAGAGTAATTGCCCGAAGTATGCCAAGAAGGCGGAAGAGACGAAGAAATCAAATGCGAGAATTTTTCGCTTGGATGCAAAGGAAGCAGTTAAGGACGACACTGTGCTTACAGGTACTTTTCTCGTAAATAATATATTTGCAAGAGTACTGTTCGATTCTGGCGCTGACAAGTCCTTTGTAGACCAGAAATTTTGCCGACTACTAAATATGCCAATCAAAACCCTAGACATGAAATACGAAGTAGAGTTAGCAGACGGAACGATAGAAACCGTCTCTACCGTTCTAGAAGGATGTGAGATATCCATTAGGAACCATTCTTTTCCTTTATCTCTACTTCCTTTCAAACTTGCGGGTTTTGACATCGTGCTAGGCATGGACTGGTTATCCCATAACCAGGCCCAAATCATTTGCGGCAAGAGGCAAATAGTCTTAAAGACTCCGAGTGGTGAATCTCTTACCATTCGAGGGGATACGCATTACGGATTGCCCGAAGACGTATCTATGCTGAAAGCTTCAAGGTGTTTGAACAGAGGCTGTGTAATTTACATGGCTCAGGTGATAATTGAAGAACCAAAGCCGAAGATCGAGGATCTTCCTGTCATTTCTGAATACCCCGAGGTTTTTCCTGAAGAACTACCTGGTTTGCCACCAGATAGACAAGTGGAGTTCAGAATTGACATCATTCCGGGAGCAGCTCCGATAGCCAGAGCACCTTACAGATTAGCGCCAACGGAAATGAAAGAACTGAGGGCCCAGTTGGATGAACTGCTGGCGAAAGGTTTTATCAAACCTAGTTCATCTCCCTGGGGAGCTCCTGTCCTATTTGTAAAGAAGAAGGACGGATCGATGCGGTTGTGCATCGACTATAGAGAGCTGAATAAAGTTACCATAAAGAACAGATATCCTTTACCAAGGATTGATGATCTGTTCGATCAGCTGCAAGGAGCAAGCTACTTCTCCAAGATCGACTTAAGGTCGGGTTATCATCAACTAAGGGTCAGAGATGAAGATGTACACAAGACTGCATTTAGGACTCGCTATGGTCATTACGAGTTCCTAGTGATGCCTTTTGGGCTTACAAATGCACCGGCTGCGTTCATGGATCTCATGAATCGCGTTTGCAAGCCATACTTGGATAAATTCGTCATAGTCTTCATAGACGATATCCTGATCTATTCTAAAAGCCAAGATGACCACGAGAAGCACCTTCGTTGCATTCTCGAATTACTACAGCGTGAGAAACTCTACGCCAAATTCTCAAAATGTGAATTCTGGCTACGAGAAGTTCAGTTTTTAGGACACGTTGTGAGTGAGCGTGGTATCCAAGTGGATCCCGCTAAAGTGGAGGCAGTCATGAACTGGCAAGAGCCAAAGACGCCTACCGAAATCCGTAGTTTCCTGGGTTTAGCAGGATACTACCGGAGATTTATTGAAAATTTTTCAAGGATTGCTGCGCCCTTGACTTCCTTGACCAAGAAGAAAGAAAAGTACATTTGGGGCCCGAAGCAGCAAGAGTCCTTTGAAATACTAAAGCAGAAGCTAAGCAACGCACCTGTGTTGACACTACCGGAAGGTACAGATGAATTCGTAGTTTACTGCGATGCATCACACACAGGCATGGGGTGTGTGCTTATGCAGAAGGGCAAGGTGATTGCCTATGCTTCAAGGCAATTAAAAGTGCATGAAAAGAATTACACCACCCATGATTTGGAGTTGGGTGCCGTTGTATTTGCACTGAAGTTATGGAGGCACTACCTGTATGGTATTAAATTTGTGATTTATTCTGATCACAAAAGCCTCCAGCACCTGTTCAACCAGAAGGAGTTGAACATGAGACAGCGCCGTTGGATGGAAACCCTGAATGATTATGACTGCGAAATCAGGTACCATCCCGGCAAGGCGAATGTAGTCGCCGATGCCTTGAGCAGGAAAGAAAGGGCAAAACCCATTCGAATCAATGCCAAGAGCATTGAGGTTAAAAATAATTTGATGGAAAGGATATTAGCTGCGCAGCGTGAGGCTGTGTTGGAAGCTAATTATCCTAATGAAAAGCTGGGAGTAACTGAAGAGCAGTTGACTCTTAGCAAGGATGGAATTCTTAGACTGAACGGACGTATATGGGTTCCGAGATATGGAGGACTACGAGATGTTGTTCTCCAGGAAGCCCATAGTTCCAAATACTCAGTCCATCCTGGTGCTGATAAGATGTACCAAGACTTAAAGGCAAATTATTGGTGGATAGGCTTGAAAAAGTCTGTAGCCGCCCATGTAGCAAAGTGCTTGACTTGTGCTCAAGTCAAAGCCGAGCATCAAAAGCCGTCTGGCTTGCTACAACAGCCTGAACTTCCCGAATGGAAGTGGGAATGTGTAACTATGGACTTCATAACCAAGTTACCCAAAACCAGGAAAGGAAACGATACAATATGGGTCATAGTTGATAGGCTGACTAAATCAGCTCACTTTCTACCCATCAAGGAGACGTATAGCTCCGATATGCTAGCCCAACTATATGTTGATAAGATTGTAGCCTTACACGGCATACCTGTGTCTATTATCTCCGACAGGGATACTAGATACACATCTCACTTCTGGAAAAGTTTCCAGCAATCTTTGGGCACGCGTTTAAATTTTAGTACGGCTTACCATCCACAGACGGACGGTCAAAGTGAGCGTACTATCCAAACGCTAGAAGACATGCTTCGTGCATGTGCGATCGATCTAGGTGGTAACTGGGATAAAAACCTACCCCTGATCGAATTCTCCTACAATAATAGCTACCACACCAGCATAAAGGCTGCGCCTTTTGAGGCATTATATGGTAGGAAATGCAGATCGCCTGTTTGTTGGGCGGAAGTAGGAGAGGTCCAATTATCGGGACCAGAGATTGTTTTCCAGACGACGGACAAGATTGTCCAGATCCGAGAACGTCTCAAGGCTGCCCGCGATAGGCAGAAGAGCTACGCTGATCCAAAGCGTAAGGATTTTCACTTCGAAGTGGGTGAAAAAGTATTACTTAAGGTGTCACCCTGGAAGGGGGTGATGCGTTTCGGCAAGAAGGGCAAACTGAGTCCGAGATACATAGGGCCTTTTGAGGTCATTGAACGAATCGGATCAGTTGCCTATAAACTAAACTTGCCTGAAGAGCTCAATGGAATTCACAATGTGTTCCACATCTGCAATCTCAAGAAGTGCTTCGCCGACGAATCGTTGGTGATTCCACACACAGATGTGCATATAGATGAGAGCTTAAAGTTCATAGAAAAACCTTTGTCGATTGAAGATCGACAGGTGAAGAAGCTTCGCAGAAAGCACGTACCGATTGTAAAAGTCAAATGGGATGCTCGTAGAGGTCCTGAATATACGTGGGAAGTCGAAGCTACAATGAAAGAAAAATACCCCTACTTATTTGAGTAAATCTCGGGTCGAGATTTATTTTAAGGGGGTGAGGATGTAACACCTCGAATTTTTGTGTCCAATGATGTGTTAACACGTGTCATTTGTTTACACGTGGCATCTATAATAAATAAGGACTAATTTTGACAAACCTTGAAAGTATATAAATTCGAGGGTTATAAATGTCAACAAGGGTAAATATACTGTATAGTATCCCTAAATAACGCTTAAACCTTCAAACGAATAAATTATAGATCGTACATATATAAAACGCGGAAGAAAGTGAGAGATTACAAACTACAGGGGTTAACTGTGTCAACATGTTTAATAATACCTCTGAGTGACCCTTTAACGTTCCCAAGATTTTGTAACGGTATTATACCCTCACTAAAATAATATATATAAATTTCGCGAAGTTTCGATATGAAACGAGAAAGTTACGGCCGAATTCGTAGAAGAAGGGTTAAAAGCGTCAACAGTGAAAGTTAAGGCTTTCCAATATAAATAATAAATAAACCGGGGACTTAATAATGCGGGTAATTAACACGAGGCCCCTATCGGTAAATGACCGAGGGCCAAACCGCAAAGTTACCCCTTCAAATCCGAAAGGTCAGGCAAATCATTACGAAAGATTTCGTTATTAATGGCCCGATTCTGATAATCATGACAAAAGATTTAAAAATTCAGAAAATATAACCTTAGGCGACCCGCGTGAAGTTTCAACATAAGTTGAGGCGGGCCGCGAGCCTCCTCTAATTCGCGTCTGTTATTTGAACTTTAGGCGACCCGCGTTAAAAAGCATGGAAACTCCCATGCGGGCCGCGTAAAGTGCCCAGATGCAGAAAAATGGTAACTACTTGGCTTTTGGAACTTGTGAACGATTATGCATGTAATTATGGGGCATGGGCACCCTACAAATGACCCATACATTTAGGGGACAACTACCCATCAGCTCTGGACTGATAGTAGAGCTTGTAATGATCATAAGTGGCCTTCTTTGGCTATAAATAGCCACTTCTTGTGCATTACCAATCACACAACTCAAAAACACTTATAACTGATCATTCAAGAGCTCTCTAGCTTTCCCTTCTGTTCTCTCATCAAGAGTTAACTTCTGTAAGTCGTTCATAACCATTTTGGGTTCACATTTCCATAGTTATAGCCTATAAACGCAACCGTCGTAACTAACGGTTGTCATTGCAATATCTTGCAAATGATTCAGTCTTATGACGAATCAAAAATGGTTATGAGTTGGTATTCATGTGGGTATTAAACCTCTAAAATGGTCCCCCCTGATCACCACTCTAACTATGTCAATTATCGAGTCAAACGCGCGGTTAAAAAGTCAACAGAAAGCTATTTTAGCAATTTAAGCATAATCTGTGATATATATGTTATGGAACCTGTTTTTGACAATCATAAAACATGATAATAAATATATAAACATGTTTGCGCTCGTTTGAATCGATCATTTACTATATAGAACCGGTTCGGAGCCGAGAGTCGCAAAAGTTTGACTTTTGCTTTGACTTCAGTTCTGACCCGTTTTAGTGAGGTATAAATATACCTTAGGACTCTCTTAGGACCAGGTCACATGTTGGTACAAGCCTCTGTGGTCGGTTCATGAGTTATCCGAGTCTTTAGCGCATTTCCGTCATTCGCCTAAAAGTTGACCGTAACGGCCTTTTAAAATTTAAACGAGTGTTTCGGACATGTGAACGGACCAAAACCTTGCTTATTAAATTATAAGCATGTCCCTGAAGTTTCACGTCAATCCGAGGTCTAGAATGAGAGTTATGCTAAAAGGCGCACTTTTAAGAAAGTTTTATATTTTACGGCGCAATTAGCATAACGCCCATCTAACCCAAGTTTTCGTCACCAAAACTTTTACCCACTGTGGTAAAATAATATTTTGGGAATTTTAAAGATTTTTAATAAATTTTACCTTGCTCATAACCTGCGGTTATGGCTACGGTTCGGTGAATACCGAATATGCCCTTTTTGGCCAAAACGGGAGTTCTACAAGGTCTTTTGACCCGATTCCAGTGGCTACTGGTTTTAAATAATAAATAAAGTATTTTAAGCTTTATAAGCTGTTCGGGAAACTCAGATTTCCTGTAGAACTCGAAAATCCCTTTTAAAGTCTTTAAAATGACCGAAAAGCCCCTACGGGGCATAATATAAACTTAAACTCGTTACGGGCATTACGGAAGGTATCCTACTGATACCAAAATACTTTTAAGGCATATTGACTTAGGGAATAAGCGTACGACTCTTATGGTTAACCGTTTCGCCTATTTGCGCACACGGTACGGCCCACGGAACTAGTTTTCGTGCAATAGCCGATATGGGTCAAATTATATTATTTGAACCCCAAAATCCAGAGTATGAACTTTAAACCCATATAAAACAAGTCTCTGAACTTGTTGGGTCCAAATCATACTCCATTCTCGGTTTTCGCCTTTTCGTGCGAATTAACCATATCTATATATATCGGAATCAACCGGTTTAAGCTACGGCTAATACAAGGACCGTTAGGATTCTAAGAGGTTAATTAAAACCTTCGTTCCAGATTAGGAGCCCCAGTAAAAGCTATCGGTGACTTGATCTAAATTAAGGATTAATACTTGCAAAGGTAAATACTTTTGACTTATTTCCCCTATATGGGCTTGGGTTACGGTATATTAATACCGCTTGATTGAGCATTATATTCATCCATCGCTTAGGTGGATAACTAAATAATATGATTGGCTCATTTAAACAGTTTTGTTGCTTATAAGCCTTTGGGGGGTTTAATGACCGTTGTCCCGGATATCCTCGGCATCATTTTACGAAATGGCCACGACCATCGACATCCCGGTGTAGGCGTACACCCGGTATAAAGTGTCGACATTAAAACTAAAAGACGTAGCCGTTGGTTTCTGTACTATGGTTTTACACAAATGTGGTGTGTCTATAAATCTTTAACCCGGCACGACCCGGGCTACTGAACGCATAAAAGAACATGTAAAACGTTCACAAGATCATTATGAATTTTCCCAAGTTATAAAAGAGTTTGTGCCTTGTGCATTCAAATCAATTTTAATAAACATTTTCAAATGTGTCAGTTGAATGTATTTACCAGTGTAAACTGACGTATTTTCCCCAAAAAGATTAAGTGCAGGTACCTAAACGTAATTGGCTGGTATTAGCTCCCTAGCGTCGGGATAAGCCTCGCAAGCTTGATTGCAGTATCTAATGGAACAATACTTTACCTTTATTTACGATCCACTGTGGATATTCAACTTCTGTAATACATTGATATTATCACCAGAGGTTGAAATATATATTTTTATCTTATGCTTCCGCTGTGCATTATATAATTGTGTGGTTTGACTATATTGTTGCCAACATCGTCACGGTAATCCCCCACCGGGCCCACCGGTGAGACACGTGGAAATCGGGGTGTGACACAACGTCTTTGCTTGGTTGAGATAGAGTGCCATTATGTCACACTTGGCTTCGTATTGACCATTGATTTGGCCTGCTACTAACATGGAGTCCACATGTGCTTCGATGTGTCGGACTCCCATTTTAATTGCCAAACGCAAGCCGGCCAGAAAGGCTTCGTACTCTGCTTCGTTATTTGTGCTCTTGAAGTCTAGGCGTATGGCGTAAGTGAACTCGTGTTTGTCAGGGCTTACTAGCCGTAGCCCCGCGCCTGCTCCATCTTCATTGGATGCACCGTCTGTATACAGCAGCCATGGCTCTTCGGTTTGTTTTTTCTCAGCTTTTTCCATCGCTTTACACTCTCTGTCTTTGTCATCTGGAACTTCCGTCATGAAATCTGCCAATACTTGGCCCTTGATCGATGGACGTGGTCTGAAAACGACGTTGTGTCCCCCTAGCTCTATTGCCCATTTGGCCAACCTTCCTGAGACTTCTGGCCTTGCTAGGATATTCCCAATATTGTAGTTTGTTAGCACGTGGATGACGTGATTGGCGAAATATCTGCGCAGCCTTCTTGACGCGTGAATCAGTGCAAGGACAAGCTTTTCCATGATTGCGTATCTGGTTTCTGGGTCGGTCAAGGTTCTGGACACATAATATACAGGTGTTTGAACACCTTGTCGATCAACCAGCAGTACGGCTCCGACGGCCTTGTCGGAAGCTGAGAGGTACAGGACCAAAGGCACTCCTTTGTTTGGTGCGGTTAGAGTTGGCAGCTTGATGAGACAGTCTTTCATCTCGCGGAACGCATTTTCTGCTTCCGGAGTCCATTGGAATTGGTTTTTTTTCATGCAGTTGCGCAAGGTCTTGATGAATGGGAAGGATTTTGCAGCGTGGTTGGCTAGGAACCGATTGAGTGCTGCCAATCGTCCTTCAAGCTTTTGCATGTCTTTGACGTTTGCTGGTGAAGGCATCCTTTCTATGGCCTGAACCTTTTCTGGGTTCACCTTAAAACCATCTTTAGTGACTATGAAGCACAAAAACTTTCCTTCCTCCATTCCGAATGAGCACTTTGCTGGATTTAGTTTGATGCTTACGCTGCGCAGCGTGCTGAAGGTCTTCTGGATATTTGCCAGCATCGCGCTCTCCTCCTTGCTCATGATTACCAGATCGTCCATGTACACTTCTATGTACTTACCGATGGCGTCTCTGAATGTTTCGTTCATCAACCTTTGGTATGTTGCGCCCGCATTCTTTAAGCCGAACGGCATCTTGGTGTAGCAGTATAACCCCGTTGGTGTGCGGAATGCGGTTTTATCTTCGTCTTGAACAGCCATCTGGACCTGGTGGTATCCTTTGTAGCAATCCAGAAAACATTTCCACCGAAACGTTGCCAAAGAATCTATTTTCTCGTCTATGTCTGGTAAAGCATAGCAGTCACGGGGACATGCTTTGTTCAGATCCTTGTAGTCGACACACATTCTCCAACTACCATTCGGTTTCTTTACCATTACTGGGCTTGCTACCCACGTTTGGTACCGGACTTCCCTGATGATTCCTGCGTTTAGCAGTTCCAACACTTGTTCTTTCATTGCATCATGTTTGATATCGCCTAGGTGGTGTTTGGCGTGTACCACTGGCTTGGCATCTTCGGAGACGTTTAGACGGTGTTCTGCTATATGCCGTGGGACACCAACCATATCAGCCGGTGTCCAGGCGAACACGTCCATGTTGTCATGCAGCAATTTCTTTAGCGCCGCGCGCGTTAGATCAGACATTGCGGGCCCCAGAGTGACTGTTTGTTCTGGGTACGCGCTATTCAATACCCATTTTTCTGCCTCTATGCGCGGTGCAGGCTTGCTTGCTTTTGCCGGTCTGATTTCATCTGTTGCTAGCACTTCTTTGCTTGCGTATATCAACGCGATGCCTGTTTCGGTTGGAAAACCTATGGCAGAATGTGGTGTGGAACAGATCATGCTGAAATCTCCTTGGGATTCTCTTCCTAGGAGGATGTCATGTCTTGAATGTGCCGGTAGTACCATGAATGTGACTTCTTCGGTTCTCGAATTTCTCCCATCAGAAAGCAACACTGGGAATGATATTTGTCCTAGGGGAAAGACGGCCTCGTTGCAGAAACCAGTTAGTGGGTAATCGACTGGTTCTAGGCGCGCCTTGTCCTCTTGGTCGAATTGATTGAAGCACTGTTCATATATGATGTCCGCGGTGCTCCCGGGATCAATGAAGATGTAATCTGTTTGGTAGTGGCCGATCACCCCTGGGATGACTATTGGCCGCTTTTCTCTCGGGCCTCCCCTGACAACTGGGAAAACCACTTGCTTCTCGCGCCATGAATCATCCTGCGCGTGTTTGTTGTAATTTTTTCTTGGTCGCCGTGGTCCTCCTTGCACCATATGAGTTTCTAGCTTTCTGAGCTTCTTGTTGTCTGGACCTTCATCTCTTCGTTGTATCTGGCGGTAATCGCGCTTTCCTCCTTTGACTAAGTGACCGAGCTTTCCGTCTCTTAGAGCTCTTTCGATTTCTTGCTTTAAGCTAAAGCAGTCATTGGTCAAGTGGCCCGTATCTTTGTGGAATTCACAGAAGAGATTTGGGTCTTGACCCCTTTTGTTGCGCATCTGCAAGGGTGGTTTGAACTGATGGTTCTCTGTGGCTAAAACTTCAGAAGGTGTTTTGGTTAGTGGAGTCCACTGCTTTTCTCTATTTTCGCGCTTTGCTTCTTTTCGATGGGCTATCTGATTGATCGTGTGGCGTGCGTCGTCCCGTGGGGGGCTTCTTTCTCTGTTCCCAGAAGCCCTCCAGGGTTGATTTCTGCCCCTTCTGTTGTTTCGATCGTTATGGTTGTGTGCGCGCTGACGGTGATCGTCACCGGTCAGTTGCCTGTCTGTCTGCGCAATGGTTTTGGCCGCTTCAATGAAGGTTTCCCAGTCTTTGGGTCCTCCATCTCGCCCTTTGATTCTTTTAACCAGATCGTCGCACTTGACCGCTCGCATGAAGTGTGCGCGCATCATTTTCTCTGGTATGTCTCCGATCTCTAGACATTCTTTGTTATACCTTGTAATGAAATCTTCTACGCTTTCATAGTCTTTTCTCCATATGTTCAGACAATCACCCGGATCTCTGGCTTGTCTTCGCTGCTGAGAGAAGTGTGCCAGGAACTTTTCTCGGAAATCGACCCATGATTTGATTTTGCCAGCCGGTAAGTTGTCGAACCAAATGCGCGCCGCGCCAACGAATGTCTGAGCAAACAGGTGGCACCATGTTGGTAAGTTCCATCCGCCTGTTGCTCCTGCACCTTTAAACACCTGGAGGTGATCGTCTGGGTCCGTCAACCTGTTGTATTTACCCACGTTGTGTGGTAATTTCGTTTTGTCGATGGCCGCGCACGCGATTTCTCGAATGAATTTTGAATTTTCAGCCATGTCCTCAGGACGATAGCTCAAGGTGTAATCATGCTCTGCTTTGGGGTTGTACCCTGCGCGCTTGGTTGGTTTGTATGCTTCGTGTTCCGGAGGAAGTCTGCTAAACACTGTGGATTCCGCCTTGTAAGTTGGGTCGTCTTCCTCCTCTTCCCATTCTGTATTCATGTTGCGCGCGCCCAAACGGGTTTGGATCGGCCTTCGTTGTAGATTGGAGGTTTGGACGAAGTTGCTCTCTGTTTCAGCATAAGTATCGCGCGTGTCTTGTATGCTGGGTCTTCTGACCTGTTGCAGTGGTTCTCTTTCTGGTCGTAGGTTCCACGCGTTTGTCTGCTGAGCCGTGTGTGTACTCAGAGACCTTGGTTGTGGAGTTACGAATGCTGATTGGTTAGCCTGTGCTTGGAGCAAGGCTTGTTGTGCGCTGAGCTGCGTATAAACGAGGTTTATGGACGCCATTTGTTCGGCATACCAGGAAGCCAGAGTTTTTCCTTCGGGTAGCCCTAAAAGTGCAGAGTAGTTGAGTTGTGCTTGCTCCGATGGAACAGAAGGGCCTGGTCCATGGCTTACAGTCTGCATCGGCGGCGGTGTTTGGTGTAATATCCCCGTTGGAGATTGGAGAGCAGCTCCGTTTGTGGTTTGAGTGATGATTCTTGCTGGTGTTTGGAAGATGGGTCCAGTTGTGGTTTGGCTAACAGCCCTGGACGCACTTCCAAAAATGGATGGAAACTCGTTGTTCAGCTGACCTTCTTGGATGGTCTCGTTCCTTTGATTTCGTTGGACGTGTGCCGTGTCCGAAACGAGTTCAAAGGAAGAGACTTCTCCGTCAGCTGGGTGTGAATGATTCTGGTCTGCCATTTTCACGAGTGTTTTTTAGAAGAGAAAAAGAGGTGAGAGTGGTCTTACAAAAAAGCGGATGGCGCCAATGTTGAAACAATGGTTAACACAAGGATAACCAAGAGGGTCGTTTCACTTATGGGTTCAACCTCTTCTTCTTGCTCGTATCGGTGGCCTGAGATCTGCAAAACAGTAAACACCGTTAGTCTCGTTAAGAGGGGGAAGGGGGTTTTCCCTCTTAACCAGGCTCCGGCGTGAGAATAAGTACTGCTCTGAGATGAATAAAACAGTGTGTGTATAGAGTGAGTAAAGAGAGCCAAAGTCCTCAACCTGAATGATGAAGGGTCCTATTTATAGCCGGATGGTGAAGAAGGAGGAAGCAGCTGTGCCAGCTGTGGGTGCGCGCCAGCTGTCCGACCAAGGGGAATATCCTCTTGGTCTGCTCTGTCGCGAAGGGTGTAGTGGTACACGTGGCGTCCTTGTATTCGCTTGCGCTGGGTACCTCGTACTGGTCACGTCAGCCCTGCTCCCTGGATTGTCGCAGGCCTATGTGCCCTTCTCTCAATGGTGACACGTGTTGTCCTTTATGTTGGGCAAAGCATCTTTGATGCTAGCTGTGGACCGCCTAGATGCCTTCTGGAAAATTCTAAAAGGTTCTGGTGACATGAGTGCCTTGTGTGCACAAGAGTGGTGTGGTCCCTGCCATGTAGGCAGGGAATTGAGACCATACCTCTTCACCAGCTTACACCTTTATTTACATTTTCCATTTAGGAAAGTGTAAATTTAATTAGATGCGTTTGGCTAACAAGATTTGTTTAACTAAATACCAAAGTCGTAGAATATCATCTCATTGACAAACTAAAAGTCCCTTTACTTGTGGCATAGTGGTAAGAAGTTTGGGTTTTCCAATAGAGACTCAAATTTAATTCTCACTTGTGTCATATGGGGTGGATATAGGCAATGAAAGACTTGAACTAGGCCTTGTGTGAGGTTGTCGGTTCGATTCTCAAGCCCAACCGGGTTTTCGTTCCACCGTGTCTTACGCCAGAGAGTTCTGCTCTTGTGGTTGCACAACGACTGTTAAATGGCAGCCGGTGGTATGGTTTCTCCGGAGAACAGCCAAAAAAACCAAACTTTAAAGCCAACGTGGGCAAAACAGGGCTCTTCGTTTAGAAAGTGTGTTAAACTTATCCATAAAGTTCACCGTTAAAAAAAATTATAAACCAAAAGGAAAAAGATTTAAAGGTTTATTTTCTAACAGTAAGCTAAAATACTTTTAAATCATCTTAAACCAGTATTTTACAGGAATTGAATATTTTTTCTTACCTTAACCAGCACATGTTCGTTGAAGATGAATAAAATAAAATGTGAACCGTGTATCTGAAATCACCCATTATAAAATTAAAGATTTTAAAATAATAATAGAAAAAGAAAAGAAATACGGAGAGTTGTTGAAATTGCAAGTAACTTTGGTAAAGGTGGGCTTGACTTTGACTAAAGGCAAAGACTTCCTACCCAAAAGCCAACAAGACTTTCTAGTTTTCACTGATTATCCCACTCTTTTTTTTTTCTCTAGTTTTCACTGATTATCCCATTTTTTTTTTCTCGTTCTCTTTTTCGTTTTTTAGTCTTTCACTTTTTTTAACGATCAATGATTTCTTTAAATGGGTTACTAACGAAATTCACCGCATTAAGATATACTCGCCTTTGAATCAAGAAAAACTCTCACCTAGGGCCGAAGTCTGTGAACACTCGCCCAAAGGTACGACAGTGCAGTGGGGTAAAACCCGCTTAGTTCAAGGATCGAACTAGCGATCCCAACCTATTCACCTAGTCTCCCATTACCACTCCACCACCACCTCATTGGTCTAGTCTTCCACTTTTTAATTAAACTAACGTCCACCTGTTTTTTTTTAGGAAATATATATGTTTTTTTTTTCACTTTACGAAATAGAGTATACCTTATTTTCGTTATAGTACATTACTTAAGTAACATATATTTGCTATAGTATCTGGATCGCTTGCATATTCCCTATTAAAAACTATGAGCGCGAGTGACGAAGAAACTACGGACCATCCATCTTCTCGTGGTATTTTAGACACAGAGAGCTGAGTGATGAAAAAACAACACAATCTTCACCTTCATTGGCATTTCTTATTTTTTATACCAATGTTCTTAATAATTAGTTTATGCAAATCGCCGTAAAGCAATACAAGAAATTGGTATGCGACGACATCAAAAAACATGTCCCAGACACTTTATCATCTGTCGGGTACCGAAGCAGGCTCAAGTTCTACTAGCCGAAAAAGAAAGGTAAAGCGCATAGTACCAGACACTTTATCATCTGTTGGGTACCGAAAAAGAAGGAGACACGCGTCTATGGAACAAGTACTTTGCTTCGGTACCGGTGTACAATGATGATCAATTTAGTCGGTTTCGGATGCGGTTTTAACTTTTCCTTAGATTTGTAATGACTTGTATGTTAATTATCCATGCTTTTCACAAAGGATAAATGCAATTGGAGTACAAAGTTTTTCTCGATTCAGAATTACACATCTCTCATACATTAGCTCGTATACTGGAGTAAAGCCAACGCGACCAATAAATACATAAGGATTGGTGAAAGTACCACAAAGGCTTCCCTAAGAATTTTTGCAAATTTATTATCGAACTCTATTCATGCCTTTTTTGCAGGCTTGTGCCTTTTACGTCACACTTACAAGGGTTAGGAATTTAGGGATGAGCAAATACCGATACCGTCCCAATACCGTCCCGATCCCGACCAATACCGATCCCGAATTTTGTGTAAACTTGGTACCGATACCGGTACCGAAATACATCGGTTCGGGACGGTATCGGTACGGTATCGGTATTTTAAGGGTAAAAGTCGGTATTTTACCGATACCGTACCGTACCGATACCGAAAAATCACAAAAGTGGATACCGTTTCCGGTACTGAAAACGGATCGGGATCGGGACGGTATTTTATACCCTTTGCTCATCCCCATAGGGATTTACCTAACAATTTGGTCGAGCACATTTGGTCACATAAGCAGCAAGAGTAAAATCATCATTCGTAGTTGTGTTTTTTTAATGTTGTATGTTCTTTATTGAACTTTAATTTAATATTTGTGTTTTTTTAACGAAGCAACTATTTTATATAATTTTAATAGTTGTTTTGTCTTTTAATTTTTTGTTTTTATGCAATTTTTAATTTATTTTATTTAAACTGATTTAATAATATAATTATTATTTAAAAATATTATATTATAAAAAAATTAATGAATTACATAAAAAAAGTGGATGATGAGGTGAAAGTTTGGATTGGTTTAACGTTGCGGGAAGAAAGTAATTTTTAAGGGTAAAGATATAGAATGATCTGACAATTCTGGTTTTTGGATACCATATAGCATTGGAGATGCTCTTACCAGCAACTCTGTAGGTTTCAATTTGTCACCAATCCATCTTGTTACGGGAACACAAACCGTCAAAATTGTAGCTACGAAATATTTGTTATGGATTTTACTATGGATTTTTTTTTCTACAGATTTGATGATAAAAAATTGGCAAATTGGATTTAAAATATTCAATCTGGCTGTTTTTGGCCAATAATAATTCCAACCGAGTTTATTCCCGCCAGTGGTCTAACCTTTTTCATTTTGTTTGTATCATGGTCTGCCGTTCAAAAAACATAACGACGTTAAGTTTTTTTTTCTGAATTACAAACTGATGTTTTAGAGTTTTTGGTTAGAACGGAGATATGAGTCTAGTGATGTAAAAAACTATGTAAAATCGGAACTGATTTTTTTTTCCCATGGCAAATAGTGTTAGATGTTGATTACTCGTTTTTCCCATGGCAAATAGTGTTAGATGTTGATTACTCGTTTGTCTACAAGATTATTGATCCTTTGTTGACGAGTTTTCATAGAATACAAGAATACAAGAAGAAAGAAAGATTTAAAGCATATACAACCTTGACCATATCACATTTAAATTAAATAAATGCTAGAAGACAAACGACAAACGTTTGTTATAATATACATTTAATAATACAAGAGAGAGGCTCAATTTAAAGTTTAGAAGACATAATAATTTATATATAGGTTATCTTCATCTTGACCATAATAATATCTGTACAAAGTCACCTTCCTCTTTTCTTCCTTCTCAACTTGCAACCCCACCATCCTATCTATATATTCCACTCTTTCCTTTTGTTGAGTTCTTCAGTTCATCTCTCCATCTCTCTATCTCTATATCTCCATCTATATATCTATATTGCAAGATCAATCTACTACAAAAAAAGGTTTTTTTTTTTCTTTTTTTTCAAGAATCTTTCTATGGAATACACAAGCTTGGTTAACACTTCTTTGGATCTTAATACAAATCCAGCCCACTTCCTCTCTCTTGTTCCTGTAAGTCCTTACAATCTATACACACATAAGCATGTGTGTGTGTGTATATATATATGCATCTACACATGTGTATGTCTTTAGCTTACAAGGTTTCTTGATATTGGTTTATAGAAACAAGAAGCTCAAAGCAACTTCATTGAGCTTGGATTGAAGGTGTCATCTGTTGTGAAGGATGAGGTATAGACCATTTCTAGCTTCTAACTTTTGTGATTTTATCAAAGTAAAAAAGCATGCAACAAAAATAAGGCTCTGATATCATATAAAATAATGAAAACTGGGTAAGATATTGTGTATTACAATCATTTATAAGAGTACAATAAAGTTTTCTTTTTACAAAGAAACTTAAACAAATCATATCTTCTAACAATGATGATAACGTAAAAACGTAAAACGTAAAATAAACCCTAACTAATATATTCTCTTTATGTGTCTGGATGTTTATCAGCAAACAGCTAGTGCTTTGGTGGAAGAATTGAATAGGGTGTGTGAAGAAAACAAGAAACTTACTGAGATGTTGACTGTCATGTGTGAGAACTACAATGCTTTGCATAAACATTTGGCTGAGTATAAGAACAATAATCCGGCACCATCTGATAGCACCAACAACTCCAAGAAACGGAAGCCGGAAAACCCGAGTAATCAGATTATCAACAATGAGAGAGGAGCTTCTGAAAGCAGTTCAAGTGATGAAGATTCTTGTAAGAAACCTAGACAAGAACAAGGCATGAAAGCCAAGATTGAAAGGGTTTGTTATCGTACCGAAGCTTCCGATACCGGCCTCGTAAGTCCCCTCTTGATTCCATCTATCAATCAATATTTACATGTTTTGTAAAATTAAGAGTCCATATAAATAGAAATATTAGGGTTTTGGGGATGATATTGATTACCTCTCTTACCACCAATATTGTCCATTTTGCTCAAAAAAGCAGAAGGGTTTGTTTTTGGTCGCAAGGAGACTTCTTAGGAGGTTACCCATACTGGTAATACTCCGAGTTGAACCCGCTTAACTATGTAGTTCTCCTATGCCCAAAACGCGTTGGGATATTAGAACTCTACTAGGGTGTTACAAGATAGAATTTTTGGGTAAAAAACAAGATAGATACAAGAAACTTATGTTTACAAATTACAAGTTATAGCTCATAGCTTTAGTTAAAGGATATATATATGTTTACATTGATTTCTAAATGTATATGTTACATTTTATGTGAACAGTTGGTGAAGGATGGATATCAATGGAGGAAATATGGGCAAAAGGTCACAAGAGATAACCCTTCTCCTAGAGCTTATTTCAAATGCTCTCATGCTCCAAGCTGCCCAGTCAAAAAGAAGGTAAGATGATTCTCATTAAACAAGTGATCATCATCTCTTCAAAGATGTTATCAATACCGATGTCTATATCGTGTCGTGTCCTAATATGTTTTTATCGTTTGTTTAGGTTCAAAGAGATGTCGCGGATCAATCAATCTTGGTGGCAACTTATGAAGGAGAGCACAACCATCCAAACCAATCAAAACAAGAGCAAGCGAGCTCAGGCCTAAACCGAACGGTTGCAACCACAACCCTCGGTTCAGTCCCATGCTCGGCTTCACTCGGTTCATCAGGACCCACCATCACTCTTGACCTAACCACCCCACCAAAACCACAGCCTAACCCTTGTGACGAAGCCAAGGTCGTTGGTGGTAACCGATCACCTGAATTCCAACAGTTTTTGGTAGATCAAATGGCATCTTCATTGACAAAAGATCCAAGCTTCAAAGCAGCATTAGCAGCGGCTATTTCGGGAAGAATGATTCAACAAAATCAGTCACAAAAATGGTAGCTAGCTAGATGAGATCATGGATGATGTATATATCACATGGTTAAAGAAAACAAATTTGGAAAGTGGTCTAGTGGTAGGAAGCTTCAAGGTGTTTGATAGTTTAGGAAGTTGTGGTGGGTTGGTTTGCTTCCAAATTTAATGGGATTTGGTTCGAACAAAGAGATCATATTGGCCCATACCAAAACCCTTTCACGTGGAAAATTATCCATTGTGACCATTTACGTGGTCCAATCTGTCTATAGATTCAAAGTGGTCCTTCAATTTAATATACACAATTTATTGTGCAACACTTTCACATGCTTTCTTTTTCAAATTAAACAATGCATTTCTCTCGAGTTTTCCCGTTTCTAAAGGTTACTTGTTGGATATATTAATGGAACGTATAGAGAAATTATGTGATAATATAATGATGAGCCTAATACTTTCCTCATATGACCCATCAAATCATGTGTTTCACAATAAGTAAAGGTTATATCACTATATGTAATGACGTTAATTACACAAATAGACTAGTTGTTATATTTATGTTTTGTAACACTTTCCCATTTCGAGAGGTTACTTGTTGGATATATTAATGAAACTTATCGTCAAAATATAGTAAGCGTCAGTTTACAACCCTGTTGTTAGACCATCCTGACACTTTTGCCACTTTAAGATACATTTGGACATCTACATCCACGTCGTATCCAACTTCTACACTTTACAACCTTCTATCTGTTGACCGACAATAGGAGGGGTATTATCGATATTGATGTCGGCTTACAGATTCATTAACTTTTTTCTAATCACAATCATCTCAATTCAAATCTTTTTCCACCTGATTCACCTCTTTCATCAATCCTTTCATTCTCCTTCATCTACTTTTTCGCAAAACTTCAAGCTCACTGTTCATCTACTTTTCTAATCATAATCTTCCAGATCGCATAATCAGAACCACTTTTACTCGTGAGATTGAAAGCGTTTCTGGAAGATCCATGGCTGATTAAGGGTGACAAGAAGACGGTACAGGCTGTTGTTCCGAAAGTAATGGCTTTGGTTCCACCGCGGTTGAATGTAGATCTGGCGGTTTTGGATGGTGGTGAGGCAGAGGAGATGTTGTTGGCGCAGAGTAAGTGTGCGGCGTTGCAGAAGAAGGTCGCGGCGGCGTTGTTAGTGGCGGAGGATTATGCTCGAAGGTTTAAGTTTGGAGAGACGGTGGTGAGTTATGTGGTGGATGTGAATGATGGATAAGTGTTTGGTTATAAAGGGTTTTGAACTGTCTTAGTCGGTGTAGGTTGTTGACGTGCTTAGATAGTAACAAATAAATTGACACAAAACACAACCGAGTTTTAAGGATAAACACACTAATACTAACAACACACGTTCTAGGCAAGCATACCTATCAGTATATAGTATAGCCAATGTAAGTATCTAAGTATCAATCCGTGGACACTAAGATCTATTAGCCTATCTCTTTCGTAATATCTAACCTAAGTAACTTTTAAGAATCAGAAAACACTAAACAACCTATTTAATTAAGTTTAGAAAACATTGATAAAAAAATAGCCAGTTAGGTTCAGAATCATCCATTAGTAACAAGAGGGTGTAGTCTTAAAAAGTTGGAGCCCCCTCGGGTTAGTCCCATGTCCTCAAACCACCAAGCTATAGACACACCCAACTAGCTAGTTCTAAGTAACTAAGACATGTACTCATCCCTTGTGATAAGAGTCTCTTATATTGTTCTAGCAACCAAGATTAACGAACTGAGTGAATTACTATCTAGACTACTGAATTTAAAGCAAACCTTTATCTAGTTTCCAAACCCTTATAATCAGGTTCTTCCCGTAGATGACCCGTACAACATCCCAATAAGTTTGTCCTTTGCCTACTAAGCATCCAACCCTAAACTAACGATTGATATATAGCCTAAAGATAAACAAAGTAGATCTAAGATTCATAACCGCATAGAAATACCAAAATAATCCACAGAAACTCATTTGAACATCAAGACTCAACATACAGATTACACTATCACAATTTCATAAGCAAATCTTACTAAAAACACTTCCATGACAAAATCAACCAAGTCAATACAAAGTTACAAGAATCATCCTACACTAACTGGCTATGGCGCGGTTAGCTACTCATAGTAACAAACAAAGCTAAAGAGTTCATTGAATACATGATAAAAACAACAGGAAATGTTAATACAAATGGTGCTAACTCAGTAAGGAACAATCTCTTGTCCTCCTGTACGTTCTTCTTCCTTGAATCTTCTCCTGAATCTCCGCCCTTGAATCCTTGAACTTCCACATCCCTTTTCTCGCTTCTTTCTTCTGGTTTCGTCCATTCTTTGGGAATCTTCGACATCTTATTCTATTTATACGACCCATGTTTAATTTGGGTAGATTACGACCCGTCAACAAGAATCCAGGTCACGGCCCGTAAACAAGTCAAGTTACACCTTAGCGTTTTAGGGTTTCCAAGCAATAGGTCGGTGTACTAACTTAGGGCTCATGACCCGTAGTTCGCATACCAGTTCACGGCTCATAAACAACAGAATTGGGTCTGCCTTCTACGCAACTTCAGTAATCTTCAATTCTGGCCTGGAAATCCTCCATTTCACTTAGGAGCCTGTAAAACACTCATAAACATACATTATTCCATTCCAAGCAATATTTGCAACAAACAACTATTAAAATGTGGGTTTTATACTATGATAACATGTATTTCAAACACATCTGTTGTTTAAGCTAGTAGCATATCTATATTGATGAAATATTGTTGTGTGTGGTATGTTTGTTTAGAAGTTGAATTAAATGATAAAATTTGTGTGATAATCATGGGAATGGGAAGGTGGTTACCAAAAGGTAAGTGAGGATGTTGAATTTTGATAGTGGAGTAGAGCCGTTAGGGGAATTGATCATAGCACTTTGAAGGTTCTTGATAACTTACAACATTTGAGGTAGTAAATATCAGTATTGACATAATGTGGTTATCTTATAGTACGGTGGTAACTAGGGATCTTAAAAGGAATGCGGTGGTTCTGAACAGAGAAGATGAAACGCAGGGGTGGTGATGGTGTCAGATGAGGGTGAGGACTTATGAAGATGAACGAATGGGGTGGGTTGTTTAATAATAATAATAATAAAAATAAAATAATAACAACAATAATAATAATAATAATAATAATAATAATAATAATAATAATAATAATAAGGGGCAATAACATCATTTCACCTCATTTTAAAGGGTCAACTAACAAAAGGATGTAAACTGTAGAAAGTTTAAAACGACGTGAATGTAGATGCCCAAAGGTTTCTTAAAGTGGCCAAAAGTGTCAGGAGGGTCTAACCACATGGTCGAAACTGACGACTCGTCAAAATATGTGATGTTATAGTGATGAGTCTAATACTTCCCTGATATAACTCGTCAAATCACATGTTTCACATTTATAATAAGTATAGGTAATGCACTAGTAAAGAAAGAAATAGAGAGAAGAAGAAAACAATAACATTTGTATGATTATTGGTGAATCAGGCTCTATATATAAGCTTAAGAGATTTTGAGTTCGGTTGATAACATAATTCAGGCTCCATCAAACTTTATAAACTACAAATAGAGCATTTTTTTTCCAGGAAGCAATTATGGTTGGTTCTTATATAAAGTCTAATGATTTATTTAAAACGGGTTCTTTATCTTTGTTTAGTATCTAATTTTACATTATAATTCATTCATCTGGTGAGGGTTTTCTCTGGTTTGGATCTGAGTGTATTTCGATGTGATAAATTTCGTCAATAATCCATTTGAATGATTTGTTTTCGTTAAGAAATAGTGCAAAACTTTCATGTGAATAACCTTAAATTCATATAAACCCAACAGCAGGAATGGCAATGGGCCGGGTATTGGTAATCTCAGGCCCGTATTGTAATTCTTTGTTCCATACCCGGCCCGTTACCCGTCGGGTATTTATCGGTTAATTACCCGTCGGGTATCGGGCATACCCGTGGGTATCGGGTATACCCGTTAATTTCATAAGAATACCCGTTGGGACAAATGTGCAATTTTTACTTTGATGTTTATATAATTTACTATTTTAATAACTATAACAAATGAAAATATGTTAATAACTTACATATCATATTCAGACCACATATACCAAAATAAATCAAAACGATTACTTAATTAAGTAATTGTATCAGGACCACCTAATTGCATAAACATCCACATAATAAAGGATGATAGCTTCCATATTCAATATACATGCTTAAAAATAAGTTATTTGTTCACTAAGAATCTGCCAAATACATATCCACATATGACTATAGAGAATGAATTAAGTACATGTACTAAGTTTATATTAATGGAAACCTATAATATAATACTTTCGGGTAAATGGGTCGGGTATCGGGCGGGTATCACTCAATCCCATACACGTACCCGTATCTGATTTTTTGTTCTTTTTAAGCCCGTACCCAGCCCATACCCATTGGGCTTCGGGTATACCCCGCCCGTATGTTTCGAGTTTCGGATATACCCGTCGGCTGGGACTTTTTTGCCATCCCTATCCCACAGGTCAAATCTAGGCTCAACCTCGTGAATAGTTGATAGTTGATCAAGTCCCCCCACCTACTCCTATTCAATAATATATGATTGAATTGAATGAATGCATGACTTTTGAGTTCACCCAATGGATTGGTCATCTTCACTCTCTAGCCCACTAGCATATTATTTTCCTTCAAATTGAAGTATCGGCTACGAAGAAATTAAGATATTTTAAGTGTCAAACAATTAAGTGAAGTGCATTACTTGGATTATACACGGATGTAAACAAAACGAGTTGAACTAAAGCCTATCTAAACAAGAATTTAACTCATTTAATGTAAAAGAGTTCTTGTTTGGTTAGCTTCAAGCTTCCACTAAAGCTCGAACTCGAATCATAATAATTTAAACGGTTACATTTAGCTCATTTAATATATATATGTGTGTGCATGCGCACCTGCATTTGCGCACACGTAATTATCTTCCATGAAAATGTAATATTATTTAGTTATTTCAACGTTTTAATTTTAACCACCAAAAAATTATATATATTATATTATTTATACATTGTTAAATGTATTAGAATAATATGTTGCTCAAGCCCGTGACCTTAATCGAAAATATGTTTTATACCTTTATCATTATCTTTTAATTCTTCTCCACTCACAATCATTTTCAAAAGCTATTAAAAAATTATAGGGTGAAAAGCGCCCCCCTCCAATTTACAACTAAACATTTACATTTTCATTCTCCCCGTCTCACGACCATTCATAATTGATTCTTTATCCCCATCTCTATAATTATATTAAAAATTACTATATTTTCTTTTCTTTTCAATTAAATAAGATTTTGGTAGACTTATATCAGTACCTTTTTCTCTCATTCACTCAAAACCACTTTTAAAAATATTAAAAAAATTATAAAGGTGAACAATTAAAAATATTAAAAAATTATAAAGGTGGACAATGTTTTCTCAAAATTTACTAATTAACAGTAACATTTCTGTCTCCTCCACTCACAATCACTCGAACTCACTCACATAAATATAGAGGATCAAATATGAATGCACCGAGTCTCTAGTCACTAAAAAAGAACTAAATCTCACACCTCTAATACTTTGTTCCCGAGTCTCATTTAATAGGGGGGTGGGAGGGAAAAGAGATGAAAATATGAATAAATCATGTTCCCGAGTTTCATTTAACAGTGGGAGGGGAGGGAAAAGGGAAGAAAATATGACCATATATTCATCCTCCCAAATTGGAGAGATTAGGAGAGAAAATTTTCCTTCCATTCCCTTCCCTATGTTAAATGAGACTCGGGAACATAGTATAAGTCTCTATTTTTTAAACGATCAACGAATGCTCAAAATGAGCTATTGGTGAAATTCACTATATCGGGATACATCGCCTCCGAACCGGGGAAAAACCCTCACCTTGGGCAAAAACCCGTGAACACTTGCCCGAAGGCACGACAGTGTGGTGGGATAAAACTTGTTCAGTTCAAGGATCGAACTAGCGATCGCCTCTTACTCGCCTAGTCTTGCCGCCAAAAACTAATGGGGGTAAGCAGGAATTGAACCTGTGTCTCTTCAAAACTCAAGTCTCTCCCTTACCACTCCACCACAAGCTCATTTGCCCTCTAAGTGTGTTCGGTGTGGTATCGGCAAAGGGTGCGGCAAAGGGTGTTGCCGTGCGGCAAACACCGCCGACAACCCTTCGCCGAGGCGGTGACATGAATGGTGCGGGGAGATGATGCCAACGCGGGGAAGAGTGTCAAACGGCGTTATAGCCGTTGGGATTTTAATAAAAAAAATTCCTTTTTACCTTTATAAATTAAACAATTTCAATTCCATTTTCAATATACATCACTCTCATCCATTTTTACTACATTTCACTCTCATTTTTTGTAATCTTTTCAAAAAAATGGAAGGCTCAAACAAAGGTGAAGACAAGAAAAATATGGTGCGGTCCGGTTCGAAGTCGATGGCTCAAGATAAACGTGGTTCGGGTGGTTCTAGTGTCCCGTTTCATCCCCACCTTGGGTTTGCGAATCAAACCCAACCTCCATTTTATTTTTAACCAACCCATGCATCAACCTTTTGGTTATGATACCCAACCCATCCAAAATTGGATGCAACACGGTCCGACGATGACTCGACCCGGTTATTATGATTACTCCCTAGAAGCCCAAAATGCTTTTGACCCGTTTGCTTTTCAAACCCCAATCTCACAATCACCGAGACCTTTTCAAACCCCAAGGTCACAATCACCGAGAGACGTACAAGATGACTCCGATAAGGAGTTCGTGCCGGAAACCCAAGAACAAGATTTAGATGAGGATGAAGATGTTGCGGTTGAAGAAATTCTCGTGAACGAAAATGAAGCCGCACCTGAAAGAAATGGAAAAGCGAAACGGGAAACTTGGACGCCTAGACAAGAAGAGGCGTTGGCAAAGGCTTTTGTTCATTGCACTTTGAATAAAAAGAAAGGCAATCAATCAACAAAAGGTGGATGGGGTTTGAAAGAAAGTTCTAAACCACTACAATCAAACGGTCAGAGGAAGTAACCGAACCCACCACCAAGTTCGATCAAAATGGATGACGATGCAAACAAAATTGAACACATTCACCGGTCTATATCATCAACCGGTATACTTTATTTTTTTATACGGTTTATTTTTTAACGAAATATTTGGATTAAGTTGTTGATAATTTATTATTTTAGGATAATGTTCTAGCAGGAGTGACGATGCTTTTGTAATGAAGCAAGCGCTAAATGATTACAAAAGCAAAGAAAAAATTGATTTTGGTCGTATTGCGGCTTGGGAAATTGTTAGAACAAATCAAAAGTGGTCGCCGGTACCTTTGTTAGGTGAAGAAAGCTCCGGCTCGAGTCAAAAGAGAAAGTCTTCGGATTTAGGAAATTATAGAGCGGATACACCAAATGTCGAAGTCTCGAGCGGATTCGGTCTACCAACAATGTTCACCCTGCAATGTTAGAAATCACACTTGCTAGAAAACGTGAGATCGCAAAAAAAAATATGGATGGCCTTGTGATTTTTAGTTTTTTTTTAACTTAGATTTTATTTAAAATGTAATACTTTATTTTTATTTATAAAAGTTTGATGTTTTTTCCATTTTATCTTAAATTAAAAAAAAACATAAAATAAAAAAAAGTTTGCCACTTCAGCAAGTGTTTAAACAATTGCCAACACTTTTTAGCAAAGTTTAAACACTTTTGACTTATTGACATGTCACACTCTGATTGGTTGTTTTTTTGGTTTGCCATTCTAAGGTGTTTAACCACTTCGTAGACCGTGGGGTATGTTGGGGCGGGGGTTTGGGGCATGAGTTAACACGTGGAGTTCGAGCCCCTCCGCTGGTGAGTGACGTGACCGTGGGGTATGGCGGGGCGTGGCTAGCCCGGCGTGGCTTGGCCAGGTGTATTAAAATAAAATAAAAATTAAACATGGTCCTGCTATGCCCTAGCCAACAAGCCAATAAGAGCCGGCCACATAGGATAGCTAGCATGCCCCACGGCCGGCCTTAAACTCCCGCCCAAAGGGGCCCAAACCCAAGCCCACCCGAGGTGATGACTTAAGCGTTTCTCTTCAACCCACGCCCCAACCCCGCCCCATACCCCATAGTCTTACACCTAAGTCTCTAGAAATCACACAATTTACAATGTCGTTTTAATCTAAACATTTTTTTTAAACTAAAGTGTAACGTGTATTATACGTTTATATATGACATGAGGTCCAGTCAACTAGTAAAAAGTCGTGGAGTTTATCCAACTTGAAATTCACGTCAATTATTTTATATAACTATATAGTATGTCACATATGTTTAAGGTCAAGATTTATAAAGAAAAAAATGACAAACTTAAAGAATAAGTGGGTGAATTTCTTTAAAAACAAGTTTTATACGTAAAATTGAAAGGTGAGAGACAAATTCTAGAAGGTGGGGTCGCTTAGAGACCCGTCTACTTTCGTCCGCCTACAACAAGACCCATCACCTATTGGCTGCCTTCACACTTGACACTTCATACTTTCTTATAATTAATGTTTTATTTTATTTATTATTTTGCTACACAACAATAATTCATACACCCACGCGTTGGATTGTCTGGACACCACATAGTTCATAAACACTTCACTTTCGACTACAAGGTTGGATGGGGCATCATAGGTATGGGTTTTCAAAACTATCATTCGATCTGAATTATTCGATATCTGAATCTGAAATATCCTCAATTTCAGATATTTGAAATTTTTGGATTCGGATAGTGATTTTAAAAAAATTAGGATATTTCGGATATCTGAAATATACGAAAATTTAATTTTTATTTTTTTATCGGATACCCGAAAATATCCGAAAACTTATATTCGGATATCCGAAACTATCTGAAATTCTGGTTCCGAATATTACAAAATAATAAAAGACTAAAAGTTATATAAAAATTGGATATTCGAATATCGGGTTTACTATCCGATCGGATATCCGAAATTTTGGATACGGATTCGGATAGTGAAATCAGGTATTCAAAAATTTCGGACATTTGAATTTTCGGATATCCGGTTTTGAACACCCTAACCATTGGGTACCTTGTTCGGGTAGTAGTCAATTTTCGGTAGCATCGTCGTGAGCCTACCGATAGGGCGTACAGATGGTGGAATGGGTATCACTTTTTGATTGAAGGATTTAAAATCCAACTATTGAGGGTAATTTTTGTTCTAAAAAAAGAAAGAAAAAAGGTTTTAGGTACTTGAAAGGAGTAACGGCACTAATTATGATAATTAAGGGTAGTTGTGGTTAATTTTGAAGTGGTCTAAGTCTCATTGATTGAATTTTAGCACAAAATGAATAAGAAAAAGAAAAGAAGTATATGAAGTTTTAATAATATTAATTTTGATAAAGAATATTGGTGTCGGTATTAGCCAGTGTGATACTCGGACCCGTAAGAGGATCCGCAATAGACGTTTTTTAGGGAAGCTTTTGGGCATTCTTATGACATCATCATGCTTTTCTTATTGTTGGACTCGTTTTTAAGATATGTTTTTACGTTAATTTTCCACAAAAACACCCCAAACTAAGTGGCGTCCCTTGTGTACTTTTAATATATATAATATATGGAGAGAGAGAGAGAGCCAAAAAAACACCACATAACTAAGACTGTGGGGTATGGTGAGGCGGGGGTTTGGGACATGAGTTGACACGTGGTTTGGGGGCGCTTCGCTGGGCTGGCCCATATTGAAGACGGTATGGTGGGGCAGAGGTTTGGGGCGTGGGTTGGGTGGGCTTCGCTGGGCTGACCCAAAAACAACAAATTAAATTTTTTTAAAACAAAAAATTTAATTTTTTTAATATTTTTAAATAAAGAAAACTACATAAAAAAAATTCCTAACGCTTATATTTTTTTTTTTATCTCTTCTCTCATCTCCAAGATTACTTCCAACTCTTCACCCTCTAGGTGATCAATGGGCTGTGATAGTAATTTCAAATCATCTCGTTTTTGTTTAAGGGCATCTCTAGCTTCTTTGCTCTTTCGAATTTCGGCCCTTTGTTGTTCGAATACGTTGAATGTATCTAGCTTGCATGCAATGTCATCCAACTGATCGCTGTATATTCCCTTACGCGAGCTCGAACTCCCAACTGAAGGCCATGCCGTTTCCGATCTTGATTTTTGAGCGCGCCTTTTTGCGGCATCTCTTGCATATTCAGGCCGGTTTGGCGAATCATCCAAAAGGTCCTCAAACTATTGATCTCGCGCATCAGATTGGGCTTGGGACGAGGCCCTTGACCTATTGGTGCATACGTCTGTCGACTTCGTCTTGTATCGAGTCTTGTATTAGTATAGATAGATCAGGGCACGTAAAACGAGAAAACATGGTAAAAGGTTGATTTCGCACGAAATGAGAAATAGGTATTTCGTACAAAATGACTTGTTCATTTCGCACGAAATGACTATTTCGTGTGAACTAATTTCGTGTGGACCATTCCGTGCGAAAAAGCCAGGCCTATAAATATGTGTTGTGCCAAGTCATTTGTAAGTTTCCGGTTTCAGTGCCGAACTGCTGCCGAAGTGTCTACTCGCTGTAAAACTTTGTCAAATTAATCAAATAGACAATTAAAGTGTATATCTAGCTGTTTCAAACTCGATACGTTAGTTTTCGCCTCTCGTATTGAGAAGAACACCTCTGAACGACTCGTTTCGGTCGTGAAAACGATCCTACAAGTGGTATCAGAGCTCAGGAGGAGGAGTTCTTACCGAATTCAGCTTGATTTCATCAATTTTCTGACTTCTACACCTTCTTTTCAAAATTAAACAAGTTCTCACGGTTAAAATGGATTGAATTTCTCACATTATAAGCGAAACACTGTTTTAACAAAGCCTTGAAAGAATCGGACCTAAATTCGACTTTAAACCTAATCAAATTGACAAAAATATGGCCGAGATGATGACATCAGCAACATTTCGCACGGAATAGAGCTTTCATTTCGCACGAAATCACATTTGTGATTCATTTCGCACAAAATAGATAGTTCATTTCGCACAAAATCAGTATTTCGTTTGAAATCTGGTTGATTTTGCTCGAAATCATTATTTCGTGTGAACTATTTCGTACGAAACCACTATTTCGTACCAAAGTGCTCTCATTTCGTGTGAAAATCAATCTATTTCGCACGAAATCATTATTTCCTTTGAGTTTGAGTTGATTTCGCACGAAATTATTGTTTCATTTGATCATTTCGCATGAAACCATTTATTTCGTGTGAAATTTCTGATTTCGTGTGAGTCATTTCCTTTGAAGTTTTTTTTTTGCAGGTTATTTCGCACCAGTTGGTCACGTCGCTTGAAAGTGCATTTCGTTTAAAAGGGTTGATTTCGTTTGAAAGTGACTGATATTGTAAAAAAATTTGCTGAATCATGGAAGAGGAATTCTATAACGCTTTTGCTACTGCCCCGACTACTCCGGCAGCCATTGCTCAAAGCATGAACATGGAAAACGAAACTGGAACTTTGCAAAAACCCCCGAAGCTAATGGGAATTGAGGAGTATTATGGTTGGAAAGACCGATTCGAAAATTGGGTTCAAGCAAACCATTTGAGGTCTTGGGAATGTATCGAGAAAAAGTATGTTAACCGCGTACAAATTTGGGAGTTATTAAATCAATTTCTGAATTGACGGACAAAGAACGAGACATGTACAAAGCAGAAAAGATGATGATCAGTCTACTTCAGCAAGCTGTGAAAGAAGACATCTTTATATTGCTTCAACACGACAATACTTCACGTTCAATTTGGGAAGCACATAGAATTAAGTTTGAGGGAAGTGAGAAGATGATCAGGAGTAAGAAAGCATTGCTAAAGAAAGATTTTGACTTGTTTACGAGTTTGCCGGGAGAATCTTCAAAGAAGCTGGTTGAAAGATATTGTCACTTAGTGTGATCTATGTCTTTGTTAGAAATTGTAAAAGATCAAGAAGAATGGGTCGATAAGTTAGCTGATGCTTTACCTCAGAAAGAATGGGGTACATATTTGATGATCTTGAAAAATACTGGAGAATATGACAAATTGACTATTTCCCAGTTCATTGAGAAGATTGAAGGACAAGATCTGGGGCAACAAAAGATAGCTAGAATGAACAGTTACATGGCCAACAAGACATCAAAATGTACTACAAAGGAAGTTTTCAAGAGGTTGAAGCAAGTCCAAAAGTTCAAACTGCTTTCAGTGCTGAAAACTCATATGGATCAGTAAATCAAAGTCCAAACAGCAGCAGTGGTTTTTCTTCATACCCGAGTGTTAATCCGAAGAGTTCAACATCAAGTCATCAGTTCCAAAGCTCAAATAGCAATAATGGTCATGTCTTACACTGCAATATCGCGTTGCATCTTCAGAATGGTCAAAATTTCTCTGAAGAGGTCGCTAAAGATCACATGTCGTTACTTGTTACAGTGTTAGAATCATATGAGGAATGGTCAAAATTTCTCTGAAGAAGTCGCTAAAGATCACATGGCGTTACTTGTTACAGTGTTAGAATCGATGCTGAAGAAATGGAGCTTATGGATATTAAATGGTGTTTAGCTAGTGTTTTGAGAAGAGCTGAAAAATTTAAGATGATTACAGGGAGAGATGATTTTAGAGATGCTAATGTTTCTATTTTGGGTTTTGATATATCTAAAGTTACTTGTTTTCGATGCAGGGAAAAAGGACATTTCAAGAGGGAATGTACCAATCGAGAAGCAGGAGGAGCTCAGAATCCGTTCGGAAATAATGATTACTATCGGAAAGCTATATATCAACAAGTTGCTCAACAACCGTGTAGGATCGTTTTCAGACTCGAACGAGTCGATCAGAAGAGTTTTACTCAATATGAAAGACGGAAACAGACATATTGAGGTCAATTCAGCAAGAATATCACTTTAAACTGTCGTTATATTGATTTCACAATGAAATACAGCGAGACGACACTTCGGCAGCACTTCGTTGCACAAACCGGAAATTCTATATCTGATTTCGCTTGAACTGGCATATATATAGCCATTGAGATTCCTCTTGAACATGACAAGTTCATTTCAAGCGGAATTAACATCATAAACTCAAGCGGAATCAACAAGATAATCTCAAGCGGAATCAGAAACTATTTGATTTCGCTTGAACATGACCTGGTGTCATTTCAAGCGGAATCACCACTAATTCTCACTTTCTTGATTTTCGTGCCCTGATCTAACTAGTTCTATACAAGACTCGATACAAGACGAAGTCGACAGACGCATACACTAACAAACTCCCCCTCGAATGTTGACGAGACTTCAGTGTCGAGTCTTCGCATCTTCAATCTTTATCAGTCTTCGGGCTTCTCTTCGAAGTATCTGACGCTGTAAGTATCCTCAAATCTTCTCTCTTCTCTTTCTATCACCAACAAACTCTCAGCGAACAAATAATCTTCAATCGTAGAATCGCAATCTGGCTCTATCTACTCTTGATCAGATCTCTTGATTCATTAGGATCATCAGCATCAGCATTCTCAGAATCAGAACCTGGCTCTTTGACATTCAGACTCCCCCTCTCAGTAAGCTGGGATCGTAGTATGGCTTTCACAAGTTCAAGATCGTGGCCTGGCTCTCAATCTGCTCCGGATCGAAACCTGGCTTTCAATCTTTTATCCTAAGATCACCTAGCTCTTATCCTGCACAAATCTCTACCCAAAAATAAATTTTCTGATGATCACGTGTGGATAAAATATTCAAACAATGATTTTACAATGTTAATCTTTGATGAACCACTTGCAGGAATAACAATTTTTCTCTCAAATAACTTTTCTCATTTCATTAAAATATCTTACACAATTTCACCCAAACCATTTGTTCATCATGTTTAGCACTTGGAATTTTGAACATCAGCTTTCCAACAACAGTTGACGAAAATCTTTTTAGATTTTTCAAAATTTATGCTAAAACACACATAAAATCTTTTTGGATTTTTTGAATAATATGAAATGTAGTAAAGAAATATTTACAGACAATATTTTTTGTGAGTTTGTGTAAGAGGATCATATCAGTTTTTGAGACAAATCATCAACACCGTTAAGCTTTAAACATTTTAAGTTTTAAATAATTCACTTAGATTGTCAGTATATTGGTCCACTTAAATTTTCACACAAAGTTCAACTGTTTCGAGATACGAGATTAATGTTTTAGAGACTTAAACTTATTCGCGTGTCCCACCACTTGAATATACTCCCGTATCCAGATCCCAATATTCAGTCTTACAGGTGAGTATACCTAGATGATATCTGTAAGGGGTTAAATGCGAAACCGTGAGAGCTCAGGTCAGAACTTCCGTTCAGCAGAGAGATGACGGCTCGACTTTTTGGTGTGTCCCATTTAGAGGATCTTTTCTTCAACAGCAATGATTATCAATTTTATTGTTTCATCATTTTGCTGAGGGCGGCGCTATATTTCAAGCAATTTGCAAAGTATTATACGGGGACTAGGCCATTGCTTCCGCAAAATCAGAAGTCCCGGGATAATACCCCAGATATCACTGAGTATAAAGACCTAGTATCTCAGAAAGAGGGACCTTTCAAACAAGATTTCGGGGGTTACCCATATACCCAAGAAATGTTACCCACGAGATAAGCAAGTTTGAAATTTTAGGTTTATATCTCGAAAACAATTTACTGAATATGCAAAAACCTACTGGCACATCCGCAGTGAGATTGTTTATCACATTTTTTACTATACATTTCTTTAGCATGTTGTGATAGTCCACTGATGTACTATCATTTCATCTTTTTTCAACAAAACTCATTTTGAATTTTATCATGTTTTTGTATTTTTCAAATTTTCTAATGTTTTTGGATTTTCTGAAATTCTTACTCCCCCTAAAATGCAAACACATTTAAGGAAATTTGAAAAACAAACTGTACAAACAAATTTGACAACTGTTGTGAATTGCTTCGATTCGCCATCCACTCGGCATAAACAATCAGAACTCCCCCCTTTCAACAAACTATTTTCCCATTAAGATTTCAAAACACTTAAGTTTGTTTTAATCAAAATGGTTTTTCCGAAAAATTAGTTTTGTTGATTTTACACACTATTTGTAGATTCGGGAATAAGATCATCACTTTGTTTATTTCTTCTTTACAATAGATGAACCCCATTTTTAACTATTTGTAGAAAATCAAGTACAACTTAATGTCCCTGATTTACCACTTGTAAAATTACCAATCCAAATACAAAGAATGATGGCGATTCATGCTCCACGATTACCAACTTGGGAGCTCCGGCAAGTCAGGTTTTTCTAATCAAAGAATACATCCACCCAAGCCTGACCAGCCTTGGGTGTTACCGAGCTACCAATACTCAGTTTCTTACCTCCCATTTTCTTTTCATAGATCTCTTTAACCCCTTGACCTTCCTGTCAACCATTTTTCCAAAGATATGTTTTACAGTGGGGTTAAAGGCTTTTTTAACATCAAAACCTTTCTTTTCGGAAAAGAATTGATTTGAAATCTCAACCTTTCCAATTTTCTTTTTAAAATTTTCAGCCCGAAGTGGTGGAAAATTCACATCATCCAAAGTCGGAACTGATTCTTCACTTTTTGAAACAACCTGTGGCTCATCTGATTTTGTGGAATCAGATTCATCGCCAGAAGATAGCTCCTCTGATTTTGAAATATCAGAATCATCGCTAGAACTACCACCAGACTTCTTAACAACCCATTTATGGTTGTCAGATTTAGCTCTTTTCTTGTAAAACCTGTTTGAACATTCACCAATTTCAAATGTTGAATTTTTGAAAAGTTTGGTTCTATCAATTGGCGGTTCAAACACAACCATTTTCTCTTTAAGATTACGAGACACTCCCTGTTTAGATTGTGTTGCCTGAGGACAATTCCTGGCAAGATGTCCAACATTGTTGCATTGGAAACAAGTTCTCGTATCTTTCATCTGATCAGCAGTCTTCATCTCTTCTTGCTTCTTGGCAAGGAAATCTTTGTTCGACTGATTTCTGAATATTTTTTCTTTCTCTTCTTCAGAAGATATACCTGAAACAAATGTCATCTTTGATTTAAAATCTCGAACATATTTTTTATTTTTCTGTTTTTCTGTTGGAATAAAACCCAACCCTTTCTTTTTGAAATTACCGTTATGGTTTGGTTTCTTTTTAAAACCAGAACCAGAACTGTAACCCTTTTTCTTGTTTAATCTCTGTTTTACTCTTGAGGTGTAAGGTCTTGGTTTTTCAGAAAGATTAATATCTTTTATTTCAGAAATATTAATTTCTGTTAGTTTGAAAACCTTGTTTATCATCTCGGTTTTGACACCTCTTATTGGAAATTCCTCATCAAAATATAATTTGTCCGAATCATTCAAAGTATATGCTACTTTGAACATTTCATCCTTCAAATTAGATTTTGATAACATGAATTCTTTATTATAAACTTTTTTGCCCTGTTTTTCGGTTTGACCAGAATTGCTGGAATCAAACTTTGACTCGGACATAGACTCCGACTTTGATTCCTCTGTTTCATCGTTATCTAACACATGATCCACCACTTTCTTCATCAATTGAGATTGTTGATGAGTGTCAGACGATGTGAAAGTAACATCAAAACTTTCTGGTAAATTTACTGTAGACTCCGACTCCCATTGCAAGTTTGTTGCCTTTTTTACTCTTTCAGAATTTGGATTTCTGGGTAAAAATCCATTTTCCAGCGGGGGTGGACACTTGTTGAAACTGCCACCTTGTTTCTTACCAGAATTCTTTGTTGTAGTGTCCCTTTTCTTTGTGTCATTCTTCTTTTCAGTCTTCTTCTCAGGAGTCTTTTCTTCAGAAACTGTCTGTTCTTCAGTTACTTCACCATCTTCAAATGCCTTCATGCCTTCAACAGTTGGATAAATCCTGTCAATGACATAAGAAGTACATGAGTAACTTTTCAACAAACGATTTACTCTTTCAGTTTCAATTCTTTGTAGTTCCAATTTCTGTTCAAGAACAACACACTTCTCAATGTAGTTATTCACAACTTTTTGCTTCGTCATAAATGCTCCTTGAAGAGTTTTCATAGCAGTTGCCTGTTCTTCATTGGAATCATTGTACATATTCATTGCTTTGTTGAGCACATCATATGATTCCTTCAACCTGTTCATGTTGTTAATCAACTCACTATTTTTCTTTTTCATAATTTCACAGGTTTCACAATTTACAGGAATCTCCCTGGCATCAACATTCCACCAGATTCAAAAGTTGTAGCTCTCACCGCACAAATCATTCAAGAGCCAGATTTGATGAAGGAATGGATGAAAGGAATTGCTGGTGATGAAAAGAATCAAGATCAAGATTTGTTACTTCAGAATATAGTTCAGAAAGTACTCAAGTCTTTGATCAATCATCATCTGATGACAGTGATGATGAAGAAGAGACACAAATTAACATTGGTAAATCTTCATTATCTCCTAAAAGTTTTCAGTTTTATTTTGCAGATCGATTGGAGAAGCTGAAGGAGAGACGAGCAGCAAAAGAACTGAAAAAGATGAAATGTGAGAATGTTACTGAGACAAAGAAGAATGAAAAGTGTGAAGAAGTTAAAGTCGCTGAGAAGGTTATTGAAGCAGAGAAAGTGGTTGAAGTTGAAAAAGTTATTGAAGTTGAAAAGATTGTTGAAGTTATCAAACCGTGTCTAAAGTGTTTGTAATCTTGCAAACAGTGTGAAGATAAAGATGAAAAGTTGTGTGAACTCAACAAGATGAAAGAAAAATTACTGTTCGGTGTCAATTATGTGAAAGAATCGTATGATGTGTTGAATAGAACAGTGAATGGTCTACAAAAGACAAATTCTGAAAGAGAAGATGCGTTGACTATGATGAATGTTGTGATGATGTCAAAGCAGAAAGCTATAAATCATTACATCGAGGAGGGTGCAAAGCTGAAGCAAGAGTTGGAAAAAGAAAAGATAGAGAATGAAAGAATCAGACGGTTGTTACAGAGTTATTCTAGTTCTGATTATATGATTGACAAAATTTATCCAACTGTTGCAGGTCTTGAAGCCTTTCAAGATGAGAAGCCGAAAGAGAAGGATACTGGTAAGAAACAGAGTGTCAGTTACAATAAGTGTCCGCCTCCGATTTGGGAAGGTTATTCTTCCAGAAAGCCGAATGAGGAGCAAGTCAAAAAGGCTGTCAATATAAAGTTAAAATCCAAAACAATTGATGAGTTACCAGAAAACATTGACGTCACGTTCATGAGTCTGAGTTAATAAAGAAAGTGGTCGATCAGGTGTTGGATAAAGATGAGGAGTCGGAGTCAAAGTCTGAGTCTGAAAGTTCGGGATCATCATCAGTTGAAAGTTCAAAGTCGTCGGTTAAACGGGTTTACAATAAAGAATTCCTGTTATCAAAATCTAATTTGAATGACGAACCAATCAAAGTGGCATATACCTTGAATGATTCAGACAAATTATATTCTGATGAGGAATTTCCAATAAGAGGTGTTAAAACTGAAATGATTAAAAAGGTTTTCAAACTAACAGAAATTAATATTTCTGAAATAAAGGATGAAAATCTTTCTGAAAAACCTAAACATTACACTTCAAGAGTTCAACAAAGATTAAATAAGAAAAAGGGTTACAGTTCTGGTTCTGGTTTTCAAAAGAAACCAAACCATAACGGTAATTTCAAAAAGAAGGGATTGGGTTTTATTCCACAAAAAAATCATAAAAATGAGAAAATTTATAAACCAAATACTAAATTTGTTTCAGGGTCAAGTTCGGAAGAAGAAGCTAAGAGTTCATTCTGGAAACAATCAAACAAAGAGTTCCTTGCCAAAAAGCAAGAGGGTATGAAGAATGAAACTGTTAACAAGAAGATAGAGACGAGAACCTATTACAGATGCAATGAAGTAGGACACATTGCATGGAACTGTCCAAAAGCAACAAAAACCAAACAGGGAGTCTCTTACAAACTCAAAGAAAAGATTGTTGATAAGACCGAACCACCAACTGAAAAGTTTAAAGTGTTTAAAAACTCAAAATATGAAGGTGGTGAATGTTCGAAAAGGTTTTACAAAAAAAAGAGCAAATCTTAACAATCAAACATGGGTTGTTAAGAAATCAGATGTGAAATCTGGCGATGAATCTGATTCCACAAAATCAGAGGAGCCACAAGTTGAAGTTAAAGGTGACAAATCAGTTCCTCCAATGGATGATGTGAACTTTCCACCATTGAGGACTGAAAATTTCAAACAAAAGATTGGAAAGGTTGAAATCTCAAATCAATTCTATTCTGAGAAGAAAGAATTTGATGTCGAGAAAACATTTAATGGAAAAGTGAAGCATATTTTTGGAAAAAAAATGATCAATGGGAAGGCCAAAGGGGTGAAAGATTTTTATGAAGAGAAGAGAAATGTTGAAACCCCGAGTGAAATTGAAAAGGTCACACCCAAGGCTGGTCAGGCTTGGGTGCCTGCATTCTTTGCTTAAAATCCTGACTTGCCGGAGCTCCCAAGTGGGTAATCGTGGAGCATGAATCGGCATCATTCCTAAAAATTTGTATTTGAGAAAAAATTAAAATTGTTAAATTCTACAGGTTGTGGATTTGCCGGAACTCCCAGGTTGGTAAGTGTGGAGTAGGAATCGGCATTTTCCTGCAAGTGGTAGTTGTTCTTTAAATTGTCATAATTTGCTTTACAACTGGTAGAGTTGAAGCGTACAAGTGATTGAAAACGAGATTTTCATCTACAAGTGGTTAATCAAGGTCATTAAGTTGAACTTGATTTAACTTTCATTCAAGAGTTTGAAAAACAATGTGATGAATGAATCCCCAATCTTACAAGTGATAAAATCAACAAAACTTATTTTCTAGAAAAACAATTTTGATTAAAACAAACTTAAGTGTTTTGAAATCATAATGGGAAAATAGTTTGTTGTCAGAGGGAGTTCTGATTGTTTAAACCAAGTGGATGGCGAATTGAGGCAATTCTCATTAGTTTGTCATTTTATTTGTACAGTTTATTGTTTTCAAATTTCCCGGAAAATCAAAATTGAAACACATTTTGATTTTAGGGGGAATAAAAAATTAGAAATTTTGAAAATTTTGAAAAATCCAAAAACATCGAAAAATCAAAAACGGGTTTTGTTGTGAAAAAAGAGGAAATGATAGTACATCTGTGGACTGTCACAGCATGCTAAAGATTTGGAAAGTCAAATGTGATAAACGATCTCACTGTGGATATGCCAGTAGATTTTTACACATTCAGTAGATTGTTTTCGAGATATAAACGTAAATTTAAATGCTTACTTATCTCGTGGGGAACATCTCTCGGATATATGGGTAACCCCCGAAATCTTGTTTGAAAGATTTTCTATTTCTGACATACTAGGTCTCTGTGCGTGGTGATATCTGGGGTATTATACCAGGACTTCTGATTTTGCGGGAGCAATAGCCTAGTTCTCGTATAATACTTTGCATAGCTTTGATCATAAAGCCAACCCTCAGCATAAAAAAAGATGAAACATTGAAAAATGATAATCATGTGCTGTTGAAGAAAAGATCCCCAAATGGGACACACCAAAAGTCGAGTCGTCATCTCTTTGTCTGAATGGAAGTTCTAACCTGAGCTCTCACGGTATCGCATTTACCCGTTTACAGATATCATTAGTGTACATTCACCTGTAAGACTGAATATAGAAATCTGGATACGGGAGTATATTCCGAGGTGGTACACGTGAATAAGTTTAAGTGATTAAAACATTAATCTCGTATCTCAAAACAATTGAACTTTGTGTGAAAATTTAAGTGGATCAGTAAACTGACAATCTAAGTGAATCGTTTAGAACTTAAAATGTTTAAAGCTTAACGGTGTTGGTGATTTGTCTCATAGACTGATATGATCCTCTTACACAGACTCACAAAAATATTGCATGTAAATATTTTTTTTACTGCATTTACTTTAATAAACAAAAATCCAAAAAGATTAGTGTGTTTTAGCATAAACTTTTGAAAAATCCAAAAAGATTTTCGACAACTGATGTTGAAGAGCTGATTTTCAAAATTCCAAGCGCTAAACATGATGAACATTTCATGAGGGGGAGTCTGTGTATAATAAGAAAAGATTTTGAATATTTGCCTACAAGTGGTCATCAGAAGTTTTTAAATGTAAATCATTCTGGAAAGATACCTGCAAATGAAGTATAAATTTGTCAAATTTTAAATTTGTGAAATTTATGGTTAGGTAGAGATTTGTGCAGATTTCATGGCTAAACCTAAGCAGAGTAAGAGCCAGGTCACAATTCTTGAACGAGAGCCAGTTTCAGATTAGATCAGCATTCAAGAGGGAGTTTGAATGGTAAAGAGCCAAGTTCGAATCCTGTGATCCATGCAAGCTGCTGATGCTGATAAACTTAAGGAATCAAGAGATCTGATCAAGAGAAGATAGAGTCAGATTGAGATCCTGGAAGAGAGAAGACTGAGGATGTTTTACACTGTCAGATACTTCAGAAAGAGTAGAAAGACTGATAAAGACTGAAGACGTTGAAGACTCGACACTGAAGACTTCGTCAACATCCGAGGGGGAGTCTGTTGGTGCATACGTTTGTCGACTTCGTCTTGTATCGAGTCTTGTATTAGTATAGATAGATCAGGGCACGTAAAACGAGAAAATATGGTAAAAGGTTGATTTCGCACGAAATGACTATTGCGTGTGAACTGATTTCGTGTGGACCATTCCGTGCGAAAATGTCAGGCCTATAAATATGTGTTGTGCCAAGTCATTTGTAACTTTCCAGTTTCAGTGCCGAACTGCTGCCGAAGTGTCTACTCGCTGTAAAACTTTGTCAAATCAATCAAATAGACAATTAAAGTGTATATCTAGCTGTTTTGAACTCGATACGTTAGTTTCCGCCTCTCGTATTGAGAAGAACACCTCTGAACGACTCGTTTCGGTCGTGAAAACGATCCTACATGACCTTTTGGAAGACATGTTCGTTTCGCTACCACTTGGGATAGTCGCCCACTTTGGATGGTACTTACAAATCTCCCAACAAAGCATGAAACGGAAGTCGCTCCCCACATTTGTTTTGAATGCAACCAATGCATTTGTCACAATGTCGGCTTCGGTTTCACCATTTTTTAGGTTTTGCTTTGCTTTATTTAAATATCCACTTTTTGGACATTCCTAAGTATTTATAGTGAAAAAAAAAATTTTAACATAGCCGTTGGCCAACGGCTAGTTTGGTTTGGCCATTGAGAGCCCGCCATGTCACCTTGTTAGACCCGCCCCACGCCCGGCTTCAAACTCCCGCCCCTTAGGCTACGCCCCAACCCAAGCCCACCCGGGGTGGTGGCTTGGTCGTTTTCCCCCAACCCACGCTCCAACCCAAGCCCCATACTCCATAGTCTAAGTGGTGTGCCTTGTGTACTTTTGATATATGTATAGAGAATGAGTAGTTAAAAATTATAAAGATGGTGACAGTCTCATATGTTTTTGGATTTTTTTAATGGGTGAGTGTGTTGTTTTTAAAGAATAACTTTCTAATATGTTAGCATAGTCTAGTTATATTAAAAAACTAGACATATTTTTGAATGTTTTTGGGTTTCTTATTATGCATAGTCTAGTTATATTCAAAAACTAGTTTTCAACATGGTGCCTTTGGAACCAGGCTCGTCAAGTATTCGTATGATACTTAGACCATGTGTAGTAGTTTTATCAATAATGCCCTCATCTTTGGGCATTTTCTGTCACGTGACAGTCCAGTCAGCAAAAGGGCATTATTGGGCGTTTTTACAAAAGGGACGTAGTGGAATAATGACCAGTAATGCCCCAAACAATCATTACACAATTATTGTTTTTTTTAAATTAAAAACTTATTATATTTCATTATAATATTTGCAAACGGACTGATTGGCCAAAACAAGCCTCGCACAACGTGATTAAAACAACGCCAAAACAAGATTTGCAACCAAACACGCCCAGGGGGTGGATCCCCGGCGTGTTTGGGCGTTTTCCGGCACACAAAACACCCAAATGGGCATGACTACGGGTGATCTTACAAGTTACAAACCCGTTTTTTTCCCTTTTGTTTTAACTAAACAATTTTGTTGTAGTGGAAACTTAGAACTAAATCACTAGCAGAAAGTTTGACATCGGTACTACATGATCTACTTTGAGGTTGTACTTATACCAAGTACACTTTATGACACTCATATTCGGTCTGATATTATACATTGGTACCATTACACACTCTTACTTAAAACGACATTCAAATAATCAAAGTCACTCTCACCATACCGAACGAAAACCGACTAATCAAGATTTGAAAACGCAGTTGGATTCTAGTGTTACTTTAGCCCCACAAAGGGGAGACTACATCAAATTCGTCTTGTTTTCATACTTACTTTTGTAGAATTCGAAGACTTTATGCCTTTGGGAACTGACAAACCAAGAAGACCACCCTACATAAAGCCCAAAGACCTCCACTACCGTCATGTGTAAGGTGTATTTATTCTGGCATCTTGGACTTTTGACATTTATGTTTGGTTTCAACTTCAAAATGAAACCCACCTCAAGGTTTTGCATAAACTAATGTAAGATAGGGCCCTCCCCTTGTTTGACTTTGACCACCTCTTTGCTATTTGCTAATCAACTTGTTTGGGCCTTGTGTGGGTAGTGGGATTGGGTTATTATTGGCTTTATGCTTTACAAATGTTGTTGTCAAAAGGCCCAAACTCATCAACAATGAACTCTCCATATGTAGAGGTGCACAAAAAAAACCGTAACCGGAACCGGACCTGGTAAAAAACCCGGAACCGGTTTTTTAATACCCGGGTATCCTATACCTGAAACCGGAACCGACCCTATCCGTAGGGTAAGGATAGGGTATGCATTTTGATTTTAATACCCGAAACCAGAACCGGAACCGATCATACCCAACCCGAAACCGAACAAGAACCGAAACCGATGATACCAGGCTGTACCCGATACATGATTCTAATATCTTTCTTTTAAATTTATATTAGGACATTTATTTTAATTTTCTTTACATTGAACAATGCATTTTACTAATAATAAACAAAAAATACGAGAAAATAGGGTAATAAAAACACAATAAAGTATTAAAAATAAGAAAATATAGAACAAAAAAACTAGAAAATAGGGTATAAAAACCCGAAAATAGGGTATTTTAATACCCGGTTTCCTAAGAACCGGAACCGAACCCTATCCGGAACCGAGCACATAGGGTATGGTTTTTAGGTCAAATAACCGGTAACCAATAACCGGTTCCAACCCTTAAAACGAGAAACCAAAACCGGTTCCATAACCGGAACCGGTTATTAAAAATACCCGGTTTGTGCACCTCTATCCACATGACCACTGTATCAAACATGGTATTTGAATTTCCTACATCTACATTTACCATGGCAGGGAATAGTGTTTCCCTGCGGCCGACAATACACCATTGTACCAAATAGTTTATTATTTTTTTTCACTTTAAATTTACGTTTTGCCCCAGTTTAAAATTACGTTGTCGCCCAAACTTCAAAATGTAATTACCCTGTTGCTCCCATCTAAAAATTACGAATATGCCCTCGGTTCAAATATTACGATTTTACCCTCCGCCAAAATTACGTTTTCGCCCCAGCTCAAAATAAAATTATGTTTTCCCCCTATCTCAAAATTACGCTTTCACACCAGTTTATTATTTTACACCCACTATAAAATTACGTTTTTGCCCCCAGTTTATATTTACGTTTTTGCCCCCAGTTCAAACTAAAAATATGCTTTTGCCCCCAGGTAAAAATTACACTTGCACCCTCAATTCAAACTTACGTTTTCCCCCCCAGTTCAAAATAAAATTATGGTTTTCTCCTAGCTAAAAATTACGAATTTACACCCGCTAAAAATTACGATCTTGTCGTCGTTTTAGTTTTCCTTTTAACAAAACTATAGTACTGTTTTTTTAATTGGTTGAGAATTATTCGGCCATCGCCTCGCAATGCGGGCGGGGCATCAACTAGTTGGATATATTGGGTTCTGATCTCCTTCTTCTACCTCATTGGCTCATTTATTTATTGACTTTTAGTAATTGTGAGAATCTATTGCTGAAAAACCCAAGTGACTTCACTATACCTTGTTAGTGTCAACCGATGGGATCATGTAAAACACCTTGGTTTTTTAGTATACATGGTATACTAAAAAGAATTTACATGGATTTTTGTTGATAGTTTAAAATGGTATAAATTACTATACATTGCATCAATAAAAGAGTTTACATGAAATCTACATAGCCTCTACATGAGTGTGTTAGTAGCCAACATTCATCATCGATTTATAGAATTCATGCAATTAATATACTAAAAAATCGGGTTAAGAGATTTTAAGCACATAATGAAAAAGTATATATGTTAAAGAGTTTTTATAATATTAACCATGATAAATCATATCAGCGTAGGTGTAAGCCAGTGTGGTACTCGGGCCCTAATTATGTCACAAAACTAGTTCACGGCACAATGTGTTTGTACATTGGTACCCTCAGTATCACACTCTTGCGTACTTAAAACGTCTCTTAAATACTCAGACAACGTGAATCAATCACACTATATCCGAATGAAAACTAACTAATCAAAAACGCGATAATCACTTTTAAAAAGCATCTTTATTACACAACTGGATTCTAGTGTACTTTGGTCCTACATATATTCATTTTGTTTTCAAACCTACTTTTGTATGGAAATGGAGACTTTTGGCCTTTTAAGACTTGGGAACAAGGTGACCACTTTACATAAAGCCCAAAGATTGCCATTACCTTCACGAGACCACAATGTGTAGGTGTCTTTATTCTGGCATCTTGGACTTTTGTGTTTTGACATTTAATGTTTAGTCATCTTTAATTTTTCAACTTCAAAATCAAACCCGCCCACAGCCCACTCCATGGTTTGGCATAAATAACTGTAGGAGGACCCACCCTCTGTCTTTGCACTACAGGTGCACAAAATAACCGGTTAAATAATCGTAACCGGTTATTAACTGAAATTGTAACGGGTTAATAATGAATCGAGGAATAATTGAGTAGTGGTTATTTTTAACCGTAGGTTAGTAATCGATTAGGGATTTTTTTAGAAATAATTGGTTATTCTTAACCGGTTTTTAACCGACTTACCGATTAACCGGGATAAAAACAAAAAAAAAAAAATCTTGAAAATAACTGGCAAATTAACCGAAAATAACCAGCTAAACTGAATAACCAAACCAATTAAAGCATAACGAGTTAAATCAAAATTGAGAAAATAACCGACAAAACCGGTTAGACAAAAGGGACATTGGATTTAAATAACCCTAACTTTCACCAATTGGCCAATAGCACTTTCAACTTTCGGTTGGTACCAAACCACTCCCAACTTATTGGTCGATAGCACACTCAAACTAACTGAAATCTAACCCAGTTAGTTTTTGCTGATGTGGCACTTGTGTGTTGACGTGGCATCTGGCGTGGAATTTTTTGATGATGTGGCAGCTGAGGTGGCCGCTGGGGTGGCATCTGACTTTGCTTTTTTAAGACGTGTCGGCTGACGTGGCAGCTGATGTCAGCAGATTGGATTAATGTTGGGTTAGTTTTGAAGTACTATCGGTCAATAAGTTAAAAGTTATGAGTGATGTGGTATAAATCAAAAATTAAACGTGTTATCAGCCAATTAATAAAGCTTTGAGTTATTTAAATTCAATATCCTAGATAAAATAACTAACTAGTTGGTGCACCTCTACTTTGCATTGCTAATCAACTCTGCTTATAAGACTTGTTTGGGCCTAGTGTGGGTAGTAGAATTGGATTGCTATATGGGCTTTGATGGTTTAGATTATATATTGTCAAAAGGGCCCAAACTCATCAACTAAATGTCTAAATGCATGTATCACAGTTGGTATTTGAATTTGATTGGGTTGTGGATGTCTTCTTCAATCTCATTTCTTTATTTCTTTATTTTTAATAATCATGAGAGAACCCCGTTATCGAAATACTCACGGTATTTCATTATTCTCTGCTAGCCAACGGAATAAGGTAAAACGCAGCTTGTGTTAGACATGTAGCCTTTAAGGGGGGTAAAAGGCGGAAACCCGGTTAAAGTTGGATTCAATCTTCCATCTCTTTATAACCATTGCTAAGGAAAACTTTCATCCGTTATATTTTTTGTGTAAGGATCAAATACAAATGGATATTAACTTACAAAATGGTCTTAACATGAGAAGTGGATTTTTTTTTTTTTTTTTTTTTTGAACTTTTTTCCATCTACTTTTAATTGCAAAATGTTAAAAAAAAATCATTATGTAATTTTTGTAGAGTAATTATCTAACATTGTCATGTTGCAAAACAAAAACAAAACCTTCAACATATTCTTATACACCTAATAAACCATATACTCCTACAGTCCCATTGTAGTCTACTGTCTACGATTTCGACCGTTTACCACGAAAGCGTTTCTTCCCATATCTCGTTCCCGGTTTCTTCATTCGCTTGCGTTCATCGTCTCGCGAAAAATCTTTACACAACTTCGCAAGTTTCGGATCCACCGTAATCCCAATAGAAACCATCTCACCATATAACTCCCTAGCCTTAGTTACTAACCCATGCTTCACTAACCCTTCAACCATCATAACAAAATGTGCAGAATCATGTAAAACTTCATACTCCTTCATTTTCACCCAAATTTTCAACGCGTTATCCACCTCATTTAACCGCAAAAACTTACCAAGAATCATAACGAAAGTATCCCCGTTCGGACCATTTCCCGATTTCTTCATCCGTTCCAACAGTTCGAAACTTTCTTCACACGTCAAGTCTTTTCCTTCGAGAAACGCATGATACGTGTCGATATTAGGGTTTACGTTTTCTTCCAACATTCTTGATAGCACACGTCTTGCATCCGCAATTTTTCCCGCTTTACATAACGGACGTATTATAAAATTGTACGCGGTAGAATCGGGAATTAAACCCGTATCCTTCATTTTGTCTAATATTTTAAGCGCTTCTTCATGGCAATGCTCGTGCGCAAGAACGTAAACTAACGAGTTATACACCGTTTGGTTTGGTTTCCACCCCTTTTTCTTCATTTCGTCGTACAGTCTAAGCGAGTCAAACAGGTTGTTGACTTTCGAGAAGCAAGAAATCATGTGTGTGTACGTGTTTTCGTCAGGGATTGCGCGGTTTTTGTCCATTTCTTTCCATATCCTCTTGGCTTCGATTATGTCGACGTATATGTTACACCAGCCGTTAAGAATAATGTTGAAGCCCTCGGTTTCAAGCGGAAAGAGTTTTGCGTTTTGAAACATGAATTCTTCGGCCTCTTCGACGTTTCCGTGCTTACAGAGGGTATCGAGAAGCGTGTAGAACGCCTTTTGATCGGGAGTTAGTTTGAACTTTTCCATTAGCTGGAACGCGCGAATGGCTTCGGCTGGTTCATTTGCAGCTGCATATCTGTTGAAATACAAATATATTTATAAAGAAACACACATACGAACTAAAATCATAATCGCAGTCTAAAAAAATAATGATATTTGGCTGGCAAATCGTGTCTTAACAGGTTTAACAGGTTTCTGACGGCGCGCACAACATAAGTTTCAAACATGATTACGACTCGTTTAACTACTTTCTACCTCATGTTTATAAAACAGTTTTATGTTTTATGTACAAAGATGAATAAATGATAGATCCTAACATTGTAATTTTAATTATTTTAAAAATTAAAAAAGTCAAAGGGTGTATTTTTCAGTCAAACAGGTCTAATCGTGTCTTAACAGGTACCCAATTGCCAACCCTTTATTGATATCTAAGTTGGATGTCTAGACATGTAAACGAACCGAACGTTCATTGGTCATTCGTGAACAGCTCAACGGGAAGTTCATTTATGTTCGTTTATTTAATAAACGAAACAACACGACCAGCAACATGTTCGTTTATATAAGGGGAATTGGCCTATAATAATCCCACCTAAACCTTATTGGCCAAATTACAAACAGATTTTTTAGGGCTTTTGATCAGAACGACGATATGAGTCCATTGATGTAAAACTTACTTCGAAATGGTGCTCCAAGTGACTTGATTTTGGTTAATTGGAAATTTAAACACCCGAATTGAAGCGTCGTTTTCATTGTTTGGAGCACCGTTTCGAGGCAAGTTTTATATCAATGGACTCGTATCGTCGTTCTAATCAAAAGCCCTAAAAATCTGTTTGTAATTTGGAAAAAAGCTTAACTCCGTTAAGTTTTTTTTAACGGGGGACCATTGTAGGAAAAATAGGTGAAAGGTAGGACTGGTGGAGGGAATATTCTGAGGTGGGATTATTAATGGCCAATAAGGTCTATGTGGGATTATTACAGGCTAAATTCCCTTTATACAAATTTGTTTATGTTCGTTTACATTCATCTATGTTCAGGGGCGAAGGATAAAATTAGGTGTATCTGTATTTGTAGAAGCTTTAATTTTTGTGCTTATCTTAATTGTTCCCCCGAATTTTTCGCTCAGTAGTGTTATATATGTAGTTTTCGCATAGTTATTAAAAGCGTTAGGCGCACTCAAGGCGCATAGGCCTCGCCCGGGGCCTAGGCGCAAGGCGCAAAAAAAGCGCGGGCCTGAGAAAAAAAAAGCGTACAACAAAATAAACTTAAAATAGTTTTATATAATAGAAAATTAATACTATACTTCAAATAAAATAAGCTAAAGCTATTATACAACATTTAATATCGTCTATTTAGTACCAAAAGTTATAAAATGCTAGTTTATTAGTGTAGAAAAGTAGTTTCGTTAGATAAAAGTAGAAATATAGCTAGAATCTTGCCAGGATTTAGAGAATTTGGCCGAAAACTCTCAATAATCTAGGAATCTCTCCAGAATCTGCGCATGAACCATCACTTGGAGAATTAAAGCGCAATTGCCTTGACTTAAGGCGCAATTGCCTCGCCTAGCTAGGAAATTGGGCCTAGGCGCACGAGGCGATGGCTTTTAACAACTATGAGTTTTCGTATAGAAATTTGTGGGTATATACGCCCCCCCCCCCCCCCCCCGGTTCTATAGAAATTTTTGGGTATATACGTTTTCGCCCCCCGGCCGAAAAATTCAAGCTTCGCCACTGTCTATGTTCAGTTACGTTTATGAACCATTCGTTTATATTGTCAGCAAGATCATAAACGAATACAAACACGTTCATATTCTTAACGAACATACATTTACAAGATAAACCCCCTTTTGTTCGAGTTCGATCATTTGTTCGGTTAAAGTAAAACTAAAGTTAACAATCAAATAACTAAAAGAGACATTAACTGATTAAAGAAAAAGATGTAATTTAGCTTTCACCTGTCAATCAAGATGAGCATAGGTTGTTGAGTATCCATACAAGATTGATACAAATCTTTAACCAAACACCAAGCATTATTAAACTTCTTATGATTCCCCAACACAAATATCATCAAGCTCCAACCTTTTTCATCACAACATTTCCATTTCTGGCCCCATTTGAACACAAAAAATGCCAATTTCCAATCATCCCTCAAACCCCAGATCACTGAATTAATCAAATCTTCACTGGGTTTTACCCCAGACTCATCAAGAAAATGCGTTGACTCACACCCTTCTTCAGAGTCAAACTCAGTACGTAATAGTTTGACTAATTTAATCGCATCCAAGTTTGGATTTTGATTAGTGGGGTCGGTTAAGGTTAGGGATTTGTAGAGGTTTTGTACATGGGGTGGGTTGAATGTGGGGAAATGGTGGTGATCTTGTTTTGGTGAATGCGTGCCAAGTGTTTGATGAAATGCCTGAATGAAAATGTGTCTTGAATGAGTGTGATAGGGAGATGAAAGACATTGTTGGGCAGCTCTTGATGTTGAAATCAAGGGTAGAAGGAGATGAGAGTGGTTGATTTTGCGAGAAAGATGAGCAGAAAACATCAAAGAGCTCGGAAGTGAAGTGTGTGTTGGTTGGTTGGTGTATAATCAAAAAAAGGATAAATTCCCAAAATTAATATATATTAGACCGTGGGATATGGTGGGGCAGGGGTTTGGGACATGGGTTGACACATGGAGTTCGAAGTCCTCCGTTGGTGAGTGACGTGTCCATGGGGTATGACAGGGCGTGGATAGCCTGCGTGGCTTGGCAGGTTTATTAAAATAAAAATTAAAAAAAAACAAAAATTTAAAAATACAAACAACATTTAAAAAAAAGGCCTAAAATTTTATTAAATTCCTAAAAATTACAAAATTATACAAAAAAAAATAACCTAGAGCGTTAGGTAGATTTCAAAAATGGCGAGCTTGTCGAACGGCTTCCGCTCCTTGCCCCGGAACTCGATGTTGGCCACCGGCACCCGGTCTTCGTGACTTATATCACCGCCCGGGACGTTGTCGTAGTAGGCTTTAAAACGATCGAGCTTCGGTCGTAGCTCGCGCCATTTGTGTTGGCACGCGTTTAAATTGTGCCGGTCGTTTCCCACGTTATGCCGGTAGCTAGCAAAAGCTTCCGGCCAATAACGGGTCTCACCGGGTTGGCGGCCCTTCATTGCGTCAACGACGCTCGTGACAAGAGCTAGCTCTTCCTCGTGTGTCCAAGAGGCCATCGATCAAGTGTGTGTGGGTAGCGGGTTCGATCAAGTGTGTTTGGGTTGGGGTAGCGGTGGACAGTCGGTGGGGTTGGGTGGGTGAACCGCTTGGCTTGGCTAAACGGTTATAATTTGAATTTTAAATGTAGCCCACTATGACCTAGCCAAGCGAATAGGAGCCGGCCACGTAGGACCGCTAGGCATGCTCAACGCCCGGTCTTAACTAGTCACAAAAGTTAAAAAAAAAAAAAAAAAGCTTATCGCCAATGAAGAACAAGATCGAAGTCCAACATACTATCTATCTGCTAGCTTCCTTTCTTGTTTTTCTTTTTTCTTTTAACAGCAAGGTGTCGCAATTTTTTGGGTGCGAGACACCACCCCCCCCCCCCCCCCCCTCATTGGGGAGGTCCGTCGCCCCTCTCTGGCCAGACGTGAGTGTCTTAACCGTGGCCCAGCTGGTATCAGAGAGTGACCAGCGTCCAGGGACAAAACCCCACAGATACCTCGCCCTGGATCAAAGCTTGACGAGTTGAGAGCCGCCACAGAGGGGAATAAACCGCCTCAAGTGGGGTCCAACTCGGGTACCAAAAAACCCGGATGCATCAACCAGTTGGACTGGCATCATTTGCTTCTAGGCTCTTGTGGACACCCACAGGCCCATTCTCTTGATTATGCCTCTTGTGGACACCCCCAGTCCCATTCTCTTGATTATCTATCTACTAGCTTCCTTTCTTGCTTTTCGGCTCTTGTGGACACCCCCAGGCCCATTCTCTAGATTATGGCTGTCAAACCCCCCAATCTATTTTCAGCCCACTTTCCCATATTTATTGGGTTTCTTCCTGAATTGGTGTATAGGCATTATGTCAAGTGGGGATGGATATGATCGGATGGTTTCGTTTGTGGCATGATGATACTCCATTGTTCCGTCAGTCAGTGGCGGAGCTTGACCAAAAGTTCCGAGAGGGCGGAAAGTCATGGGACCCAATTTATATATTGTATAAATATTTAGGCAAAATAATTGGGGGGACAATCCTATATAATTTTAAAACTATCGGAAAAAAATAGGAAATTTTACACTTCTAACCGAAACATTGGAGGGGAAGGGGTGCATCCCCACTTTACACTAAGCTACCCTCCTATCAGTGATCCAAATTTGGCGTTCAAAAAAAACTAAAAAATTTCAGCCCACTTTCCAATCATTTTAATTATTAACCCCATTAAGTCTCCTCTTTTTCATAAAAAAAAAAAAAAAAAAAAAAAACCCTTATTCATGTGCATTTGTGATTGAACATGATTTCATAAAACTGGAATAAATCTTTTTTTATAGGTAAGTCTCTCCCTGACTATTATTTTAATTGTGTTTTTCTAAAATTGGCAAAATGGATGAGTAGAAGCTTGAAAGTCGATGGTTAGTGTTACAAAATAGCAGTTTATCGTAGTTATTGTAACGAATTTAGCACCCGCTTCTACATAGTCAAGTGTGAAGTGGGGAAGCTGAGAAGTCGGGAAGTGGGGGTGCTGGTTAAAATGATCTGCACTATTATTACGAACAATATGTTTTAAGATTTTTTGGTACATTTTGTATGTGATGGAGCAGAAGATGGTGAAACTCACGTACCCATCTGTAGAGGTACCTGCACTCAATATAGCTTAGAATACCAAAACAAATTTTTTATTGCGAATTCAACTTCGTGTTCAACGAATTTTATACTGGCACCTTGAGAAAACCCATAAAAACAAATATAGTACATGTATCGATGTTGACCCTGCGTTGCGGATATCGGGGTTGTAAATCGTGATAAGTATAGTAAGCAAAGGACGACTAAAACTAAGAAAAATTGTAAAATAAAAACGTGAATTTATGCTGTCACGTGATCTATAAAATATAGGCAAACACAAACTTATATGACATACTATCGTAAAACATATACAAACTTACTCTAAGGCAAAAAGAATGAAGGAAAAAAAAGAAACCAATATAAGACAATAGTAATAAAAGAAAAAAAAAGATAAATGCCATTATTCTTCATAAGAGGTTGTTATTAGATAGAATTATGATAGCCTCTTTCTTATGTATTTATCATGTCTCTTATGCAGGGTAATGCTAGACAAAAAACCCTAAAATTCTTAGAAAACTCTAGAAACCCAAATGGGAACCCATTTTTACCCAACCTCCCGACATTTTTTTTTTTTTTTTTGAAAAAAATTACACATGTAATATACATGTTTTAGAGTGTTTTGGGCCAAAAAAACAAAAAAGCGCCGAAGGGATTTTTTTTAAAAAAAATAAACAAATTTCAGTGCCTAACATGTGTTAGGCAAAAAAGACATAAATTTGCTGAAATTTGCTGAAACTTTTTTTTTTTAAATTATCCCTTCGGCGCTTTTTTGATTTTTTTGGCCCAAAAGTCTTAAAAACATGTATATTACATGTGTTATTTTTTTCAAAAAAAAAATGTCAGGAGCTTGGGTTTTCTAGGGTTTTTTATATATATAGGGTTTTCTATATAGCCCAACCCCTCTTATGTATTGGTCTTCATAGGCTTTTATTATATCATTTCAAATTTTCATTTGACATATTTTCTTCATAACCCATAAATATAAAAACCCAATACAATAAATATATTTTGTTCAAACTTTAATGCATTTAATGTTTTCCCGGTCTGGTTTTCGGGCTCAGGAGTGTTCTAATGAAGTTTTTCCTTTAAAAAAAAAAACCATAAATATAAAAACCCAATACAATAAAAATATATTTTATTCAAATTTTAATGCATTTAAGCAATATGAAATAAAGACTACCTAAAATAAACCAATGAGGGCCTCGTTAAAATCAATCTCTCTATGTTTGCTCCCATCTCACCCTTCCATACCATACATAATGAATGGGATATTACTTGATACATTTGTTTGTTAAACTTATTTTATTATCTTGTAATTCGGTTATACCTACATAACTAAATAAGTGACTCGTGGTTGATCATTATGGAAAAACTCTAAATTTGTCATGGTATCAGAGCATTGTCTAGAAAAACCCAATCAGACATTGACCCTCGATTATTTTCTGCGGCATCCAGGTGAAGGGCGAATACGGACGTCGCCGGTTCGTATTGGATAGGAGGCGAGGTTTTACCGATTATTCCACTGTCGTGCCTTCAGGCGAGCGGAGGTCAAGTTTCCGCGTATTTGGGAGAGCAATGGGACTGGCGGCGGTCGAGTAGTCAACCTTGGCTACAGCGTCCAGTGTCACGATGGTTTAAACGCCGTTGTTTATCGTAAAAAAAGGAAATAAAACCAAGAAATTTGAAAGTTGATATAATAAACTATTAAAAGGTTGGTACTTATAAGTTTTCAAACAAAAATAAAAACAAATCAACCACCACTAATCCACTATAAAAGTAGATCAAAACCAGACAAAACACAAATGGAATCCAAGGAAATCTTTATTCCCAAACAGCAATTAAGCATAATTACACAAGATTAATCATAAAATCATACGTATATACAATCAGAGATGAACACTAATACCATCATCTCCACAAACACATTTTTATATACAGAAACAAGCATTTGGATCAACATTAATCAATCTCAAAACACCACAGATCTTAAAACACTTCAGATGTAGGGATTAATATGTGAAGTGTAATCTCTAATCCCAGCACCTTCCCAACCCATCCACTCTTCCCACATGTCCCAATCCGGATCGTCCATCCCCCTCATCGGCTCGTCGATCCCTGCATCCGGTGGTCCATACATATCCATCTCGCTCACTCTCGTTTCGTCTCTCAGATTACTCATCACAGTCTGCAAATCATCCATCAAATGTTAGTTCAAAACTTGTTCAGGTTTTGGTTTTGATTAATAGCTATTACAGAACATTAATTTCGGATAAAAAGTGAATCAAGATCAGTTCAATAATTATACAGTTTTTGATCCATTGCTATTATAGATTTCAAATTAACTTTAAATTCAACTGTCTATTGTTGTAAATTGATTTCAGATTAACTTTGAATTCAACTGTCTAGTGCAGATCTAACAGATTCTTCATGAATTGAAAGAAAAATATCAGATTTCAATAGGAAGTGTAACATATAATCTGTATACTACATCAAATTTAAGATTAAAATTTGAAGTTGAAATTTGTATATTATTAAATAAATTACAGATTAAATTTGAATTAATCTGTATAAATATCATATTTCAATAGGAAGTTTAACAAATCATATGTATATTACATCATTTTGAATATTAAAATTTGAAGTTGAAATTTGTATATTATTAATTACAGATTAAATTTAAATTAATCTGTATATTATTATTTATTAATTACAGATTAAATTTGAATTAATCTGTATATTATTAATTAATTACAGTTTAAATATGTATTAATCTGAATATAGTTTGTAAACAGATCTGAACTATAACGCAGATCTAATGTCAGTTAAAAAAACTGTTCAGTTTCTTTTATCAATCGCTAGTTTTTCAATTTTGAGATTAGATTTGAAGTTGAAATTTGTAGAATATTAATAATTTTTTTCAGAATTAATTTGAATTCATAAGTCTATTGTTCGTAATAAACAGATCTGATCAATAGTGCAAATCTAAATATCTAACGTTTAAACGGATTAAAATAGTGAGTGAAAGATTGCGTACATCGTAAGCTTCGTTGATTTGATGAAACTGAACTCCACAATTACTTCCTCTACACACATCCGGATGATACTGAAATCAATCAAAAACAAAAAAAAAACTGTTAATAACCGAACAAATCAAACAAAATAACCAGAAACTGTTTACAAATTCATCTAGAAATAATAATCACCTTCAACGCTAACTGTCTAAACGCCTTTTTAACCTCAGATTCAGAAGCATCAGGACGAATACTCAACGTTTTATACGGATCTAACGCAACAGGACTGGACGAAACACACGTAACTCCAATCCTAAACCTCCGATCGTTCCGATTCGTCTTCTTCTTATGCGAATTCTTCAATTTTCCAAACGACGACGACGATGCCGTCGACGATGACATGTATCCGTTCATCATTCCAGCAACACACGCCATAACAATATCTTCAAATTTTGCTCTTCTTCTTCACAAATCAAAATCTGTTAATATGAGATCTGAAATAAGATTCGAAATATATGATGAAATATGATGAAATTTTGTGTTGATTTGGATAATAATCAAGGATTCGGTTTCCGATGGTGGAATTCAAGGAATTGGAAAGATGAATTTGAAGGTTTCAGTGAGAGAAAATGTGGATATTGGATGGAAGATATAGGGGAAGGTAGAGTGTGTGTTTAGGTGATGTGTGTGAGAGAGAAAGTGCGAAAAGGGCGGTCCTTATCCGTTGTGATGACGTGTCTATCAGCGTTTTGTGGTTGACATAGCTTATCGATCCAGTCCTAGTCAGATTATATGGAATCTTTTTTGATATTTGTATTTTAAGTCCTTTTACTTTGCGAAATGACATTTAAGTTTCGAAATTATAATTTGATGTATGGATGCCAAACGAACTAAACAGAAACGAATAACACTTTGTTTGTGTTCATTTGTTAAGAAATATACGTGTTCACAAACTGTTTATGAACACTTACTGAAAGAGATTTTATGTTTGTGTTCCGAAAGCGATTTTATGTTTGTGTTCGTTTGTTAGGAAATGAACTTTTTCTTGTTTGTTTGTGTTTATTTTGTTTGTGTTTATTTATTAATTTTAGGCAACGAACATTGATGAACAAAAACAAATGTTCACAAACAAAACAGAGAATATATAATCACTTGTCATATATTTTATTGAGTAAATTGCCAAAATCGTTCTTGAAGTTTGGGTATGTTTGTTAGTTTCATCCAAAACAACTTTTTTTGTACCATATAGTCCTTCACATTTGGGATTTTTTGTCATTTTCACCCAAAGGTCTGACTTTATTGTCAAAATCATCCCTGAGGTTTGGGATTTTTTGTCATTTTCTGTGACAACTCGTACTTTACCGTCTCGTACATTACGTGTAACCATTGAACTAGTGTGATTACGTGATTATATTGATTGATTGAATGTTACATGTTACGTGATTTATTGTGATTGCATATGTTACTATTTGAGCCGATTAGTAAATCATTACAAAAACAACCCACTCGGTCAACATGGTGGACTCGAGACCCATGTGGGGTTTCGGCCCACACCTACTCTACGTATATATACACATACACATCTTAGGGTTTTAGTTTTACAATCTTTGCAACCACAAAGCAACACACACACAAGCTCTCTCTCTCTCTCTCGGAACCGGAGATCGCACTCATCCTTCCAAGCTCTCGGCTCCACCATTGTTACATATCGGTTAGTGTGTTTAGCATTGTTTTCTTTGACTATTTGATGTTATGATGCATATATGTGATTCTTATGTGCATGTAAATCGGATTTGTTTCTGGATTGATGTTAACCGAATGCTTGTTAACCGGTTATAGTTTCATAGGTATCGAATGGTATGGTAAATGTGAAACCGAATAGATGCTAACCCGGATATCATGTTCTGTTAGTTTAATTGTTATGAGATAGTTGATTATTAGATGCTTATGTCCAGAATTTCGGATTGTTCATATGATTGATTGATGTTTATAAAACGGTTTCATGATTGTTAAATTGTTCATATATTTGGTGTTAGGGTTCATAAGGATTAGTGTTGATTTTCCCTGTTTGATCTATAAAGTTTCCGGATAGAAACTGTTAGTGATTTGAATTTTGGAAACTGATAATTGATGGCATAAATGTGTATAACTGAATTGCATGAAATCAGGGAAAACTGTTACCAATTGCTTGTCACGACTGGGATTGCGACTCGAAAACCATAGTCTCGACTCGAGACCACCAACAGCATTAGTCGAAACCGAGGTTGCGAGTCCCGTTGCGACTCGTAACCAGCACATGACAAGTCGAGACCAAAGGTTGCGAGTCCCGTTACGACTCGTAACCGGACCTTGCCAAGTCGCAATCTCACACAACAGCACGAACCGAAACCGCGGTTGCGAGTCCCGTTGCGACTCGTAACCGGACCTTAACAACTCGAGACCAGCTCCGATTGCGACTCGAGAACATCACCGTTACGAGTCCCGTTGCGACTCGGGATCTCCTCGTTGCGACTCGAGACGGACCATACTGTTGTTGGACTTTTACTATTTCAGGCCCAACTGATTTGGGCCGGGCACTTGGATATTTATTTACTGTTCGTTTTGGGCTGCTATTGGAATACGTGTACATTGCCATGATCAATACGTGTTAGTAACCTACGTGCTTTATACGAACCTGACTTGTATAATAACCATGATAGGGCGTGGTTGACCAATTACTAGCTTAACTATATTCTTTGTGTATCTGCCGAGCAAACCAAGGTGAGTTCACACAGCCAAGGCATGGGATTCCCGGGTTGGGAATTGGGTTGGATATGTTGATATTGAAAGAGTTACTCGTACCTACGCATTCACTAGACTATAGACCATCGTCCTCAGGATAGTCAGGACACGTTACGTAAAGCCTACGTAACCCAGTATTTGCCATTTGTCTCCCGGGTCGGGAGGACACGTTACGTAAAGCCTACGTAACCCAATACCTTCTACTGTCTTCCGGGTCGGAAGGACACGCTGCGTAAAGCCTGCGTAGCCCCCACGCGTACCACTGTCCTCGGGGAAGGGCACGTCACGTAAAGCCTACGTGACCCAGTACGTATTCCTGTTCTCGGTAAAGAAGAACACATGGTCGGAAGTTAGTCTAGTAAGTACCATAATGGGAAGCCCGTTATAAAGGATAAACGTGAGGATCTCTCACCAATAGAATACACCTGCTTGGGAAGCCTTATTAGATGAACTTACGCATGATTATTACAAACTTACTTTCTGTGAACTCGCTCAACTAGTTTGTTGATTATTTGCTGCATGCCTTGCAGGACCTTAGGTACTTTATGGAGCTTGCACAGGGAGGAGCAGGTCGTTGTGGGATACGGATCATGAACGTTAATTGAACTTATAACTATTTTGAGTTTACATTACTATGCTTCCGCTACTTAAACAATGTTTGGTTTTTGGAACATCAGTCATGTCGTGATGAATTACATTAGCTACTTATATTAATACTTGCTATGTTTGCTATGATTGATGGCTTGATCCTGGTCAGTCACGCTCCCAAGCGGTGATACCCCGCAGGTGGATTTTGGGGGTGTGACAGATTGGTATCAGAGCCATTGGTTATAGAGAACTTGGTTTTAATATGGGAAAACGTTTTATTAAAACCAGACTATAACCAGAACAGTGCTCCCAACGATCCACAACGACGCTTCGCTCCACGTGCAAGACTCGACATCCTAGGTAATAAGGTTTATGTTTATTGCCTGTTTGCTAGAACTGTTTAGAACTTTGCTCGCATTACGATTAGATATACACGATACTGTAGCATGAGAAACCCTACGTGCTTACACTTTTCTGTCATCGCCCTACTCGCGAACCACTCTCATTTACGTTACTTTTACAATGAAGATCATGTCTGGACGAATTAGCATGACACAAGCCCAGCTAGAGGCTTTAGTTCAAGCTCAAGTTGCTGCGGCACTTGCAGCCGCACAAGCAGGAGGTATATCCTGTGGTTATAGCACACACTAGGATCTTTAGATCCTACACTCCTAAACTAGCCCCTGTAATTAAACCTTGTCCTATTCGTACACAATAGGTCAACTAGCACAACAACCAGTCTGCACTTCCAAGAATTTCATGGACTGTCATCCAAGTACCTTCAACGGCACGGAGGGAGCGGTTGGACTCCTCCATTGGTTCGAAAGGCTCGAAACTGACTTCGAAGTGCATGATTGCCCTGAGTCTCGTAGAGTGAAGTTTGCTACTAGCACACTCGAAGGTGTTGCATTAACCTGGTGGGAAGCACAGGTTCAAATGTTAGGGCTGGCAGCTGCTAACGCCACTTCCTGGAACGAGTTTAAGGATTTAATTAAGGAAGAGTTTTGCAGTCAAGAGGACATCCACAAACTAGAGGAAGAGTTCCTCAACCTACAGATGGTGGGGTCTGAAATTGAAGTTTATACGAGGAGATCAAACGAGTTAGCCACATTTTGCCCTACTATGGTAGACTCTCCCACCAAGCGCATCGAACTGTATCTCAAGGGTCTAGTGCCCGAAATTCAGAGTCTTATGACCACAGCTAACCTTGGCACTATCCAGCAAGTCACTCGACTGGCTCATCGTCTCACAGACCAGGCTGTAGAACAGAACAAACTACCGAAGCGTGTTGAGACTGATACTGCATGTGCTTCTAGAGATAACAAACGCAAGTGGGATGAAAACCAGAGCACGGGATTGATTTTGGATGACTACCATTGGCCCGGACAGCAGTTTACTAGTAATCATGGGCAGAAAAGATATCGAGGAATTCACCCATGGTGCAACTATTGTAACAGACACCACAGTGGACGGTGTCGCAAGGAACGATGTCAGGGATGTTTCAAGATTGGTCATGAAGCTAAGGATTTTCGAAGCTCACGTCCTGTAGGTCAGGAACAACAGCCTCAAGCCCCACAGGCTCAGTGGCAGCAGCAAAATTTCAGAGAATGTCTACAGTATGGTACGAAGGATCACTATGAGAGACACTATCCACAATTGAACTGGAACCAGAACCAGAACCACGACCATGGAAGCAGGAACGGCAATGGGGTTAGCAACGGGGGAAACAATGGTAACAACGACGCCCATGGCCGTGTGATCGGGATGGGTCAGGGTGATGCAAGGGACGATCTTAACGTACTAATGGGTAAGTTTCTTCTTGTCGACTTCTATGTTACTATGTTGTTTGACTCGGGTGTGAATATCAATTATATGTCCTTGAAATTAGTCGAATGATAGAACATACACCAACTCCCTTAAACACCCAACGTGTCGTAGTGTTAGTTAATGGTAAGGTCTAGAAGCTGTACTTAGTTCAGGATTGTAAATCTTATCCTCGCTGCTCAGACGTTCCCTACAGACCTCATTCCTATAGTTCTGGACAGCACCTATAGCTCACGCACCGTATCGCGTAACTTCAACTGAACTGGAAAAACTGTCAAAGCAGCTACGAGAGCTCTTGGAAAAGGACTACATTCGTCCAAGCTCTTCGCCTTGGGGAGCTCCAGTATTATTCGTGAGAAAGAAGGACGGTACCTTCGGGATGTGCATAGACGACCAGGAACCCAACCAGGTGACGGTGAAGAACCGTTATCCTCTTCCACGCATAGACGACTTATTCGACCAGTTGCAAGGGTTGTGTTACTACTCCAAGATAGACCTACGGTCAGGGTATCATCAGCTGAGAGTCCGGGATGAGGACGTCTCCAAGACAGCCTTCAGAACTCGTTACGGCCACTACGAGTTTCTTGTCATGCCATTTGGGTTAACGAACGTGCCAGCTGAATTTATGGACCTTATGAGCAGGGTATGCAAACCCTATCTTGACAAGTTCGTCATAGTATTTATCGACGACATTCTGATTTACTCCAAGAGTCAGGAGGAACACGAGCAACATCTTCATCTTATTTTGGAACTCCTTCGGAAGGAACCGCTGTACGCTAAGTTTTCGAAATGTGACTTCTGGCTTCGTGAAGTCCATTTCTTAGGCCACGTAGTAAACAAGGATGGGATCCATGTCGATCCATCCAAGGTAGACCCGATCAGGAACTGGCCTGCACCGCGAACGCCAACGGAAATACGCCAATTCTTGGGTTTGGCGGGTTACTACAGACGGCTTATTAAAGACTTTTCGAAGATTGCTCAGCCGCTTACGCTACTGACACAGAAGGGTGTCGTTTATCGCTGGGGAGAGCCCCAGGAGACTGCTTTTGTGACAACTCGAACTTTAGAACCCGTCTTTGCAACGTATGTAACGTGTGTGACCTTAATTGACCTATCGAATGATATGACGTTACGATATGTGATTATGTGAATTTACGGAAATGAATGATTACATGAATGTTATATGATTATGTGAGCATTATAAATTGAGTGATTATATGATTATGTATACGTTGTGTGCATTGTGTAAATATGTGTATGTATAAATAACTCGAACCGTACAACACTCACACTAGTACAAGCCCTTTGGGGCCGTGACCTTTGTAGTCGGACTCTAGGGCGGCCCAAGTGAGGGTCCGGCCTATCCACCTTACACGTTTAACAAATGGGAATGTGATAACCCTTTGGAATTTTTACAAAAACATATACACACACAAAACCCTAGGCTTCCTCTCTTGTTGCTTGGAACCCGACGGCACACACATTCTTTCTAACCGAAGACTATCGTTCGGATCACCTTTCCTGCCATTAATTGGTTAGTATGTTTGATTGTGTACATGATTGTTGATGATGTTAATTAATATTGATGTCTTGAAAATCGGCTCACATGCGCGTGATTGATGTCTTGAATCCTTTATGATTTTCAGTCATTGTTTACATACCCACATGTAATTGTCAGTATGTCATGTGCTTATTATATGAATTCTTAGATCACAGTGCATATTCAACTAAATATATGATAGCCCTATTATTCATGTGATTGAGTGATTAATATGGATGGAGGATCACGTGAACTGTCGATCTTGATATTGATGTGTACTATTGATATTGATAATTCATATGCTACATATTATTATGGTCCAATCACAAATTGCTCTTATTAAATATTGGCATGACATTGATGTTTGACTAAAGATCACAAATCCTATGAACCTGATTGGGCCGCACCATTTAATGTATTATATAGAAATTGAGGTGGTGATTTAAATTAAATGCCCACTGTTTCGATTAGAATGATTCATGTGGAGTCCTGAATAATGCAACCAAGGGATAAACATCAATCGAAAGTGGCGGCCATGTGATCAATTATGTTACCAGTGCATGTGCAAATTAATATAATAATACTTGATAAGTTGTCGGCCATTGTTGTTGACTTCGATGATGATCATGTTTGGTTGTTTATAATTATGATGCCAGATGCTCATTTAGGGTTGTGTGGTAACTGCCTTTTTGCATGAAAACTGATTGTAACCGAAAGATACTTGCCACTCGAAAGATAGTTGTTGTTACTTGCTACTCGAAAGATAGTTGTTGGGACCGAAGGATAGCTTTGACCGAAAGATGTTAGTTATACGAAACATAGTTGTGAACCGAAAGATAACTGTTTGACGAAAGATAACACATGAACCGAAAGGTAGATGTGCGTCGAAAGATAAGGGTGGATTCGAAAGATATTGTAGGTTATGAACATGCTTTGAATAATGGAACATATGTTTGATTTATTTGGCATGCCATGCTTGGTGATGAGTGTTAATAATTGTATTCGTGCACGCTGATGATTTAATGTGAAATAATACGTGTTGTGCCGATATGCAAACTGACTGTTATGTGAACATTAAATTGCATGCGTATCATTGCGAACATGAACTGATTTGTTATACGTGCATACAATAGGACGTGATTAATTACTTGTGAGTGCATAACCTAGCATACCGAGCAAACCAAAGTGAGTTCACACTCCTACTAAGGCATGGGATTCCCGGGTCGGGGGAACGGGTTAAAGGTTATCATTGATTATGAACGTACATATGCTTTTCCTAGACTATCACCTATCATGGTCCTCGGATGTCAGGACGGTTCCGTAGGTTGGGATAACACCTACGTGGTCACATGCCAATTACTATCCTTGGTACAAAGGATACGCACGTAAAACCTACGTGTACGCATTACTTACTTCTATTCCGTAGGTTGGGATAACACCTACGTGGTCACATGCCAATTACTATCCTCGTTACAAAGGATACGCACGTAAAACCTACGTGTACGCATTACTTACTTCTATCCTCGGTTATGAAGGATACGTGCGTAAAACCTACGCACACCTTATACGCGCTACTGTTCTCGGACGAAGAACAGGGATAATACGAATAGTCTAGTGGTCACATAACATGGGAAGCCCCCACTTGTATAACTTACTATTGGCCCAGTAGAGCCACCCGTTACTTACTGTTACGCATTTACTTACTGTGAACTCGCTCAACTAGTTTGTTGATCATTCTGTTACATGCCTTGCAGATCGTTAGGTACTTGGAGCTTGCACTGGAGAAGCGGGTCGTTGTGGGCAAGGATCGTGGTCTCTACGTTGAACCATTATGACATTTAAAACTATTAACTACTGTTGGTTTATTTACTATGCTTCCGCTACACTTTGAAACTATGGTTATGTTTTGAACACCTAACGTATTAAATGGATGGTTTACATTTATTTTACTTAATATTAATTACATGTTCAATATGATTGGTGGCTTGATCCTGGTCAGTCACGCTCCCAAGCGGTGATACTCCGCGTGTGGATTTTGGGGGTGTGACAGATTGGTATCAGAGCCATTGGTTATAGAGAACTTGGTTTTAATATGGGAAAGCGTTTTTATTAAAACCAGACTATAACCAGAACAGTGCTCTCAACGATCCACAACGACGCTTCACTCCACGTGCAAGACTCAACACCCTAGGTAATAAGGTTTATGTTTATTGCCTACATGCTAGAATTGCATAGAACTTTGCTCGTAGTATGCTTACATTACTTTGCTCACTACTTGTTACTGCTTAAGGACACCTATGTGCCTACACTTTTCTGTCATCGCACTACTCGCGAACCATTCATACTTATGCTACCTTTACTGCTCGATCATGTCTGGACGTGTTAACATGACTCAAGCCCGGTTGACGGCTCTTATTAACGAACAAGTTTCTGCGGCGCTTGCAGCCGCACAAGCAGGAGGTATAACCTGCTATTCCAAACCTATTCTAGGATGTTAGATCCTACTCTCGTGACCCAACTCTCGCGCTTAACCTTGACCTATCATTCTCGCGCAACGGGTTAGAGTGCATAGCAACCTGTCTGCACATTCAAGAACTTCATGGACTGTCATCCAAGAACATCCGGTGGCACAAAAGGAGCAGTGGGACTACTCTATTGGTTTGGGAAGCTCGAGGCGGTATTCGAGATGTGTGAATGCCCTGAGGCTCGCAGGGTCAAGTACGCCACTGGTACTTTGTAAGGAATCGCGCTAACCTGGTGGAACGTGCAAGTTCAGATATTAGGGCTGGCAGCTGCTCACGCCACCCCTGGAACGAATTCAGAGAACGCATTAAAAGGGAATACTGCACGCGTGATGACATCCACAAGTTGGAAGTGGAGCCTTACCATTTGAAAATGACGGGGTCAGAAATTGATGCTTATACGAAACGGTCGAACGAACTGGCCATCTTGTGTCCAACCAGGGTGGACCCTCCAAGCAAGCGTATCGAATTGTACCTCAAGGGTCTAGCCTCAGAGATTCAGAGCCATGCTACATCGGCTAACTTCGACAATATCCAAAACATTCAGCGTCTTGCTCATCGCCTCACGGATCAGGCAATGGAACAGAACAGGCTGCCTAGTTGTATCAGCGCTATTACTACCGCTATCACTTCTGCTACTCCCGCTACTCCTAGTGACAATAAGCGGGAAAGGGATGGGTATTCCAGCAAGGGTTCAGCTACCGTTCAGTCTCAAGCACAGCAGCAGCGCAAGAATAGTGATCACCAGAGCACAGCAGAAGCTAAGAATTCAGGAGCCCACGGCTTGCAAATCGGAGTCGCCAGCAGCAACAGCAAGCAGAAATCCTATGCAAAGAAAAGATTGTTCGCATTCCTCGTTCTGGTCAAGAACCTCTCGAAGTTCAAGGCGACAAGAGTGGTGCTGTGGTTGGCATCACCTCCTTCTTGAAGGCTCAGAAATATTTGCGGAAGGGCCACACCGCAATTTTGGCTCTCGCTACTGACGCATTAACGAAAGAAAAGAAGTTGGAAGACCATCCAGTTGTACGCGACTTTCCTCAGGTTTTCCTAAAAGATTTACCTGGTCTACCGCCTCATCGTCAGGTCGAATTTCAAATCGAGTCCGCTCCAGGAGCAGCACCCATAGCTCGAGCACCGTATCACTTAGCTCCACCAGAATCGGAAGAACTATCGTCGCAGCTATCAGAAATCTTGGATAAGGGATTTATCCGACCTATCTCTTCGCCTTGGGGCGCTACAAGAACTATTGGATACCAATTATCGGTGAAAAAGAAGGATGGCACCTTCAGGATGTGAAATTGATTACCGTGAACTGAACAAGGTCAAAGTGAAGAACCGTTATCCCCCTTCCACGCATTGACGACTTATTCGATCAGTTGCAAAGGTCGAATTACTACTCCAAGGTTGATCTAAGGTCTGGTTATCATCAGCTCAGAGTCCAGGATGAGGACGTCTCCAAGACAGCATTCAGAACTCGCTGCGGCTATTACGAGTTTCTTGTCATACCATTTGGGCTTACGAACGCACCTGCAGTTTTCATGGATCGTATGAACAGGGTGTGCAACCCTATCTTGACAAGTTCGTCATTGTCTTCATCGACGACATTTTTATATACTCCAAGTCAGGAGGAACACGAGCGGCATTTACGTCTTATCTTGGAACTTCTTCGAAAGGATCAACTGTACGCCAAGTTTTCTAAATGCGACTTCTGGCTTCGTGAAGTCCACTTCTTAGGCCAGGTGGTGAACAAGGATGGGATTCATGTCGATCCATCCAAGGTAGATTCGATCAGGGATTGGCCAGCACCGCGTACACCAACAGAAATACGCCAATTCTTGGGTTTGGCGGGTTACTACAGGCGATTTATTAAAGACTTCTCCAAGATCGCGCAACCACTTACTATGCTAACACAGAAAGGTGTCGTTTACAGATGGGGTAGTACGCAAGAGACCGCTTTTCAGTACTTAAAGGATAGGCTTTGCAGCGCACCTATTCTCTCATTGCCAGAGGGCACGGAGGACTTCGTGGTTTATTGTGACGCATCGATACAGGGGCTTGGTTGTGTATTGATGCAGCGGGATAAAGTTAATGCCTACGCCTCTCGGCAACTCAAGGTTCATGAACGGAACTACACGACGCACGATTTAGAGCTGGGAGCTGTTGTTTTCGCGCTTAAGATATGGCGACACTACCTGTACGGTACCAGGTGCACGATTTACACCGATCACAGGAGTCTCGAGCATATTCTTAAGCAAAAGGATTTGAATATGCGACAACGGAGATGGGTTGAACTTCTGAACGACTACGAATGCGCCATCAAGTATCATCCAGGGAAGGCCAATGTTGTGGCTGATGCCCTCAGTCGGAAAGACACTCTACCGAAGCGCGTGCGAGCGCTACAGCTTACTATCCAGTCTAATCTTCCTGCACAGATACGAGCTGCTCAGATTGAAGCACTGAAACCCGAAAACGTCAAAACTGAAGCCTTACGTGGTTCAAGGCAACAGATGGAACAAAAGGAAGACGGCGCCTACTATGTAACGGGGCGTATTTGGGTCCCACTTTATGGCGGTTTACGCGAACTTGTGATGGATGAAGCGCACAAGTCTCGCTACTCGGTACATCCAGGGGCAGATAAAATGTACCACGATATCAAAACAACATACTGGTGGCCAAGTATGAAAGCCCACATCGCTACCTATGTTGGCAAGTGTTTGACCTGTGCGAGAGTCAAGGTCGAATATCAGAAACCAGCAGGCCTACTTCAACAACCCAGGATACCACAGTGGAAATGGGAAGAAATTTCCATGGATTTCGTTACAGGCTTACCTAGATCCCAGCGTGGGAATGATACTATTTGGGTCATAGTTGATCGACTCACCAAGTCTGCACACTTCCTGCCGATCAAGGAAACGGACAAGTCTTCTACCTTAGCAGACATCTACTTGAAAGAAGTTGTTTCGAGGCACGGAGTGCCCACTTCCATTATTTCGGATCGGGATGCACGATTCACGTCAGAGCTATGGCAAGCGATGCACAAAGCGTTTGGCTCTCGTTTAGACATGAGCACAGCATATCACCCTCAGACGGATGGGCAGTCTGAGCGCACGATTCAAACCCTAGAAGACATGCTTCGAGCGTGTGTTATCGATTTCGGCAACGGCTGGGAAAAGCACCTCCCTTTAGTGGAGTTTTCATACAATAACAGTTACCATACCAGCATTCAAGCCGCTCCATTCGAGGCATTGTACGGACGTAAATGCCGGTCACCTCTCTGTTGGGCAGAGGTGGGGGATAGTCAGATTACGGGTCCAGATATTGTAGTGGACGCCACAGAAAAGATTGCACAGATACGACAACGCATGGCGGCAGCACGCGACCGTCAGAAAGCCTACGCGGATAAGCGTAAGAGACCATTGGAATTTCAGGTCGGGGACCGGGTTTTATTAAAAGTCTCACCCTGGAAGGGTGTGGTTCGTTTTGGCAAACGAGGCAAACTCAATCCACGGTATGTCGGACCGTTCGAGATCATTGAGAAAATTGGCAAAGTAGCCTACAGATTAAATCTACCAGCTGAACTCGGTGCAGTTCACAATGTATTTCACGTGTCGAATCTGAAGAAATGCTTATCAGATGAGACCCTCATAGTTCCTTTTAAGGAACTCACTATCGATGAGCGGTTGCTGTTCGTCGAGGAACCAGTTGAAATCACGGACCGGGACGTTAAGGTCCTCAAACACAAGAGAATTCCTCTTGTTCGAGTTCGTTGGAACTCCCAGCGTGGCCCAGAGTATACCTGGGAACGCGAAGACCAGATGAAAGAAAAGTACCCCCAGCTATTCGAAACCAATGCATCCACTTCTGAGGCTGAAGCTACTACTACTGAATTTCGGGACGAAATTCCAAATCAACGGGGGGATGATGTGACACCCCAGGAAAACTAGTGAACGATGTAACTTACCTAGCTTCCTCAGTGAGTGCGTACCAAATTTCGGGACGAAATTTCTTTCAAGTTGGGGATAATGTGACAACTCGAACTTTAGAACCCGTCTTTGCAACGTATGTAACGTGTGTGACCTTAATTGACCTATCGAATGATATGACGTTACGATATGTGATTATGTGAATTTACGGAAATGAATGATTACATGAATGTTATATGATTATGTGAGCATTATAAATTGAGTGATTATATGATTATGTATACGTTGTGTGCATTGTGTAAATATGTGTATGTATAAATAACTCGAACCGTACAACACTCACACTAGTACAAGCCCTTTTGGGCCGTGACCTTTGTAGTCGGACTCTAGGGCGGCCCAAGTGAGGGTCCGGCCTATCCACCTTACACGTTTAACAAATGGGAATGTGATAACCCTTTGGCATTTTTACAAAAACATATACACACACAAAACCCTAGGCTTCCTCTCTTGTTGCTTGGAACCCGACGGCACACACATTCTTTCTAACCGAAGACTATCGTTCGGATCACCTTTCCTGCCATTAATTGGTTAGTATGTTTGATTGTGTACATGATTGTTGATGATGTTAATTAATATTGATGTCTTGAAAATCGGCTCACATGCGCGTGATTGATGTCTTGAATCCTTTATGATTTTCAGTCATTGTTTACATACCCACATGTAATTGTCAGTATGTCATGTGCTTATTATATGAATTCTTAGATCACAGTGCATATTCAACTAAATATATGATAGCCCTATTATTCATGTGATTGAGTGATTAATATGGATGGAGGATCACGTGAACTGCCGATCTTGATATTGATGTGTACTATTGATATTGATAATTCATATGCTACATATTATTATGGTCCAATCACAAATTGCTCTTATTAAATATTGGCATGACATTGATGTTTGACTAAAGATCACAAATCCTATGAACCTGATTGGGCCGCACCATTTAATGTATTATATAGAAATTGAGGTGGTGATTTAAATTAAATGCCCACTGTTTCGATTAGAATGATTCATGTGGAGTCCTGAATAATGCAACCAAGGGATAAACATCAATCGAAAGTGGCGGCCATGTGATCAATTATGTTACCAGTGCATGTGCAAATTAATATAATAATACTTGATAAGTTGTCGGCCATTGTTGTTGACTTCGATGATGATCATGTTTGGTTGTTTATAATTATGATGCCAGATGCTCATTTAGGGTTGTGTGGTAACTGCCTTTTTGCATGAAAACTGATTGTAACCGAAAGATACTTGCCACTCGAAAGATAGTTGTTGTTACTTGCTACTCGAAAGATAGTTGTTGGGACCGAAGGATAGCTTTGACCGAAAGATGTTAGTTATACGAAACATAGTTGTGAACCGAAAGATAACTGTTTGACGAAAGATAACACATGAACCGAAAGGTAGATGTGCGTCGAAAGATAAGGGTGGATTCGAAAGATATTGTAGGTTATGAACATGCTTTGAATAATGGAACATATGTTTGATTTATTTGGCATGCCATGCTTGGTGATGAGTGTTAATAATTGTATTCGTGCACGCTGATGATTTAATGTGAAATAATACGTGTTGTGCCGATATGCAAACTGACTGTTATGTGAACATTAAATTGCATGCGTATCATTGCGAACATGAACTGATTTGTTATACGTGCATACAATAGGACGTGATTAATTACTTGTGAGTGCATAACCTAGCATACCGAGCAAACCAAAGTGAGTTCACACTCCTACTAAGGCATGGGATTCCCGGGTCGGGGGAACGGGTTAAAGGTTATCATTGATTATGAACGTACATATGCTTTTCCTAGACTATCACCTATCATGGTCCTCGGATGTCAGGACGGTTCCGTAGGTTGGGATAACACCTACGTGGTCACATGCCAATTACTATCCTTGGTACAAAGGATACGCACGTAAAACCTACGTGTACGCATTACTTACTTCTATTCCGTAGGTTGGGATAACACCTACGTGGTCACATGCCAATTACTATCCTCGTTACAAAGGATACGCACGTAAAACCTACGTGTACGCATTACTTACTTCTATCCTCGGTTATGAAGGATACGTGCGTAAAACCTACGCACACCTTATACGCGCTACTGTTCTCGGACGAAGAACAGGGATAATACGAATAGTCTAGTGGTCACATAACATGGGAAGCCCCCACTTGTATAACTTACTATTGGCCCAGTAGAGCCACCCGTTACTTACTGTTACGCATTTACTTACTGTGAACTCGCTCAACTAGTTTGTTGATCATTCTGTTACATGCCTTGCAGATCGTTAGGTACTTGGAGCTTGCACTGGAGAAGCGGGTCGTTGTGGGCAAGGATCGTGGTCTCTACGTTGAACCATTATGACATTTAAAACTATTAACTACTGTTGGTTTATTTACTATGCTTCCGCTACACTTTGAAACTATGGTTATGTTTTGAACACCTAACATATTGAATGGATGGTTTACATTTATTTTACTTAATATTAATTACATGTTCAATATGATTGGTGGCTTGATCCTGGTCAGTCACGCTCCCAAGCGGTGATACTCCGCGTGTGGATTTTGGGGGTGTGACAGCTTTTCAGTACCTAAAGGATAGACTTTGCAGCGCACTTATTCTCTCATTGCCAGAGGGCACAGATGACTTCGTAGTATATTGTGACGCATCGATACAGGGTCTGGGATGCGTATTGATGCAGCGGGATAAAGTTATTGCCTACGCCTCTCGTCAACTAAAGGTTCATGAACGGAACTACACGACGCACGACTTAGAGCTGGGAGCTGTTGTTTTCGCGCTTAAGATATGGCGACATTACCTGTACGGTACCAGGTGCACGATTTACACCGATCACAGGAGTCTCGAGCATATTCTTAAGCAGAAGGATTTGAACATGCGTCAACGACGATGGGTCGAGCTACTAAACGATTACGAATGCGCTATCAAGTACCATCCAGGCAAAGCCAATGTTGTGGCTGACGCCCTCAGTCGGAAAGACACTTTACCACGGCGCGTGCGAGCGCTACAGCTTACGATTCAGTCTAGCCCTCCAGCACAGATACGAGTTGCTCAGACAGAAGCACTGAAACCAGAAAACATCAAGGCTGAAGCCTTACGCGGCTCACGACAGCAAATGGAACAGAAGGTAGACGGCGCCTACTATGTAACGGGGCGTATGTGGGTCCCACTTCACGGCGGTCTACGCGAACTTGTGATGGACGAAGCACACAAGTCTCGCTATTCGGTACATCCAGGGTCGGACAAAATGTACCACGACATCAGCACTACTTATTGGTGGCCAAGCATGAAGGCCCACATCGCTACGTACGTTGGAAAATGCTTTACATGTGCGAGAGTCAAGGTTGAATACCAGAAACCAGCGGGCCTACTTCAACAGCCTAAGATACCGCAATGGAAATGGGAAGAAATTTCCATGGATTTCGTTACAGGCCTACCTAGATCCCAGCGTGGGAATGATACCATATGGGTGATCGTGGATCGACTCACCAAGTCTGCACACTTCCTACCTATTAAGGAAACGGATAAGTTCTCCACTCTCGCAGACGTCTATCTTAAAGAAGTTGTTTCGAGGCACGGGGTGCCCACGTCCATCATTTCGGATCGCGATGCACGATTCACGTCAGAACTATGGCAAGCAATGCACAAATCTTTCGGCTCACGATTAGACATGAGCACAGCATATCATCCTCAGACGGATGGGCAGTCTGAGCGAACGATTCAAACACTTGAAGACATGCTTAGGGCATGCGTTATCGATTTCGGCAACGGCTGGGAAAAGCATCTCCCTTTGGTGGAGTTTTCGTATAATAACGGTTATCACACCAGCATCCAAGCCGCTCAATTCGAGGCATTGTACGGGCGTAAATGCCGGTCACCTCTCTGTTGGGCAGAGGTGGGGGATAGTCAGATCACGGGTCCAGAGATCGTAGTGGACGCCACAGAAAAGATTGCACAGATACGACAACGCATGGCGGCAGCACGTGACCGTCAGAAAGCCTACGCGGACAAGCGTAGAAAGCCTTTGGAATTTCAGGTCGGGGACCGGGTTTTATTGAAAGTCTCACCCTGGAAGGGTGTGGTTCGTTTTGGCAAACGGGGCAAACTGAATCCGCGATACGTTGGACCATTTGAAATCATAGAAAAGATTGGCAAGGTAGCCTACAGATTGAACCTACCAGCTGAACTCGGGGCAGTTCACAATGTCTTTCATGTATCGAACTTAAAGAAGTGCCTATCAGATGAAAACCTCATCGTTCCTTTTAAGGAACTCACTATCGACGAGCGGTTGCAGTTCGTCGAGGAACCAGTTGAAATCACGGACCGGGATGTGAAGGTCCTCAAACACAAGAGAATCCCTCTTGTTCGAGTTCGTTGGAACTCCAAACGTGGCCCAGAGTACACCTGGGAACGCGAAGACAGGATGACAGAAAAGTACCCCCAGTTATTCGAAACCAATGCTACCACTACTGAGGCTGAAGCTACTACTTCGGAATTTCGGGACGAAATTCCAGATCAACGGGGGGAGGATGTGACACCCCAGGAAAACCAGTGAACGATTGAACTTACCTAGCTTCCTCAGTGAGTGCATACCAAATTTCGGGACGAAATTTCTAATTAGTTGGGGATAATGTGACAACTCGTACTTTACCGTCTCGTACATTACGTGTAACCATTGAACTAGTGTGATTACGTGATTATATTGATTGATTGAATGTTACATGTTACGTGATTTATTGTGATTGCATATGTTACTATTTGAGCCGATTAGTAAATCATTACAAAAACAACCCACTCGGTCAACATGGTGGACTCGAGACCCATGTGGGGTTTCGGCCCACACCTACTCTACGTATATATACACATACACATCTTAGGGTTTTAGTTTTACAATCTTTGCAACCACAAAGCAACACACACACAAGTTCTCTCTCTCTCTCGGAACCGGAGATCGCACTCATCCTTCCAAGCTCTCGGCTCCACCATTGTTACATATCGGTTAGTGTGTTTAGCATTGTTTTCTTTGACTATTTGATGTTATGATGCATATATGTGATTCTTATGTGCATGTAAATCGGATTTGTTTCTGGATTGATGTTAACCGAATGCTTGTTAACCGGTTATAGTTTCATAGGTATCGAATGGTATGGTAAATGTGAAACCGAATAGATGCTAACCCGGATATCATGTTCTGTTAGTTTAATTGTTATGAGATAGTTGATTATTAGATGCTTATGTCCAGAATTTCGGATTGTTCATATGATTGATTGATGTTTATAAAACGGTTTCATGATTGTTAAATTGTTCATATATTTGGTGTTAGGGTTCATAAGGATTAGTGTTGATTTTCCCTGTTTGATCTATAAAGTTTCCGGATAGAAACTGTTAGTGATTTGAATTTTGGAAACTGATAATTGATGGCATAAATGTGTATAACTGAATTGCATGAAATCAGGGAAAACTGTTACCAATTGCTTGTCACGACTGGGATTGCGACTCGAAAACCATAGTCTCGACTCGAGACCACAAACAGCATTAGTCGAAACCGAGGTTGCGAGTCCCGTTGCGACTCGTAACCAGCACATGACAAGTCAAGACCAAAGGTTGCGAGTCCCGTTACGACTCGTAACCGGACCTTGCCAAGTCGCAATCTCACACAACAGCACGAACCGAAACCGCGGTTGCGAGTCCCGTTGCGACTCGTAACCGGACCTTAACAACTCGAGACCAGCTCCGATTGCGACTCGAGAACATCACCGTTACGAGTCCCGTTGCGACTCGGGATCTCCTCGTTGCGACTCGAGACGGACCATACTGTTGTTGGACTTTTACTATTTCAGGCCCAACTGATTTGGGCCGGGCACTTGGATATTTATTTACTGTTCGTTTTGGGCTGCTATTGGAATACGTGTACATTGCCATGATCAATACGTGTTAGTAACCTACGTGCTTTATACGAACCTGACTTGTATAATAACCATGATAGGGCGTGGTTGACCAATTACTAGCTTAACTATATTCTTTGTGTATCTGCCGAGCAAACCAAGGTGAGTTCACACAGCCAAGGCATGGGATTCCCGGGTTGGGAATTGGGTTGGATATGTTGATATTGAAAGAGTTACTCGTACCTACGCATTCACTAGACTATAGACCATCGTCCTCAGGATAGTCAGGACACGTTACGTAAAGCCTACGTAACCCAGTATTTGCCATTTGTCTCCCGGGTCGGGAGGACACGTTACGTAAAGCCTACGTAACCCAATACCTTCTACTGTCTTCCGGGTCGGAAGGACACGCTGCGTAAAGCCTGCGTAGCCCCCACGCGTACCACTGTCCTCGGGGAAGGGCACGTCACGTAAAGCCTACGTGACCCAGTACGTATTCCTGTTCTCGGTAAAGAAGAACACATGGTCGGAAGTTAGTCTAGTAAGTACCATAATGGGAAGCCCGTTATAAAGGATAAACGTGAGGATCTCTCACCAATAGAATACACCTGCTTGGGAAGCCTTATTAGATGAACTTACGCATGATTATTACAAACTTACTTTCTGTGAACTCGCTCAACTAGTTTGTTGATTATTTGCTGCATGCCTTGCAGGACCTTAGGTACTTTATGGAGCTTGCACAGGGAGGAGCAGGTCGTTGTGGGATACGGATCATGAACGTTAATTGAACTTATAACTATTTTGAGTTTACATTACTATGCTTCCGCTACTTAAACAATGTTTGGTTTTTGGAACATCAGTCATGTCGTGATGAATTACATTAGCTACTTATATTAATACTTGCTATGTTTGATATGATTGATGGCTTGATCCTGGTCAGTCACGCTCCCAAGCGGTGATACCCCGCAGGTGGATTTTGGGGGTGTGACATTTTCATCCAAATGTTTGATAGAAAAAATAAAGCAAATTAGATATTTTGATGAAAATGGCAAAAAATCCCAAAAGTGAAGGACTATATTGTATAAAAAAATTGAATGAAAATGGCAAACATGCCCAAACCCCAGACGATTTTGGTAATTTTTTCTATTTTATTAGTCGGGATTTTGAATATTTTGTTGTTTTTATGTAATAATGTATTTGAAAGCAAGAAATTGTTTATGTGACCTGTGTAATTGGAAACTGTATGAAGTGAACTTAATAATTAGGATAAATTACTTTTTGAGTTCCTGTGTTTTATGGGTTTTAACCACTTGTGTCCAAAGGCAAAAAGTTTAATGACCTGAGTCCTTATAAGCATTTTCTTTAACCATTCGAGTCCAAATTTCTAACACTGTTAGAATTTTTTGGTTAAATATTGTTAAATGATCAAAATACCCTTATATTTAAAAAAACACTTTCTCTTTCTCTTTTTTCACGCTTATCACTCTGGTCTTTCATTCTCACCCTTCCACTTGTTCTTTCCTTTTATACAAACTCCCACACACACTTTCACAAATCTAGAGAGAGAAACCGTTTAGAGAGAGATTCAGAGAGAGTGAGAATCGGAACAGAGAGATGATCGGAGAAGATGATCGGTGGTGAAGATGACCCTCTCTAGATGATCGGTGGTGAAGATGATGGTGATGGAGGACTCCTTCACGGTGGCGACGTTATAGAACCGATAGAACGATCCACGCAATCCGTTGAGCAACTGAACGGTTAGTAACGGCGAACGAAAACTTACCGGAGGATTTTCCGGCACGAGGATGCCGGAGATGAGGAGATCGGAGCGGAGATGCCGGCGGTAACGGAGTGTTGTGTCCACTGTTAGGTAGACGGACTTTAGCGTGCATTATTTATGTGGAAATCGCATTATAGGAGTACGTTTTCGTTTTCCCCCTTTGTTCGCCGGATGTATAGACAGAAAGAGAATATCAATTATAGATACAGATGTGTGTGTGTGTGTGTGTAGGCTGTAGAGAGTGTGAAATAGATAGCGTGATGTCTATGAAGTGGGGGTGGTGGAGTGGAGGTGTGCGGCGGAGGGAGACGGTTGCGGACGGTGGCCGGAGTGGAGATTAGGTAGTGGACAAACGTAGTTTGTTACATACTTACGTGCTCTAGTCGGTTTCTTTTGAACAACACATAACGGCCATGAAGGACTCCATCACGGTGGTGGGGCTGAGACGGTGGTAGTGGGTGTTTGAAGGTGGCGATAGTGCGATGGTGGTGGCAGTGGTGAGGATGATGGTGGGGAAGTGGTGGGGATGGTGGTTGTGCAGTGGTGTTTAGAGAGCGAGAAGAGACTTGTACTGATGTGCATATAAGACTTGTACTTTGTGTGTAAATGACCAAATTACCCTCATAGTTAACAGACTTGGTGGATGGAGTTAAAAATTTGGACTCAATGGTTAAAGAAAATGCTTATGGGGACTCAGGTTGTTAAACTTTTTGCTTTTGAACTCAAATGGTTAAAACACATAAAACACAGAGACTCAAAAAGTAATGTACCCTAATAATTATTATAAGGAGTAAATTACAAGTTTTGTCCTTTATGTTTACATCAAATTTCAGGCGCTGTCCTTTAGCACAAAAGTTGACAGGCGGTGTCCTTTACCTTTCAAAATCTTGCACGTTTTGTCCTTTAGGCCAAACCCTGATAGATTTTTTGGTTAAATCTAGTCATGTGCAAGGCACATGAGGGTACTATTGTAATTTCACCATTCAAGGGGCTATTGTGTAAGTAATATATATATTGGGACTATTTTGTAAAAATAGGAAAGAGATTAAAATAAAAAGCCTCTGCACACACACACACACACTCTCTCTCTCTCTCTTTTAACTTTCTCTCCCTTTTTCTTCTCTCTCTCTAACACTAAAAACCACTGTACTCACACTCCCTCTCTCTAAAAACCACTGCACTCACTAACGAATAGAATATGGTTACATATCGAATTCGGGATGTGGAAGCAAGTTTATAGTGTGTCTCAAGAATGGGCAAAGTATGGGTTTGATTTATTTTCCCTTTTCAGGGGAATTCCAAGATGAGGGAGTCAAGTCATCACATTCTAGAAGAATTGCTGGATTTTTTATGAACCCCTATGCTCAAGGTTTCTCTACTTTATGAATTAGAACTGGTAAAGAATGTATCAGTAGTGGCAAAAAGGATGCAGGTATCTAATGGAATTTCGGTTATGAAGTTCCAGTGGAGTGACAGCTTGAAGATCTAACTGCTGAACGAGGTGGTTTTAAGGGCGGTTGCAGCTTGAAGATCTAACTGCACGAGGTGGTTTTAATCGCTAAACGAGGTGTTCTTATAGTGATGATTCATTTTAATTTTTGGGGTTTTGAGAATTATTAGTTTTGGGGGTTTTTGGTTGGTGGGTTGATTTGGAGATGGTGGTTGTAGATGATGAAGGGTGGTAGTGGTGGTGGTGGAGGTGGAGGATGGTGGTAATAGGTAGTTCCTAATTTCAGAAATATATATATATATATATATATGGTTATAAAAATAATATCTTAAATTATTTTGTTTTATTTTTACATAATAGCCTTTGATATAATTTATCTTACACAATAGCCCCTTGAATGGTGAAATTACAATAGTACCCTCATGTGCCTTGCACATGACTAGATTTAACTAAAAAATCTAACTGGGTTTGGCCTAAAGGACAAAACGTGCAAGATTTTGAAAGGTAAAGGACACCGCCTGTCAACTTTTGCGCTAAAGAACAGCGCCTGAAATTTGATGTAAACATAAAGGACAAAACTTGTAATTTACTCTTATTATAAGTGTGTCAATCCATATTTCAACTTTTGTTTGAGAATTGCAATCTCAAAAAAAAAAACAAGGGATGCAATAAGAAAAGGCAAAAATAATAAAGGGTCTATAATGTAAAACTATACCATCTATGGAAGCGGCAGCCAGACGCGTGTAACACTATCTATTTAATTGGTCCAATAAATTCACTTTTTGCATTTTTAGTTTTATCTTATTTTATTTTGTTATTATTGTTATTATTATTTTGGCTTTTTTGTTTTTTTTACTTGGCTTTATTTATGGATTTACTGTTTAGTGGATAAAATTAATATATTATGTTTGTATCTGGATAATTAATTTTACATAAATGTAGGGGATTTGAATACCAATTAAGTGGATAAAATTAATATTTTATGTAGGTAATATGGATAAATAATTTTACATAAATGTAGGGGAGCTATAAATTGGGGATAAAATAAGGAATTGAACGCTCTGCATGAATTTGGATAAGGCATGGTCTCAGCACATTACACGTGTACAACCACTCATTTGAATAGTTCATAACACGTGTTTGAATTTGTCACACCATATAAAGAGTATACATAAATTTATAGTCATGAATATGTATTTGATAATTATACATGCTTATAAATATAAATTATAAATAAGATAATGAAATAATTTTAAAACAATGAACGAGTGGAACTTGTATCAAGTTTGAGCTTGACATTTTTTCATAAGTAGATTTTGAGCTTTGGATATAGAGTTTTAAACAAGTCTTAGCTTGAGCTCAAGACATGTAAAGAAAACAAATCAAGCTTAAGTTTACGAGCTCAAGCTTAACTCGGTTCATTTACTACTCAACTTGAAACCAAATTCATGAAAACAAAAGGATGAACGTCCTTTGATGAGGACATCAACAACGCGTTCAAATGTTAAAACATGACATGTGTAAAATGTTGGACATTCTCGGTTTGTTTCATCATAATATATCTCAACCAACATAGTAGTTGTGTGTATAATGACATGATATTATATTTTATTATAACAAAAGAGACTACCATGTTATGTTTTTTTCTAGAGCTTCAACAAACAAGACTACTATCATGACAAACATAGTATCATATACTATAACATATACTAGATTTTACCAAACACGAAAAATGATACTTAGTAACTTACCTTATCTATCATAAGGTATCTTTGGTAAAAACTTTAATGCCAACCACATCATAAGGTATATATTTAATAATAAATTTAAATAAAAAAAACCTTTATTGCCAAGTTGCCAACCACTAGTATCGTGTTAACATATTAACACAATGGCATATTTGAAAAAAAAATAATAATAACATAAAATACAAGCAAAGACTTTCCCCTCACCAATAGGATTGTTTGTGAGTTTAACATTTACATAAAAAGCTAGATGTTTAACGGTTAATAATTTTATACTATTTCAATTTTATGTACAATATTTCACTATCATATTTAACATTGAAACACAATGTTACATTTCCTTTAAGATATTGATGATATATTATGATAAACATTATATTTAACTTAAGTTATTAATGATGCTAGATTTCAATGAAATTAAAACATCTCTAATGTTAGCCAAATGTCATGGGCTAAACATTCAAAGGTCGTTTTGCTATGGGATGTATTTGAATGTTTGTGTTCACTGGCCACTCAGGAACTTTATTAGGGACGGTCTTAACGGATAAGACGTTGTACGTGTCTAGTCGTGTCTATCTGATGAATGCATTATTGGTCGAGAGTTGTTGCCGCTTTCCTCATGAGTCCAAGACAAAATGAAACCAGTGACCCAGATTAAGAGCGCGATGGATTGGTAATCCCCGAGCAATCGGTAACGCCACACATGGATTGAAAGATAACTCCGTGACCAAGGCTATCATTTTTTTTTCATTAATTTGTCAACTAAACTCATTGTAGGATTTCAACTGTTAAACGCTAGTTTTGATTTTTGAACCGCTTCTTATTAGCTTGTTAAAAAAGTGAGAAAGGTGTAAAAGGTTGTTTTTCAAAAGCAATAAAAACCTGATTTTTTAAATAACTTTTAGCTTTTTGAACATAAAACTGCAAATCTAATATCACGCTCTAAAACAGCAACTAAACATAAAAACTAACCGTATCCTTTTTTTTTTTTTTTTTTTTTGTGATTTTACTATTGTCCGTCACAAAAACAAATCCAATTTTTTTAGAACTTTTTTGATAAAGTAAGTAATAAGTCAATAACATTTTTGAAAAAAAAAACACTTTTAGAGTTAATAAAAACACCTCTTAATACTGGATTTTAAATTGTAAACTATAAATCAAAACGAAAAATTCAAAAAAGTGTCGCTATAGTCCAGAAGTGGACTCAACCGGACCATATATGTTCTTATGTTCTTTATTACTTTTTGGTTTATTCCCTTGAAATTATTAGTGAACTTTGTTCTTGTATCTTCCAAAACCACTCTATTTGTACCTTACGTTGAAGATAACGAAGACTTGATTTCAAACGCAATGAGTCATGTGTGTCGTGATAAGAATGAATTATTGGATATTTTTGGGTGTGATCCAACTATTTTGATTTCAAACGTAATGAGTCATGCGTGTATGAGTTAAATGCCATTTTTGTCACTATGGTTTTGGTCATTTTGTCAATTTAATCTAAATGTTTCATTTTTCGCCTATGGGTCCAAAAAGATTTCACCGTCGTCATTTTAGTCCACTAGGTTAACTTAACCCATTTTTTCTGTTAACGACAAGGGCAATTCGATCATTTTATATGTAATTCTGTGAACTAGAAGAGCAATTCGGCCATATAAAATGACCGAATTGCCTTTCTCATTAACAAAAATAATAGATGAATCTTACCCAGTGGACTAAAATGGCAATGGTGAAACTTTTTTAAACCCACAGACGAAAAATGAACACTGTGGACTAATCAAATCACAAGGACTAAAATCAGTGGGAAGCTTGAATTTTTTTACGGGGGGGTCGAAAACGTATATACCCAAAAATTTCTATAGAACCGGAGGGTCGAAAACATGTATACCCAAAAATTTATATACGAAAACTACATATATAACACCAGTGACCGAAAAGTTCGGGGGGTCGGGCGCCCCTCCCGGCCCCTTCAAAGCATCGCCCCTGACTAAAATCACATTTAACTCTAAAACAATTATGCAATGATAGAACCAGTGTTGATAATTAAATTAGCTTGTCAACTATTTTAATGATATACCTGTTATGAATGTATCCATTATGTGGTGACTATCCACATCTATAACTCCTATCCCTTTAGTGTATCCATTATGTAGTGACTATCAACCTCTATAACTCATATCTCTTTAGTTACTATTGTACTAATGTAAGGGCCTATATATAATGGCATTTGTCTATGATGTTGAAATCAATCAATAAGAAATCCATCTCCCATTCTCTCATTTTTCTCTATATATTGCTAGTAGGTTGTTGTTTTACAACACGTTATCAGCACGAGTTGCTTTTGAAGATGGATGACATTATCATAAGAGTTGCACAATGCGGTGATTGTTGGGAACCCGATGACTTAATGATCTGCTACTGTTCTACAGAAAAAAGGTAACAAAGAATCAATATCTTGCTATTATATATGTCTTCTTATCATATTGTTTGATTTTTGCATACATTCCAATGAGTAACATATCCTTTTATCGGTTGTTGCTTTCTACTTTTGTTTAAAACTTTGTCAACTATTTTCTAAACCAAAGCCCACTAACAATTGATACGAATGTGTTTTGAAATCAATGCAGAAATTTAGTAAATTAATAAATAGATTTATAAAATTTAAGATTTCCAACTATGATAATGTTCATCTGGGTTTTATATGGATTAACATAATTATTTTTGAAAACCAAATAGTAGAGTCGGGTATGTAACCACTCACCTTTGGAGTTGCGTATGTGTGGATTCTTTTTGGTAGCCACTTTACTAAGTACATTTTGATTAACAGTCATGTTAAAATTATTTTGTTAATATATTTTGTTATCTGCTACTTATTTCAAGATATGACGTATAAAGGGTGAAAAGTATATTTTGTGTTGAAACAACATATAAACAATGTTATGTTTCATGAAAAAAATTGACCAAGTTTAATTTCATTTAAAAATTTATTATTGAATGGAAGAAAACGTGGTCGGCTATGGAGGTGGAGGAGGTGGAAAACTTGAAAGCAGAGGTTCGAGATTTAGACGAGATTTTAGAAGATAGAGACTTGAGTGAAACCGAGGCATGGGTTTTTGACGAAGCTAAGAACCGGATCAGGGAATTGGAGGACATGTATAAGAAAGATATTAAGCAAAAAGCTCGAGTTCGTTGGGCGCGGGAGGGTGACGAGAACAATAGTTTTTTCCACGGTTGTATCAACATGCGCAGGGTGTCTAACAATATCCCGGGCTTGAACGTTGATGGTAAATGGATTTTCAAGCCGTCTGAAGTGAAAAAGGAGATTCATAGTTTCTTTAAGAGGCGTTTTATGGAGGAGATGGTTGATAGACCGATGTTAGAGTGCCATGGGATTAGCCAGCTGAGTTCGGCTGAAGCCGAAGGCCTGGTGTCTCCGTTCTCTGAAGCTGAAATTAAAATGGTCGTGTTTGATTGTGGCAGCGACAAGGCTCCGGGCCCGGATGGTTTCAATTTTCGGTTCCTCAAGCGGTTTTGGCCGCTTTTTTCTAATGACTTTTTTAGAGTTTTGCAGGAATTTTTCGTTACAGGCCAAATTAGCCGTGGAGTGGGATCTTCCTTTATCACGCTTATTCCTAAAGTTAAAGACCCGGTGGGCTTGAACGAGTATCGTCCCATTACCTTGATTGGTGTGATTAGTAAAGTAATTTCTAGAGTTCTAGCTAATCGTCTAAAAAAGGTGATGGGTAGTATTATTCACGAGACGCAGTCGGCTTTTCTTTCGGGGAGGTACATTCTCGATGGTCCCCTTATTATTAATGAGATTTTCTCGTGGGCAAAAAAGACGGGGAGAGATATTTTTTTCTTGAAGATCGATTTCGAGAAAGCGTACGATAATGTTAACTGGGGATTTCTGATTTCCATTATGAAGCAAATGAACTTTCCATCTAGATGGTGTAAGTGGATAGAAGGCGTTCTTTATTCGGCTCGGTCCTCGGTTCTTGTTAATGGATCGCCCACGTTCGAATTTAGTTGCGAAAAGGGGATAAGACAAGGTGACCCTATTTCACCGTTCCTATTTTTGATAGTCATAGAGGGCTTGTCTTCGTTGATTAAGACGGCGAGTGCGAATGGCCTATTTCACGGGGTGCGTTTAAATAATGACGGGCCGATTATTTCTCATCTCTTGTACGCAGACGATGCTTTGGTTATGGGTGAATGGTCGCATTGTAATTTAAATGCCGTGAAGAGGATTCTTCGTATATTCCATTTGTGTTCGGGTCTCCGAATAAACTTGAACAAATCCAATTTGTTCGGGGTGGGGAAGAGCACCGAAGAGGTTGATGGTTTCGCTAACGACATGGGATGCAAAGCGGGGATTTTTCCTTTTAGATACCTGGGCATCACGGTGGGTGCTAACATGAATCGTATCAGTAATTGGGACCCTATCATCGACATTTTTAAAAAGCGTTTACCCTCTTGGAAGGCTAGTGTGGTCTCTATGGCAGGTAGAGTAACCCTCATTAAGGCTATTCTGGAAAGCCTTCCTACGTACTATTTTTTCCTGTATAAGGCCCCAGTCGTAGTGATTAATAAACTAGAGGCGATTATTAAAAAGTTTTTATGGGGCGGGTGTGATGACAAAAGCAAAATTCATTGGGTGGCTTGGGATAGGGTTACTAGGAGTGTAAAACAAGGTGGTTTGGGCTTATCCAGGTTGGAAGATAACAATTATGCGTTGTTGTTGAAATGGCTATGGCGATACCGCATAGCAAAAGATGCGCTTTGAAGGAAAGTAGTCGATGCCATTCACGGGTCAACTAGAAGATGGGAGGCCATTCATTGCAACTCTCGCTTTACAGGCGCATGGTACAGGTTGGTTAAAGCTGGTTACAAGCTTAAAGTGAATGGAAACGGTTTTATGAACTTGATAAAAGGGGTGGTGGGCGACGGTAAACAACTAAAGTTTTGGATCGATCCTTGGCTTTCTACAGAACCGTTGAAATATAAGTTTCCGAGCTTGTTTTGCCTGGAACAAGATAAACGCTGCAACGTGGCTGATAGAATTCCAGATTGTAACGGGTCGCATGCTGTCTGCTGGAATTGGAAACATTATCCAGCCACTGAGATGGAAATAGAGGAGTTAATTCAATGCCATCGGCTCCTTTCGAATGTTTCATTAAGCAAACAGGTAGACCGATGGGTTTGGAGGCAAGAAGACGGAGACGGATACTCAGTTAAAGACGCGCGAAATTGGATAAAAGGGGAGGTTCTTTCTGTCAACAACTCGGTCTATCAATGGTGCAAGTGGATTCCGAACAAGTGTAATATTTTTATGTGGCGGGCTAGTCTAAACCGAATTCCTACCAAAGATGCGCTTCTTCATCGTAATATTTACGTTGAAAATGGTTTATGTGGGCTATGCGGTGAAGTTGAAGAGTCGGTGGACCATCTGTTCTCCGGGTGTAGATTTGCGAGTGGTATGTGGGACGCTATCGCTTCATGGTGTAATATTCCGAGGTTTTACGTTTTTTCTTTATCCGATGTGCTTCTTGTTTTGAACGATCTGCCTTACACTGCGAAGAAGAAAGATATCATGTATGGTATAATTATTATTGCGTGTTGGCGGATTTGGAAGGCTAGGAACGATAAGATTTTTAACGGCTCGGTATCAAGCGTTACTCTTTTGGTCGCGGATGTGAAGTCTTTGGCGTTTCTTTGGTTTAAGTGTAGGCATAAAGAGGGTTGTATAGATTGGCGAAATTGGTGTAATTTTGTATTGCCGGTGATGTAATTTTTCCCGTTCTCCGTTAGTCTCTGACTTGGAGATTATCGGTCCGGGTTGTGTGTTTTAATGATATTAGCCTTCCAAAAAAAAAAAAAAATTTGGTTATAAAGCATATAGACTTAAATTTATGCCTTTGTGTATCCTCTTTGATATAGCTTTAGTACCATGCTAGTTGTTACTTACTATATTGCCTTGGATATTTACTATTTATATTAACTAATTTACTTTCGTCAGAGAATGGTCATTAAATCCCTTTTTAGTATATTTTCTTTTGCTATTATAATCAAAGGATATACGTAAATAAGTTTATATTTATAGATATTTGTATCTATATTCTTGGGATCTCTATATTAATTGGGTTCCTCCTTTACTTGATGATGATTATCACTTTTATATATGAATTATATATACAAATTATATATCTGCGTAATTTGACAATGATATTTAGTACTAAAAAGAAAGACGTATTTCAAAATTATAAATGATCATATGTTGGGAAGTTGAGAGGGATATTTTTTTATGTTTAAAAATAGAGTAATAAATATTATGAAAGAAGCTTCAAGTTCTCACTATTTTTTTATGAATAGCTTGAATTGTTAATATAAATATCAAAATAGGTTTACATGTGCTATAATTGCTAATTTTGTTTTATTTATCCTAAATTTGTTAATAAATTAAAAATATCTATTTCTTACACTTTTATCTCATCAATAGTTGTCAAAGGAACTAATTAACATTAAACATACTTATTAAAATAACTTAAGATTGTGATTGCTTACACTATAAAAAGCATATATGTTTTCTCATAAGTATTGGCAAAATAATATATTTTCTCATAAGTATTGAAAAATAATCTCACTTTTATGGTTTTACTATAATTTATTATATATAATAACATATTATAACGTCATGTATCATATAAATTGACATTATGTATAAATTATATGTCAGAATCCATTATTCATTTATACATATGGTATTGAATAGAATAGAATAGAATAATTAAAGTTGTATATAAGATCACACATTATAAACATGATTGAATAGTGATCAAGATTAATTTATAATATGACATTCGAAGTTTCAAACTCACTAAAGCATATTGTAAATTTATTGATGCTTGTAAGATTTTGGACTGATAAATCTTAATGATTCGGTCGTATAGTTGATGTTATGTGGTGAAAAGATTAGTTATACATGTGGATAAAACAAGTTCCATTGTCAAACCTCAAATATGCTCTTGAAGAAGCAAGATTGTTAAAGAATATGTAAGGTTTGAAATGACCACCATGAAAGTTTTGTGATTCTAATCCATTCATGAAGTGAATGTGATGATATAATGACAAAGGTCGCGATCATGTATATAATAACTAAGAAAATTGTAATGATGTCACCATGATCATTGTTTAGTTATAATCCATACCTTGAACTGAATGTGATGATATAATAATTGATGTAAAGTTCGTAATCATGATAATTGAGAAAATTGTTATGATGCTCATGTAATGAGATCAACCATGTTAATAATGAGATGACTATACAATGATCGTTATAAAGGTCGTAAGATATAAGATTGATAAATTTTATACGACTCATCTAGTTCTCAATTAATGGTAAGCAAAGAGAACATTATTTACAAGGAAAAATCGATTAAATTCTTTTCATTTGTCACACTTGAGACATATGCTCCTAAAGTAGCAATATCATTATAAGAGTCATGAAAAATGAAATGATTTTATACTAATGTGACCGAGTAAATAATGAAAAACTATGAAGCTTGTTTTGGTTCTACTCCATTCCCAAAAGTGAATGTGATTATATATTAATCATTGTATAAGTAATGATGGACCTAATTGAGAAACTTGTAATGATGAGAATGACTATAAGAATTGTAATGATGGTCATTTTAATAATGAGATGGACCACCAAAAGTGGCAAACTAAGGAGTGATTGCATAACGAGATGGTTTTAACTTTGAAGTTATAGTATATTCTCTCGTATCATATGTTTTGTATTACATACGGGCAAGTAATACACATACGATCATAAACCAGGAGTTTATGGATCATAATTATTTAATTAGTTGGCATGACCGGTTAGACCACACCGAATCAATGATGATGTGAAACATAATGAAGAACTAGAAGATTCTTCAAGATAATAATTAACATGTAATGTTTGCTCTCAAGGGAAATTATCTATTTTCAAAATAAACAAGGGTGTGTATATCTGAATATTCTGGAAGCGATTAAAGGATATGCATATCCCAACATGATACCATTTAGTTTTTTTTTTTAAATCGATGCATCGTCTAAATGATTATCAAATCCACAACCTGAAGCTTATGTGATTGTTGCTTAGCTAATGTGATAGAAAGCATATTAATCAAGATTAGTATATCTATTTGATAATAGTGAATTTAATTCCCAAGTTATTAACGATCATTAGAATAAGTGTTATTGTTGAGATGATCACTAAACGTCTACTATTGGTTACAAATTCAATGATCATGAGAGGAGCAAAAGTTCAGTTAGGTACATGTAATTTTATATATAGTACTATCAATTCACATCAAGCCAATAAGTTATAGTTCTCCCCATACAGTTGGTTTTTGGTCAGGAACCAAATATGTCTCATCAACAATTTTGGTTGTGCGACATATATTGAAACTCATCCACCACACCGCACAAAGATGGGACTTCTAGAAAGTTTGAGAATATGTTGGGTATAAATAATCGTCTATGATTAAATACTTAAAGCCATTAGTGAGAAATTCATTTATGGCTCATTGGTTTTCACTTTAGTGAATGAATGTTCCCAACATTAGGGGGAGATAACAAGCAGTTGGAAAGTGAAAAGTGAAATGAATTATCATGTCATCTTGATCCTCAGACGATAAACTATGAACTAAAAGTTTAAAGTATAATTCATTTACCAATATTAAAGAACAAATTACCAGACAATTTCACTGACCTAAATAGAGTGACTAAGTAAGTCACATAATCAACTGCTTATGCTCCAGTTATCTTTGTGCCCTAAGAGGACAACCACGTATTTTTGTAATGAGTATATTGCACGCCTATAGCGTGGTAGACTAGTTGATTCCAACAATAAAATTCCTCGAAAATTGGAGCAAGTAATTAAGATGGTCAAGTCGAGGTTATAGTAATAAGATCCCCTGAAGGGACAATAGACATGATGGTTCAAGAAGAACCTCAGGTACCTGAAAATAAAGAGATCTCGCCAAGTTGTATCATGTCTAAGATATGTATGGAATCAAAATAAAAATCGACGTCGTTATACTTTTGTATATATTGTAGCGTTTAAAATGATTAAATGATGAGGATCAAGATTTAAGATTTGCCTATGAATGAATATTAAGAAATGATTGGCCAAAATAGAAAGACGCAAATAAGGCAGAGTTTAGTTCTCTAATGAAATGGAAAGTTTCTGGACCAACAGTCCATACAACTGAAGTTGTAAAATATGCTGGATACAAAAGTGTCTTTTACGCGAATCATGTGAAAATCAAATTAAGTGATATAAGTCAAAATTGGTGGCACAAGAATTTTCACAAATACCTATTATTGATTATGAGAAAATGTATTCTTCAGTGGTGGACACATTGACTTTCCAATATCTTATTAGTCTGGTAATATATAAAAGAGAATTGACACGCGTCTTATGAAAGTTATGTATCACTTGATACTAAGTTATATAAAATAAGTTCTCGAGAATATTATGAATATTAAATAAATTCAGATCTGAATACATATACATGTATATGTTATTGAATTGAGTATAATTGGAACTCCCCATGAGTATCCTAAAGCATTTGAGTGCTTAAGAGGTTAATTGAAACACCTTATGGATGTAATTATAGTGCACCAATACTCCAATAAACATACATAGAAAATGTGTACCTAGTTATTATGGCATCTCAATGTACACTGTGTACAAACATGGTACAATATGAATTTTGGAGATAAAAGCAAGTGTTCTTGATATTTTTGCATATGATATAGATATCTATGTGTTAAAAGGGCAAGTTTATATAGCAAAACTTCTAAGAGTGAAAGCACATGCATATTTGGATAAGATGGAAAGAATTCTCTCATGGATTGATAATGCTAGAAGCATTAATGATGTCAAAACCTCAAGAATGTACTATATCAAGTTCATAGAATATGTATGGACTAAAATAGTTAGATCGAGTGTTTTACAACTCGAGATATTTGCATAAAGAGGGATATAAGTTTGATTAAATTAGCCATGATTTATCGACGTTCTACTTTTAAAAGTTCACTATAATCGCAGTTTACAGTGATGATGTCTAGGCATCATCGAGAGAAATTGTCGAGCTTTTAGAGGGAGAATTTTTGAATGAACTTGGCACGGTCTAATTATTCCTCGAACTGCAGTTCGCATATATATGTAATTATATTTTACCAATCCCCCAAGTACATCTAGAAGATGATGTTTGGATATTTAGTATGGACATAGTTGAACCTTAAAGTATGTTAAAGGTTGTTAAGTCATTTGTTATAAGAAATGCCTATTATCATCTCCTATCAAAGTAGAGATTCTCATTCTAGAAGTACCATCGTTAAATGCATAAGTGCATTAATATGTTTTGCTAGCTATGTATGGTTATAATATCTTTCACTTGAGCTTATTGTCATGATATAACCTGTGTCAAGCGAAGAGACATTGGAATGAGTTCAAAGAAACATTTCAGGTATAAACGATATTTGATTATATTTTACTAACCCATCAAAACAAGTTTGGTTAGTCTTGTAGTTGCAGGATTGTAACGAAACACAGTCATGGACATATGATAATTTTTGGAAAGAGGCACCTAAAGTCTCGTTAGAAGATTATACAACATTGCTCAACATAAAGGATTGCACATTAAGGGATCAAGCAACAAATCATTCGCTACAAAGACTTTATTCGACTTTCAAGGAAGATGGACACACGTCACTTAAAGGATACATGTTAAAGTGAGGGGGAGACTTATTCAAGTTGCACTCTTTTTCCCTTCACTAAGTTTTGTCCCATTGGATTTTCTTAGTAAAGGTTTTTAATGAGGCAACATATCTGATCCAAAAGTATCATGGGGAGAAAATGCGCGCTGCACTCTTTTTCCCTTAGCTGAGGTTTTGTCCCACTGGTTTTTCCTAGCAAGGTTTTTAACGAGGCAGCATCACCAAGCGTATTAAAGAATAGTATATCATGTGGATAGTCAATGGGGAATGTTATGAATGTATCCATTATGTGGTGACTATCCACATCTATAACTCCTATCCCTTTAGTGTATCCATTATGTAGTGACTATCAACCTCTATAACTCTTATCTCTTTAGTTACTATTGTACTAATGTAAGGGCCTATATATAATGGCATTTGTCTATGATGTTGAAATCAATCAATAAGAAATCCATCTCCCATTCTCTCATTTTTCTCTATATATTGCTAGTAGGTTGTTGTTTTACAACAATACCACAATATTTCCTTTCTTCAATTTTGATTTTAATTACTTTGATTAGTGTATATTAAATCAAATTAGTTTATTGGATATTAGACGGGTTAAGGAAATTCTATGCCTTTGATCAACGTTAAGTTTTTGCCTTTATATATGATATTGTGTATCGAGTCCAATGTATGCACGCAAGGTTGTAAACAGTGTTGTAAAAATCGCGACTAGTCGATGATTAATCGCTAATCGGCTAGTAACTGAGTAATTTTTCATTAATCAGTCCATTAATCGCTATTCGGGCCTAGTTGGTCCTAACTGAACCTAGTCGGCCGGCCAAAAACGGCGATTCTGGTCATATTCCGGCAAAAAAACTGTATATTCCGCCCAAAACCTCTAAATTCCGGCAAGTTTCCAAACAAACCATATGAATTCCAACAATTAATCTTGTATACTTAAAAAAATGAGTTGAGTAAGAGTTAAAACCTAGCTACTTAAAATTTTTACCTATAAAAATGTATATATGTATACATAAAGCTAAAAATTACAAATAAAAAATCTGATCCGATTAATCCCGAGTAGTCGCTAGTCCCCACCTCACTAGCCGACTAGCGACTAGCGAGTTCTCCAACCTTGGTTGTAAACGAACCGAATGTTTAGCGGATAATTCGTGAACTGTTCGGCGGGAAGTTCGTTTACGTTCGTTCGGTTAGTTAAATGAACGAACACGAATTGATGTCTCGTTCGTTTAATTACCTTTGTGAACGTTCGGTAATGTGTTCGTGAACATCCGTTTTTAGCAGTTATTCTTTTTATATTCTTTAAATCTTATTTATCTTATTACCCAAACAAATATAATAGGAAACCTTATCTCCACCTTGTTTATGTATCGCTCCACTTTTCTTCTCATTATTCACATTGAAAAATACTATGGACCTTCGTTCAATGATTAAGGCTTCAAGGTCTAATGTCGCCCCCTCTCACCATCCACCTCTAGCCAATGTCGTCTTTGCCGTTTTTATCTGTGTTCGTGAACATGTTCATTTCCTTAATGAACGAACACGAACATAAAATCTCGTTCAGGAAGTGTTCATGAACCGTTCGTGAACACAATATATCCTTAACGAATGAACACGGACAAGACCATGTCCATGTTCGTTCGACTAGTTTTAATTATAGATCCATGGGTTGATCATGTCTTATTGTCGTTCAAGCGGGAAAATGGATTGTTCCATCGTCGTTAATCATGACCATGCTTTACAGCCTCATACTGGGATCTTAGAAAAATGGCTCTTCCAAGTCTATGGACATTTTCTTTAAGTTGGGCTATATAAAATATTACATATGAAGTATTAAATACGAAATAATAAAACCTAAAGATTAAATACTAGATACTAGATGTAATATATATTGTTTTGAAATGTTAAACAAATAATTGTTATATCAAATGTTAAAATCAAATTAAAATATTAATTGAATCTCAATTTCAATACAACTTTCAAATTGACATCTCACCTATCAATACCAATAGTGTTTTATGTTTACTAGAAAAAAAAACATGTTCAGAGAATACAAGAAAATCATAATCATAAACGTTTGACAGTCGACATATCACCCTCACCTTGCCGGCTAACAAGGTTGAATCTTGACAACACTAATTTCCCAATATTATTTTTTTATCTAAACAACAAATTTGGATTACTGAAGGACCACTAGAGTATCATCCCACCAGCGGAACCACCCGATCATATTTATCTCAACTAGGCATAATGTCTATACGTCAATTCAGAAGGAAATTCAATAAATATGGGAAAACCCACTTATGGGAATCGAACCAATGACCTATTGGTCTCAAAGTCTTATCCCACCTTTAAGATGCCACTAAACTATAAAACCATGGACAATTTCCCTATGTTTTAATTGGAAATTCACTTTTTCACATGGTTTTTTTTAACGGCTAAATGTTGCATTTTACATAAACTAAATCGCTAACCTCCTCCTATTCCAACACTTAAGGGTTTTCACACGACTTATTATTTTTACTTTTTAATTGTTAAATTTTAACCTAAAAGGCGCCCCTAATTTTCAGATTTACATAGGTTTTGTTGTATAAGTTATATCTTTAGACGTTTTTTTTTTTTTTTTTTTTTTTGGATCTTATAGTTTTTTCATGTAGACTGTAAGAACTACATTGGTATTGTGACCAGACTACTAATAACCTTCGGGCGAGGTAGCCCTAAACCAGAACCATTGTATTAAACTAAAATTAAAACTAAAAGTCATTTGTATTAAATTAAAATTAAAAATAAAAGTCAGTTTTTACTTGGTTTGGAAACAAAAGATATATTATATTTATTCTAGTTTTTTCAACTTATTTGAAAAAAAAAATAATAAAGTAAAGTATTTAAGGAATTACAGAAAAAAAAAAACACTTTATTCAATGGATATATGTGTCAAGTCATATGTTGGCTAATCTGTTAACATTGTTGAAAGGGACATCAATATCACGTGTATGGTAAACCTACCACTTTTTTTTTCTTTATTTTCTTTATTTATTTATTTTTTTTGGAAGGCAATAAATTATAAACCTACCACTTGATGGAAAAGTTCAAAGCAATGGATATTCCGTGAATATTATTCGCATAAAAAAACTGAGAATTTCAATTATCCGAATTTTCATTTGTTTCTTTTGTGTTGATTGGAATGGAATAATACATCACCAACAAAAAAACTATGTATTTATTTTATTTTCACTAAAGGCAATTTTAAGTATATTTTTCACTAAAAGAAATCATTCCTTAATTAAATGATTTTTTAACGTATATTTTTCACCATTTTTTATTTTCCCTTGATACTTTTTAACGTATATTTTTCACCATTTTTTATTTTCCCTTGATACTTAAAATTGACGAGTGTAATGCAAGTCATATGTGATGAACACTGAAGCCACGTAGGTCGTATTTACATGGGTTGATATGTGGCTGAGGTCACATTTTGCCCTTATTTTTTCAATGCTGACACATGTGTGATGAACACTGAAGTCACGTAGGTCGTATCTACGTGGATTGATATGTGGCCGAGGTCACATTTTCCCCTTATTTTTTCAATGTTGATAATCACAAATAGTAAATGCTTATGTTAAACTATTCCTTGCGTCAAACTTTCACCTCTTAAAACACCCCACAACATTCATATCCATCGTTTAATTATTTTGAGTATTCTAATAAAATTTAATAATTTGTATATGTTTATGGATTATATACAAATTTGGCTACTATAAGGATTTCTGAAAGACTTCTCAGATACTACATGGCGTGAGATAATACAGATGCCTTTAGGCCGTTCAAAATAATAATAATAATAATACAGGTGCCTTAAGATCACGCGACACCGCCAGGGACGTACCTACCTACTGCCCAAGGTGGACGAGCGCACCCCTTAAAAAAAGTTGTAGTGCTAAATTTCCGGTAAAATCACGACTACACCCCTTGAAGATTTTCGTCTGCACCCATTGGAAATTTTCGACCGCCCCCCTAAGGGAAAAAAAATCTTATAAATTTATAAAAAAATTATGTAAACACTGATTTTTTTTAAATACAACATAATTAACTTTCCACTTAACTTATTAACTTTCACCTAACCCACTTAACTTTCTCTTAATTTTTAGCCCAATAAACCCATAACTCAAGCCCAACCCAATCTAATAATCTAATTTGAACTAAAATATAATAACTCAACCCACTACCCTTTCCCCTTCTCTTGTTCCAACAACAACGCACATCAGGTCTTCTTCATTAGGCAGCAGCGACCTTGGATTTCGCCGGAGAATAGTAAATTCCGGCCACTAAACTCACGAAAACATCTTCATCGCTCTTTCAAGGTATGGTTCAATTATTTTGTTGTTTTCTTGTTTTAGCTTGATTTTTAGGAGAAATAAAATTGTTAAAAAGTTTAAAATTCTAGTTGTTTTGTTCTTTTTTTGAAACTTTAGTTGGCCGATTTTGTTGTTTTAATTAAAGTTTAGTGTGTTTAAATGGTTAGTTACAAGGAATCAACAATTTAAACGAGGGCTTAATTTTAAAGTTGAAATTGTGAAGTTTGGTGATGATTGTTTAAGCGTTTAGTGTTGAAAATTAGTTGTATATGTTAGATAGAGAAATGCTTGCTTAGAAAAGTAGCTCTAAATGATGTTTGAATAGATTTAAAAAAAATGAAAACATATAGGGCGACATTTTAAATATGTTTGTAACGACGTTTAACGTTTTTTGATTGTTACATAAATTTTAGCTTGATGTTTTTTGTTTTACATAACCCGACCCAAACCGACCTTATACAACCCGATATGAACCGATTTTTTTTTATATACCTGGAGGCCTAAAATCTTTAAAAATATTCTGCACCCCCCTGAAAAAATTTCTAAGTCCACCACTGCGTAACACTATTGACATATGTTACAAGTCAACGTGAATGCAAACAACGTCAGCATGATCAACTAAAAGAATCGTTGGTTGGTATGATGTCCAATTAAAAGGTAAACTTACATGTTATATATGCGTTAAACCAACATAAATTTGATTGATGAACATGTTTGAATTTTAATACTAAAAGACATTACAAATTTATTAGGCCAATTTATTACTTTTTATATGAAATTCTATAATATTTAAACGTAGTATTTTTATATTTAATTATAAGATGTGATAAAATAAACAGTTTGTGATCATAAATAATTTGATCTTGAAATATCAATATAAATATAAATGGTGATTATTTGAAGAAGAAGCCTAAGTGTTTTTTTTTTGCCAATCAAATTCAGAAGTCTAACTGTTTTAGTGTGTAATGGATTAATGACTTGACCCAAATCAATAAACAAACATAATTAATTAATGAATATGGTCAAAAATTTTATCTCGCACATGGCCAATTTTTTTTTCTTTTATGATTTTCGAAGATGACCCTAAGCTGGACCAAACAATATCCACTTTCACTTCTTTTTCAGCTGTTTTTTTTTTCTTCTTTTTTAGAAGAATTAAAGTTGTTATTTTACATGCATGTTTAGTTATACAAACAAAACTGTTTCCGTTACGAAATTTTAGGGATCTTTTTGGGTGATTACTCAAAAACATAATAAACAATTTAGGTGATGTATGGTAGGTTATAGAGCCATTACTCCTATAGTGAATAGCCATTGGGCCAACTGCCAATCCAACACAAAAATGGGCTGTAGAAATGAAAAGATTCAAACTTTGTTAGTGAATATAATATAATATAAATGGGCTCTAAAGTACTAGTAAACTTATAAGATCGTTAGTAAACCCTTCAACTCATACTTGTCATACACACCAAAGGACTATTTAGCTGCTAGGTAAGACCGCTATATCTTTACTTAAAGAGTTGAGGTGTAAAAAAAAAAAAAAAAACTGGTTTGGGCCTGCCAAACCGGTTTTCGAACTGATCCAGTCTGACGTTTTGAGCCCAGTTCAAGATTGCATATGTATAAACCGGTTTGAGCCCGAACCGGTTTGAGGAGCTAAAAAACACTGCATGAAAAAAACGAGGTTTTGGGCCAAACCTGTTTTGATCCCGATCCAAATTGGTTTGAGTGAATTAGGTTTATCAACCTTAAAATTGGTTCTCAACCTGAACTGGTGTGGTCCAAACTGGTTTGAGCCCAAGGAAAAAAACCTGGGCCGGTTTACAAACCGAACCGGTTTGGGCCTAAATCGGGTTCGCACACCTCTATCCATACTTGATCATGTCATGTTATGAATCAAAAACCCGAAATCAAACTGAAACAATGGACAAACCATTGTTCGAGTTTGAACAAATTGTCAACTTATTAGGGCCAATGATTATTGAACCATGTGATACTTTTTATTTTCTAAACTATCAATGGATATTTTCACAAATATACTTTTTAAAATCACCATAAAAATACAACTATTATCAAACGTTCAATACCCTCATCTTAATATCGCTTTCTCAAACCAAGACATGACAACACTCTTTATGTATACAAGCACATGTAACACCCCATTTTGTAGACAAAAATAAAATATATAAAGTTTATATTTTATATATTGTTGAATGAGTAAGTAACAAGCAAGATGATAAAACATTTCCATTTTATAGATTAAAATAAAATATACGAAATTGTATGCCCGAACATGGTACGTGAATTCTCAGAGACGCCTCTGACTCTATGCAATGAAAATTGTTATGCAGTGCTGGCTTTCATGGTGTGCGAGGAGGACCTCCGCACAAGGCCCACGATTTCAAGAGGCACACGATTTAAAAAAAAAAGTCCCATATGTATATGTTATTTTTTTTTAAGTAGTAAACACATACCAATTCCAATATAGGCCCATTTACAAATAATTTTTTATGGTTTAGAATTTAGCCAACTTGACATTAGGTTTATTGAGCCCAATACTAATTTGATTATTATTTTTTAAATAATAATAAAACATTACGGTGCGCAGCTTTGAAAGGGCCGCGGAGCGCCCGACCCCCCAAACTTTTCGCTCAGTAGTGTCCGGTATGTAGTTTTCGTATAGAATTTTTTAGGTATATACATTTTCGACCCCCCCCCCCCCCCGGTTTTATAATTTTATTATGTTTTCTCCCCCTGGTCGGAAATCTCAAGTTTCGCCACTGTACGGAAGGACATATTTTTTCAAACTCGATCAGGGTACGTGAATTTTTGCAGACGTCTCTGTTCTTATGGAGTATCAATGTATCATTTATATCTAACACCAACATCTTTCTATTTGCGGTACTGTTGCAATCATAAATATGCTACACTTTCTAAAAGTAACCTAATAATTCTAATGGAATTAGAAACACAAGATTAGTCTCGTTGACCTCAAAAGTCAAATGCTTCCTGCCCTACCTATTCAAGAGCTTGTTACAAAACTTGAAGAATTTACTGACAAATGGTTTCAGAAGTGTAAGGCTATGCGGTATGGGGTACGTCCTCATACCCGTCGAAGACCGGCGCCGCGTGTACACCATCCCGCCCCCCGTCCCCGTCATCTTCGTCGACATCAAGACGTTTGAGATGGTCCACTAAAGGACAAAAATGTGTGAGGAACGATGATTAATGTGTGTGGAAGATTAAAAAATAAAAAAAATAAAAAATGGCGGGACAGGATCATCCTCCCATTTCCACTAAATTTAGGGGATGGACCATCTTTGGAAGGACTATGATGTGGTGCCTATGTGGCTGATCATCCTCCAAGAGAGGATGGGCACCATACCCTCTAGCCTAATGGAATAACTAAACTATTCAAAAAGTGTTGTCACATAGACGTAAACAATAGCTAAATCAGCCATTAACTATAATGTAGTGATTTAACTAAAAGTTAAATAAAAGAAAACAAATATGTATGATTGATTGATTGAGGTGGACCTATATCTCAAACCCTTAATGCCAGTTATTGAACTATGGCAATTAAAAAGCTATACGACATTATTCAAAATTGTATCGTATTTTTTAAATGAGATGAATAAAACATGACTAATATTTCTTTTTCCAAAAATAGAATTCTAACAACCTACTTATGTATGGCTTAAATTTATAATTACACAAATAAGAAAATAACACTATCGCATTTTTTAAATGAGATGAATAAAACATGACTAATATTTCTTTGAGAAAAATGCTCGGATAGTTCCTGTGGTTTCGTCTTTTTTCACCTATAGTCCCAAACTTTCTAAAACTACCTGAATAGTCCCCAAGTTTTCATTTTTTGTTCCCGGATAGTCCCCGGGTCTAACTTCAGTTACTTTTCTCTGTTAAAATGATGTGAAATGACAAAAATACCCTTACCTTAAAAGGCCAAACCACAGGGACTATCCGGGCATTTTTTTCTTTATAAAACCCCACCACCACACTTCATCTTCAACCTCCACCCAGATATGTTATCATCGGAATTTGTTGTCGAAATCCGCCATGGCTGCAATCACAGTCCGATACGGATCCGATATGTAAATTCCGATTTTGCTTAATATAATTTCCATCGTCATAGCCTTTTTTGAATGGAACAACAACAGCAACAAAATAATCATCATCACTCATCATCATCAATCATCATCAGAAAACGCTGCCAGTCGAAATGGCAAGAGGAAAGTTACTCTAAGAAACCTCCTCATTCTCACCTGAGCCTCAATTCAATTGAGAGCATAACACAACATAACACCTCATCTCATCATATATTCATTTAAGGCGGTTATAGGTACATGTCGAGGTCAACAAAAAAAAAACGGTTTTTGACCTGAACAGAAACCGATCCTTTTCCACTTATCAGTTTGAGAACTACTCCCTTGAAACCGGTTAAGAGCCAGAACTAGTTTTGACCATTGTTGACCCAAATCGAAACCATTTCAACCTGAACCGGAATGGGATTAAAAAAACGAAATGTGCACCTCTAGGTAGATAAATGTTCTTATACAGAGTTGTATCTCTAACGATAAAGGTTCTGAGGCTCAAATATGTTATCATCGGAATTTACTGTCGAAATCCGCCATGGCTGCAATCACAGTAGCATGTATCAAATACATATTGTCCGAGTTGCCTAGCCAAGATACGGATCAGATCTGTAAATTCCGATTTTGTTCGAAATAATTTCCATCGTCATAGCCTTTTCAAATGAAACAACAACAGTAGCAGCAGCATCAACATAACTAGAGAGAAGATGATGTCGGCGGCGATGGTGGAGGGTGGAGGAGGGTGATGGTGGGTGGAGGTTGAAGATGAAGTGTGGTGGTGGGGTTTTATAAATAAAAATGAAGAAGATGCCCGGATAGTCCCTATGGTTTGGCCTTTTAAGATAAGGGTATTTTTGTTATTTCACATCATTTTAACAGAGAAAAGTAACTGAAGTTAGACCCAGGGACTATCCGGGAACAAAAAATGAAAACTTGGGGACTATTCAAGTAGTTTTAGAAAGTTGGGGACTATAGGTGAAAAAATGCGAAACCACGGGGACTTTCCGGGCATTTTTCTCTATTTCTTTTTCCAAAAATAGAATTCTAACAACCTACTTATTACTTATGTATGGCTGGAACATTATTTGCCACCTAAGAACATGAACGAAAGCTTACACCATCCCCTTGATTGATCCACCATGGTTTGCATGGATTAAACCATGGAAACCATGGTCCCCCTTTCCATTTTTCAACAAATCATTTCTTTTTTCTTTAGACAAAGATAAATTAAAATAAATAAGGGGCTAGTGGTTTGGGTTATGATCATACCTTTAGGGTAGTGGTTTTTTTTATGGTGGATTAGAGGTGGGTTACATGACACTAACATGAAGGGTCATGGTGGTCATGAGGGTCATGACCACACACTCAGTGGCGGAGCTTGAGCAAAAGTTTCGAAGGGGCGTAAAGTTATGGACCCAAATTTTTTTTCCTATCGTTATGTTTCGGGTCGGGCCAACTATTTGATTCGGGTCGGGTCAAATAATAATAGTTCCAAATAAAACTAAAAAAATTTCATTTATTCAAAGTACCCGTTCTTACATATAAAAAACTAAATATTGTTTAACAAACAAAAGACCAATATATATAACGGTACGAGATAAATGAAACCTGGACGGAAAATTACAACTCAGCCCGACGACCTTTAAGATTTAAAGTGATAACAAACTTTACTCTGATTTATATATTGTATAAGTATTAAGACAAAATAATTGGAGGGGCGATCCTATATAATTTTATAATTTTCGGTCGAAAAATTGGAAATTATACACTTCTAACCAAATCATTGGAGGGGGCGGGTGCACCCCCGGACACTTAATAAGCTACGCCACTGCACACACTATAGCCTAGAAAATAATAATGATTTATTAAATCAGTTTCCTTAGTTGAGTCGGGTTTGGATTTAATGACAAAGCCTTTGATGTTATACCGTACGTAATGGTTAATGTAACAACCCGCACCTTCGTGCGTTGTTACTACTCGATACACTCGTTACGCCTAGCACCGGAGATTCGGATCATAATGTAACTATACCAATTATATCGCTAAATCAAGGTATAATCGAATGATTACGCATATTCTATCATTAGTACAAACCTATTTTGCATAACACTCACGATGATGTCGAGTAAAGGCCTAATCTACCCTTCTCGATAAGCGTGAGGTGTCAAAACGTAAGTAATCAACGCTAACAAGGACTATCGGGTGAGTGCTATGACTCCAGCCGTCATGACGATGATAGCAACACGAGTAAGTAGTGCCCCGGTAATCATTGTGGCACATCACATCGAAGAACGCACTCGAAGGCACGCGTAACTCGATCACCGCACTGAGATTGGATACATAAATACGTATATACGGCCCTTTTGTGATTAATAATAATAAATAATCTAATAATTATATAAATATATGAAAATATGGCTCAAACCGTCGAAATCGCACCAAAAACGAGATCAAAAGGCTTCCGAACGGATCAATTCGATCAGGCTAGTAAAATCAATCATCGAACTCAAGTGTGGAGATTCTAGTACTTTTATACGTGTGTGTGTGCCTTATGTGTTACTTGTGCATGTTTACTTTTATGTTAAAGTGTGTGGTGAATCAATCAAATCAGTCAAGACTCAAAGGTGAATCAAACTCAATGGAAATCGAACCCGAAATGGTTGTAAGGATGCTCGTATGTTAGATATAGTAGTTGGGACTAAAAGTAATTTGATTAGGAAATCCTACCATCCTCAAATCATCGTTCTAAGTCGAGATATCAAAAATCGTCGCGAAACACTCAAAACCAGGCAAGCCGATCGAACAGGGCAACCTGATCGAACAGGCTAGCCGATCGAACAGGGCAACCTGATCGAACAGGCTAGCCGATCGAACAGGGCAACCTGATCGAACAGGCTAGCCGATCGAACAGGCTGTTCGATCGGGCAGCTGCTCGATCAGGGATGCTGTTCGATCAGCTGACCCTCTCCTCTTTTGGAAGCCTATAAATAGGGCTGTCTTTGTCAAACTTTCCACTTTTGGAAAAGCTCTGACCGACCAGCCTCTTCTTCTCACTAAATCCCAGATTTCTCTCAAACCGGTAAGTATTTCGCTCTAATCCTTGTACGTTTTTGTTCATTAATCGATTCTACATCTTTCTATCTTTCAAAACTTGGATTTCATCCATGAAATCACCAAGATCTAGGTGTTCTTGGGTGATGTCATCATGTGTTCTTCAAGAACACTAAGTTTTGGCATCATTCCACCATGAATAGCTTAGATCTAACCGATTTCCACATAAATAACCTAAAATCTACCAAAGATCTTAACATTTCACGGTGGAAAAGGATTGGAAGATGGGTTTTCATCTATCTTTCAACTCTTTTACACTCAAAAAGGTGAAAACGAGACTTGAACCGATTTACAAATCAACCTAAACAAACACATGGTTCAAGATTCGGGTTCTACCGAGAGATGTACCGATTTCGGGTTAAACGTTAAACTTAAGTTCCAAACCGCCTCTGGCCGAGCTTGGGTGATTCTTGCTCGAGTCAGTAGACTAAGTAGGGACTTCAGTTTTGTGGTTCAACTCGTAGTCAAAATATCTCTAAAACATCAACAATTCACGGGAATAACCAAGTGTTAAGTGATAGGTTAACCGAATCGAGAAGCTGGCCGAACGGCTAGGCTGTTCGATCGAACAGCCCAACCGAACGACTATGCCAGCCGATCGACTAGGCTAACCGATCGACTAGCACTTAGACCCACCAACTCACAAAGTGTAGTATTGACAAGGTACTGTTCGATCGACTACGCCACTCGATTGTAATCATTACTGCTCGAATCATGAGATACTATACTTCAAAACACTTAGACTTTTCGGAACATTGGAATGTCACCCGATCGAGCATGCCAACCGATCGAGTGACATATTTGAAAACAATAAAGTGCTAGCCGATCGGTTGGGCTAACCGATCGAACAGCTGTTCGATTGGCCAACTTGAAAGGTAGTACAAACCATCATACACAAACACATCCTTCACATCAAAGGAAGAAACAATCCACTTGAAGGAACCAGCCGATCGAGCCAGCCGACCGATCGAATGGATGTTCGAACGGACTTTCAAACCAATCGAACAGCCCACTCGATCGAACTGCCGTCCGATCGAATGGCCTACTCGATCCAAGTACATTGTTTACTTTTTCCGCGTTACTCATCGTTGTGTTATCGAACTATTCAGGCTAACCTATTCTCAGTGCTCCTTCAATCCACAACCAACCACTGTGAGTATACTTGACCCCTTTTATCGAATTTTGGGTGTAACATACGTTCCATAAAAAAACCAAACTTATCAAACGAATGATTTAATTGGACTATTTATCACTTGCGAATAACTGTTTGCATAGATACACGTGATGCTAGTACATGTATGCTAGGACTTATACTCGTGACGTCCCACCAAGACTAGTATAGTACTATTTCGCCCGACGGGGTCTAGTTATGCCATCAAGAGTCGAGCATCGAGGACTTAGCTGGTAGTATCAGTTTTGTGAGTATATATGTCGTGTATTACGTTTATGCATGTGGGAATTCGCAGCACTTTCAATCTATCACACCATCACATATCAAACCTGTATACTCGCCAATACTTTTGTATTGACAAAGTTTTAACGTATGTTGCAGGTTTAGCCGAAGTATACATCAAATCAAGCTAGGAAGTCTAGAAACTCATCTAAAATCTAGGTTGTCGGATTTGAATTGTTCGAGAGGACAAGAAATCTGTGATGACTTACGTGGTTGTATTGTTTGTTAGTATGGGATGACAAATGTAATAAATATTATCGCAATATAGTTGTTATGGATTCTCTTGAGCAATCTGATTCGCCTAGTGCCGCGCCCCGATGATTCCGCCATCGGTTGGGGTGTGACAGATTGGTATCAGAGCCATAACTATAGGGAATTAGGCAAAGTTTGAGACTCGACCTAGTCCGGGTTGATGTCTTAGAAAAATTGACCTAGTCTATAGTCTAAGTACCTACAGGCCGACTCTTACGAACTCGTTAGGGTTTGTTTGGGCCAACTTGCTACCCTCGATCCAATTTGTTGAAAGTTACAACTATTGTGTGAACACCGCATACTACAGCTTCACACAAAGAGCCTTTCCTAAGGCTAGAAGGTTACTTAGCCTTTCCTAAGGCTGACACAATACACATGTTTTCAAAACTACTCGCATAACAAAACCAAGTGATCTAGTCGAGACCAGGTGTGAAAACCAATAACTCTCGATAGGATCACTCACTCAGCGTATTTTTCTAGCACGAGAACTCTTCGTTGGGCTAGGAGTGACATCCACATCTCGACAAAAGGTCTCCATTTCGAAATTCTGGTGGAACTCTCGGAGTTATTCGATGAGCACAACCACAAATGGGAACGAAGTTGTTAAGCCAGGGGTGAAACCCATACCTTAATCAACTGTTCCACTCCATAAAATGGTTTACAAAAGCTCTCACCAAGGACACGACCATAACGACGACTCAGGCTGCGCGAAGACTAGAGAGACGAATGTTAGGAGCTGCATCCCAGTGGAAGCGTGAGTCCTCTAGGTCAACGCGTATGCCCGAACCTGTTGGTTATAGTCGGGTTACTTGGGTAGTCAACGCCTAAACACCCAAGGCATTCTATCTCAGCTGTTACGTTTATGGTATCGATTACGTTTAGGTGTTTTCGAATTTAAACTTTACGATTTATCGATTTCTCGATTTATCGGATTTACGATCCTAGATTTACAAAGCGCACAACTTGCACAGCCATCGCAATCTAAAACAAAGACCGAATGATCGCAACAAAACAAACGCCTAAGTACTCGAATTCGCTTACGCTACTTCTCTTATCGCGTCCTCGCGAATTCTGGACCAATATCTATGTGTAACCTACAACTATATCTATACGTATTAAATACAAAACAAATCAATTATGTGAGAGTTTAGGAACCTAGAATTTTCCTATGTGGCTCCTATGTGTTTAATTAAATTCTATAACAAGTTTTGATCGAATCGAATCGCATCAAAAGTTCAGAAATCATTATGATCGAATCTCATTCCGAATCCTTCTGTCTAGATGCCTTCCAACAACTCGATCTCGAGACGAGTAGCTAGGAGAAGAGCCCAACGACGCGCCGATAAGAGGATTGCCTCAATTGTGACCAAGGAAGTGGTCAAGCTCATTCCTCAAATTGTCGCGCAAGTGCACTCTCAAAGCCACTCTCGAGCCCCGGAAGACGTCAAGACGGAATCTGCATTCCTCTACAAACACTTCAAAGCCTGTGATCCGATGCCTTTCACGGGTGAAGGAGATGTTTCTCAATTACTCCAGTGGTTCGATGCCATCGAGGTTACCCTTCGTCAGAGTGGGTGCCCCGAGGACCTTCAAACTACTTGCGCCACCGGAGTATTTCAATCACGAGCACTCGATTGGTGGACCGCCGAACGCAACAAACGTGGGATCTCCGCAGCTTACGCCCTCTCATGGGGCGAGCTGAAGGAACTCATGAAGGAAGAATATTGTCCTCCTCACGAAGTCCAGAAGCTAGAGAACGAATTTTGGGAAATCAAGCAAACCGAAGGTGACAATGCGAGCTATACAGCAAGGTTCAAACAGCTTAGCATAATCTGCCCAAGTCAAGTCGACACTCCAAAGAAAGCTATCGCGAAGTATATTCGTGGCTTACCAGAGTGTGTGGGTGATTTTGTCGAAGCTGCAAAACCTACTACCATCGGAGAAGCCTACCGTCTAGCCGCAGAGCTCAACAGCAAACGAGTCGTAAACGGATTCTTCTCCAAGAAGCCTGTCAAACGAGCTCATCAAGCAATCATCATCAACTCGTCCGACGATTCCTCTGGAGAATCGGTCGATGGATCATCTGACAGCTCCTCGGAGGATTCTTCTAAGAATTACTCCGACAATGCCTCCGCTAAATCGTCAGGCGAATCCGAAGACGACGCCGCATCAACTCAGGAAGCCCAACCGAGCCGCAAACGAAAGACCGTGAGCCCAGACTCTTCAACAACTGGACTGCCGCAACCCGAACCTCTCCGATCAGTTCCAGTTCAGTCCAAGCGAGCTTACAATGGATCACATCCTCTGTGTTTCACATGCACGTATCATCACCCACTAGAAGCAAAATGTCGCTATTGCGCAAATTGCAACTGGTATGGGCATTATACGTCGCAGTGCCGTACAGGACCGTAACCTGGAAGGAAGTCATCAGCAACCGCCGTCTCCGCAAGTATCCACAACAACGTTATTTTGATCCTAATGTTGTTGTAATAATCCAACTTATCGCTATCATTTCTGGAACTTATTTCATATATCATCGTGTGTGGATTCTATTTCTCTTACAATCGAGCACTATCTAGACGCTAGCACTATGTACTATACTATGTATTTTATCCCTATAACACTCTTAGAACGAGGTACGGTATACGTGCAAGGGACAACTAATCACGGGTGCACACGGGATTATCTTGGTCAGTGCACGGAGATCGTAGTGAAGTTCTAATGGTGCCATAACGTTTAAAAGCACGGTCAAGGCCGTGTCAACAAAGTGTGACACCAAAGCACGGGGCATAAGTAGTAGGGGTGACGCGGGGGTACGCTTTACCATACTACCGAAACTTCGTGAAGAAAGTGCCATGTGGAGTTGGACGTTATTAGACCTATTATACTATTATGGTTAATTTGACACTCTACCATCAATCACAAGGCGTAACAAAACTAAACCGCATCACTGCGAGGCTTCTCGTAAGTCCGCGTACACAAATTGCCACATCGATGAACTTAGGTGAGTTCACCCCGAAGAGCAATTGGAGCAACGCGAGACTGGTCGTAAAGTCTAGAACGCAACTTAATCGCAGTTTTGCCGGATCAATCTCGCAATCAAATCATTCGATAAGTGGCTCGAAATCGCAATCGCATCATGTGTTTGTCTAGAAATCTCTAACGCTAGTTGTTGTCAATTGTGTGAACTTCTATCAGCTGGTGTGGATCGTCTATTGTGGATTCGCTAGACGAGTATCGAGAATCACTCGCCGCCTTCCACTCTTAACGCGCCTCGCACCTAATCCACCAACTCGATACTCTTATCATGGTTCGCTATTACTTATCAATGCACGCATTCTACGTGTCATGCTAGCGCACGAGACCTCGCTTCACGAGACGAAACTAACAAGGTTGAAACATGGTGATGTTTTGACCATATTAGTTGACTTTGTGGAAAAAGGCCATGCGAACTTCGTGTGGAATCAAATCGAAATCTCACTTACCCGAATCAAAATCGTGTCATTCGTTGCCCAACCAAGCATACCATATCAGCGTTGTGCGACCGGACTACTCGCACCCGCTGCCTACGCTTGGTTTGCATCCAACTTATTTCTATTCAAAACTCGGTCTAGCACCTCATCGCTAGGATCAAGGGAATCGAAATTCTATCTGTGTCTTATCGGCACGCATGACACTGCCTCATGAAACAGAGTTAATATGGGTAAAGCATGGTGGATACGCCGCTGGTACTTCCTATATATAAGTGTTTTAACCATATTAACGAACTTTTGTGGGAAGGTGCCACGTGGGGCCCGATGTAATTTATTTTTTTTATAGTATTAAGGAAAACCTATCTTTATAAAATTTTTACTAAAACCGTTGGACAAATGAAATTCCTTACAACATGGAGAAAACATTGAATCAGTTTGGCTCCGTGCCCAATGGAAATTTCATAAGTCCAATTCTTTTCTTAAAAACCTTTGCAATGACCGACAGGAATCTTCCCGAGAACGAGGGTTCGGCAGTCGAGTTCCGCTCGAACCCACGTTGTAGGAAAGTTTTCTTAAAACTTATTTCGCCACCTGATTCTTTTAAAATGTAAAACTCAAAACCTGTTATCAAATAACAAAACCCTCCACATAGCGCTGGTGTGGACATCAAAACGGTCGACACCGCGCCATGAGGAGATTTTTCTTAATTAACTTCGGAAATTAATCGAGCATTGGTAAGTTTAAAACGCTATAAAAAAATTGCTTTTTGTATGTGTTATCACTTCTAAATAATCGAATCGTATGCTCTCTCTATTTTTTTCACTCGCCAAATCGTAATCGATCGCTCGTTATCTAGACGCTAATAAACTCTACTGTCAATCGCATCAACTCTTACGACCCTACTATTGGATTAATTTCGGGACGAAATTTCCTAAAGGAGGGGATACTGTAACAACCCGCACCTTCGTGCGTTGTTACTACTCGATACACTCGTTACGCCTAGCACCGGAGATTCGGATCATAATGTAACTATACCAATTATATCGCTAAATCAAGGTATAATCGAATGATTACGCATATTCTATCATTAGTACAAACCTATTTTGCATAACACTCACGATGATGTCGAGTAAAGGCCTAATCTACCCTTCTCGATAAGCGTGAGGTGTCAAAACGTAAGTAATCAACGCTAACAAGGACTATCGGGTGAGTGCTATGACTCCAGCCGTCATGACGATGATAACAACACGAGTAAGTAGTGCCCCGGTAATCATTGTGGCACATCACATCGAAGAACGCACTCGAAGGCACGCGTAACTCGATCACCGCACTGAGAATTGGATACATAAATACGTATATACGGCCCTTTTGTGATTAATAATAATAAATAATCTAATAATTATATAAATATATGAAAATATGGCTCAAACCGTCGAAATCGCACCAAAAACGAGATCAAAAGGCTTCCGAACGGATCAATTCGATCAGGCTAGTAAAATCAATCATCGAACTCAAGTGTGGAGATTCTAGTACTTTTATACGTGTGTGTGTGCCTTATGTGTTACTTGTGCATGTTTACTTTTATGTTAAAGTGTGTGGTGAATCAATCAAATCAGTCAAGACTCAAAGGTGAATCAAACTCAATGGAAATCGAACCCGAAATGGTTGTAAGGATGCTCGTATGTTAGATATAGTAGTTGGGACTAAAAGTAATTTGATTAGGAAATCCTACCATCCTCAAATCATCGTTCTAAGTCGAGATATCAAAAATCGTCGCGAAACACTCAAAACCAGGCAAGCCGATCGAACAGGGCAACCTGATCGAACAGGCTAGCCGATCGAACAGGGCAACCTGATCGAACAGGCTAGCCGATCGAACAGGGCAACCTGATCGAACAGGCTAGCCGATCGAACAGGCTGTTCGATCGGGCAGCTGCTCGATCAGGGATGCTGTTCGATCAGCTGACCCTCTCCTCTTTTGGAAGCCTATAAATAGGGCTGTCTTTGTCAAACTTTCCACTTTTGGAAAAGCTCTGACCGACCAGCCTCTTCTTCTCACTAAATCCCAGATTTCTCTCAAACCGGTAAGTATTTCGCTCTAATCCTTGTACGTTTTTGTTCATTAATCGATTCTACATCTTTCTATCTTTCAAAACTTGGATTTCATCCATGAAATCACCAAGATCTAGGTGTTCTTGGGTGATGTCATCATGTGTTCTTCAAGAACACTAAGTTTTGGCATCATTCCACCATGAATAGCTTAGATCTAACCGATTTCCACATAAATAACCTAAAATCTACCAAAGATCTTAACATTTCACGGTGGAAAAGGATTGGAAGATGGGTTTTCATCTATCTTTCAACTCTTTTACACTCAAAAAGGTGAAAACGAGACTTGAACCGATTTACAAATCAACCTAAACAAACACATGGTTCAAGATTCGGGTTCTACCGAGAGATGTACCGATTTCGGGTTAAACGTTAAACTTAAGTTCCAAACCGCCTCTGGCCGAGCTTGGGTGATTCTTGCTCGAGTCAGTAGACTAAGTAGGGACTTCAGTTTTGTGGTTCAACTCGTAGTCAAAATATCTCTAAAACATCAACAATTCACGGGAATAACCAAGTGTTAAGTGATAGGTTAACCGAATCGAGAAGCTGGCCGAACGGCTAGGCTGTTCGATCGAACAGCCCAACCGAACGACTATGCCAGCCGATCGACTAGGCTAACCGATCGACTAGCACTTAGACCCACCAACTCACAAAGTGTAGTATTGACAAGGTACTGTTCGATCGACTACGCCACTCGATTGTAATCATTACTGCTCGAATCATGAGATACTATACTTCAAAACACTTAGACTTTTCGGAACATTGGAATGTCACCCGATCGAGCATGCCAACCGATCGAGTGACATATTTGAAAACAATAAAGTGCTAGCCGATCGGTTGGGCTAACCGATCGAACAGCTGTTCGATTGGCCAACTTGAAAGGTAGTACAAACCATCATACACAAACACATCCTTCACATCAAAGGAAGAAACAATCCACTTGAAGGAACCAGCCGATCGAGCCAGCCGACCGATCGAATGGATGTTCGAACGGACTTTCAAACCAATCGAACAGCCCACTCGATCGAACTGCCGTCCGATCGAATGGCCTACTCGATCCAAGTACATTGTTTACTTTTTCCGCGTTACTCATCGTTGTGTTATCGAACTATTCAGGCTAACCTATTCTCAGTGCTCCTTCAATCCACAACCAACCACTGTGAGTATACTTGACCCCTTTTATCGAATTTTGGGTGTAACATACGTTCCATAAAAAAACCAAACTTATCAAACGAATGATTTAATTGGACTATTTATCACTTGCGAATAACTGTTTGCATAGATACACGTGATGCTAGTACATGTATGCTAGGACTTATACTCGTGACGTCCCACCAAGACTAGTATAGTACAAATTCGCCCGACGGGGTCTAGTTATGCCATCAAGAGTCGAGCATCGAGGACTTAGCTGGTAGTATCAGTTTTGTGAGTATATATGTCGTGTATTACGTTTATGCATGTGGGAATTCGCAGCACTTTCAATCTATCACACCATCACATATCAAACCTGTATACTCGCCAATACTTTTGTATTGACAAAGTTTTAACGTATGTTGCAGGTTTAGCCGAAGTATACATCAAATCAAGCTAGGAAGTCTAGAAACTCATCTAAAATCTAGGTTGTCGGATTTGAATTGTTCGAGAGGACAAGAAATCTGTGATGACTTACGTGGTTGTATTGTTTGTTAGTATGGGATGACAAATGTAATAAATATTATCGCAATATAGTTGTTATGGATTCTCTTGAGCAATCTGATTCGCCTAGTGCCGCGCCCCGATGATTCCGCCATCGGTTGGGGTGTGACAGTTAATGCCTTATAAGAGACATATTTCGTCACATCAGCATTATAACGTCTATTAAAAAATATGTAATGGTTAATGCCTTTTAATGCCCATTTCATTCAATGCTTTCCATTTTTTTCTCCTCTTTTGGGCATTATTCTAGAAATGTCACTCCCTATTCATGCCCCTATAACGACCAGAGAGATGGTGCCAGGGTGGACCTACCCTATGGGGTGGGTGGGCGGCCGCACCCATTGAAAAAAAAAATAGTGGTATTTTCCGCGAAAAATTCCGACCGCACCCCTTGAAAATTTTCTTCCGCACCCCTTAGAAAAAAATGTTAGAAAGTTATATAAAAAAATTGGGAACACGGATTGAAAACTGACCCAATTATGTAAACAAGTTAGCCCACTAATCCCTTTAATAAAACTTGAATTCATTCCATCAAGCCCAATAAGTTAATATCAATTTAAGCCCAACCCAAATACAACTTTAATTAAACAAAATCAGTCCAGTTTACAAAAAAAACCCAGACTGCCAGCTTTGTGCGACTCACGCCCTCCCTCTGCCTCACCTCACTGCCAGCGTCCTGCGACACCCCCAACCCCGACGGCGATTGCAACATTCCGACGAAGAATAGCTTAATTCCGGCCACGAACAGGTACATGTTTTTTTTATTATTTTAATCTTTATGTGATTTTGTTCAAAACTCATGATATAATAAGATGGGTTAAAAAAGTTTAAACTTTTATATGTTTTGAGGTAATTTGGGGTTGTTCTAGTCTTTATAGGATGAGTTTGTTGTCTCTTAATCTCTTATTAATTATATGATTCTAGTATAGGATTTGAAAAGTTGAAATTCAAAACTTGAAAATTAAGGAATATTGATGGTTGAACACTCAAAGATTTTAGTTTGATGTTTTTTGTTTTACGTGACTGAGCTGACCCGAACCGAATTTTTTATTTATATATCTAGGCGGCCTAATTTTTTTTTAAAAATATTCCGCACCCCCATGGAAAAATTCCTTGGTCTGCCACTGGATGGTGCTAGAGGCATTATCAAATTCTTTAATATCCATATAATGTCCATTACGCATGACTTTAGAGTGAAGTTTTCATTGAAGATCAAAGGTTCAAACGTTAAGGAGAAACACAGCCTTTCAAAAAAAAATTGAGTTCCTTACTTGAATCATTTCTCAAAAGAACATAAATCACCATTGTGATTGTTGGTTCAGCAGTAAAGTAAAACATGTTAAAATATGTAAGTGTGAATTTTTGGGTTCAAATCTTAAAAATGATAATAAATAAGTTGTTAAAAAAACATAAATCCCTTTTAAAAGCAAGTTTTATTATATTTGTTGTCATTGGTAATATTTGAACCTAAAATTTTAAGGGATTTATATAAAATAAATAAGTTGTTAAAAAAACATAAATCCCTTTTAAGAGCAAGTTTCTCTAATACTTCGAACTGGGCACCTATGAAGGTGAATTTTCTGTTTTGGAGGCTTATTCAAGATATACTTCCCACAACCACGGATTTAGCTTGAAGAAATGTACCGATCCCGAATCTTCGGTGTAGAATGTGTGATGCGGGAGAGGAGTCTGCCTTGCATCTTTTTGCTGCTTGTAGTCTTGCGGTTCAGGTTTGGGATTTCATCTCGAATTGGTGTAGGATAAACCCGATATATGTTTTGGAACTCAAGGATTTCGCAACCCTTTACAACCGAAACAAAGGCTCCAAGAAGTGGAGGAAGGCGGTGTCCTCAGTGACACAAACTGCCATTTGGGTTATCTGGAGTTGTCAAAACGAGCGGATTTTTAGAAACAAGCAAACCAATTTCATAAGGATGAAGGAAGAAATAAAGTCTCTCGGCTATTTGTGGCTAAAAAGTCGGACGAAAATCGTTGGTCTTACATGAGAAATGTGGTGTAACTTTGATTTAGTTTGTATAGGGGTTTGATAACTTTAATTTTTGTTTGTGTCTATGTAATCTGCCTGATTAACAATCTGTTAATCAGTTTCTTTTAAATAAAATTCTTTTGATTGACCCTTAAAAAAAAAGTAGCCACCCTATTTTAGGAAATAAGGAGGCCCACCCAACCATGATTGCAACTAAAACACTATGGTGTCGATATTGGAATCAAGGGCCACGTCAAAGTGTGTGGGTGCGACCACTTAGTCGGGTTGTAAAAGAACAATTGGACCCACAAGGGAGACTCATTTACAATATTATAGTCGAAACGAGAGTTGGTGAATTGTTGACGTTTCCTCACCTATCACCATCTCACCAACTTCATCCCACCCACCACTATCATCTTCTTATCCTAATCATTTTAACTTTTAATATACATAGTTTTGTTTTTTTTTTTTTTTTCATGAAACTAATTTTAAATAAAAAACTATAAAGACATACTTGTAGTTAATGGTTTGAAAATGAACCATAACACCGTTTTCTAATAGACCATTTCTTTTAGGAGTTAAGTGTCATTTACGTTCCTGCGATTTGTTCACTTTTATTATTTTAGGTCAAATTTTAAATTTGTACCGTTTTCCTCCCTAAAATTTTGGAAATGTGTCATTTCAGTCAAAAAATAACCACTAAATTAAAAAATTCAGTTAGCATAGTATCTTGTCATTAGTTACGGTGTTGATCTTGAGGTACATTGAGATGGGGCAGTAATCCCACACATTACTACCTTGTCACCTCAGCCGAAGTCACTCACGTCTTACTCCTTGCCGTGACCATTCTATCCACCCTTTGGTCCTTGTAGAAGACGTTGGCGTTTTCACCTTCACCATAACAAATCAAGAACTTGTTTGTTTCGGACTTTCGATTTGTAACCATGTGATACTTTAAAACACTATCTAATGTAGAGCTATATGTTTATTGATGATTTGATGGTGTCTAATCATGTTCTAATATTCACCATCATTAATATCAACCAATTGCAAACCTACATTTGTAATTCTTATAACCATGATGGTGTAACTATTGAGTGGTCCTTATAGAAATTTCCTTGCACGTCTTTTCTTAGGTTACTTAAGATAAGAAATAATAATCGTGATAAAAATATAGCTCTTTTGGTATAAACATGTGCTTTCGTATCAATATGAATAACAAGTTGAAATTTGACACAACTTATAGTTTTAGGACTTAGTCGGAATAAAGGCTTGTCAAACATGTTGCAATAAATGCTAAGTTGTAACTGATTGCAATAAATGATAAATTGCAACTAATCACATTTTAGGCCTTATCATGTACTAGGAAGTTTCGAACATTAAGATTTGTTCTAAATAGTGCTCGTCGAGACCTTTCTATCGCTTTCTGGTGGTCTATATAAGACTCCACCAGCTCTTGGATCAATTCCTCATCATTTTGGTAAGAAATTATTGCATATGGATCAAACGTTTGATTATTTTATATCCGGATCAAACGTTTACTTTGTGTCTACTTTATTTCTAGTTTGGACTCTCGGGTTTCAAATTATCAATTGTGCCTTTGACTTTCTTTGGGGTTATGTATTGAATTCATTTATTCAAGTGAGGTATTGGATTGCAATAACGGTAGTTGCTAACATTTTAGGCGGATGCCAAGTTTTTGGTAGGAAATTATTGTAAAAAGGTATATGCGCGTATCTAGGGTTTTATTTCTGAATGGACCTAATATTTTATCATATGTGAAAATGGGTGTCATTAAATAGCTTACAAGTTTAAGTTTAAGTGAGTCAAATCATTTTTGTACACAAGATAACTCAAAAAAGTATTTTAATTTAACTCAACTCAAGTTAATTTAACTCAAGCTATTTGAGTAATTGAGTGGACCATCAACAGGGCCGGCTCTGGCCCGGCAAATCCGTGCCGACGCCCGAGGCCCAAAATTTCAAAGGGCCCGAAATTTTTTTATAAGCTTGTATATATTTATTAAATTATATATTTAGTATATTTATCCATTTTTATGCAAAAAAAATATTGGTGGTGTAGTGGCAAAAACCATCTCAAAATAACTTAAAAGTTTTAAGTTCGAGTCTTTGCTCCATCACTAACTTTTTATTTTTGTAATTTATTTACCCTTAACCATAATTTTGGGCCAAATTCTTTTCGTCACCCGATGCTTAAATTTTTTCAAGAGTTTTCGAGGACGGCTCTGAACATCAAGTCTATCGAGCTAAGTATTAAAATTCTGACTTTATAGAACTTGAAAGCATTCAGAAATCAGAACCCATTCACCAAATTTTGGGAGATAAGTTTTTATTATATTATAAAAATGGATAAAAAGTGGTTGAAAGTGGTTTTGAGTGGATGAGAGAGATTATATTATTGTTCATCTGTATATATATTTGAGAGAATATTGTTTACCCTATATAATTTTATAATATTTTTTAAAAAAGTTATGAGTGAAAGATAGAGAAAATGTAATAATAAAAGTATAAAAAATATTATTTAATTGAAAGGATAGAGAAAATGTATTTGTTTTTAGTAAAATTATAAAGTAGATTTAATGGAATGGATGTGAATGCTCTAACCAAACTTATCTACGGGTTGAGGGCAAAAAACCGAATAACTAGATCACAACTTGCCAATGAGGTAGTGGTGGAGTGGTTGGGGAAAGACTTGGTATTTCTTGTGACTCAGGTTCGACTCCACTCTCCCCATTATTTTCTGCGGTATCCAGGTGAATGGCGAATAGGGGTGTGGCCGGTTCGTCTTAGATGGGAGGCTAGGTTTTACCGATTATTCCACTGTCGTGTCTTCGAACAGGTGGAGGTCGGGTTTCCGCGCATCTGGGAGAGCCAAGGGGCTGGCGACGGTCGAGTAGTCGACCTTGGCAACAACGCCCGATATCATGATGGTTGGCACGTCGTTGCTTGCCGTTAAAAAAAAACTAGATCACAACTTAAATAAGTGAGTCAATTGACTTGCCGTTAAAAAAAAACTAGATCACAACTTAAATAAGTGAGTCAATTGAGAAATCCGTAGTTCAGTAATGACTTTTACAACTGAGTTTTATCACTTTAGGGTCTAGGGATGGTTATATATGTACATACAAACCGAATTAACCGTCACTAAAATCATCCTATATACCTTTTTTATAAATAACATATTATATGTTAAAATTTGTTATAATTTTTATAAATAATATATTAATTTCACCATTATTCTGTTTTATAAATCAAAAAGTTTGTTATTTTGTTTCCTTTATCTCAAAACTTAATTGAACTTGCAATAAAATGAACTTGAATTGTCCCACCTTCATAACCGAGTAATCAAACCATCTTTTCCGATAGCTAAAATAATCAAACCGTTTGTAAACGAAACCAACAAATTATGAAAAGCTACATCCAACACCCATAATCATGGTTGTAAGAATCGCTAGTCGCTAGTCAGGTGATGGGGTATCGACTAGCGATTAATCGATTGAGATTTTTATATATGATTTTTAGTTTTATTCATATATATACGCATTTTTACATGTAATTTTTTCAAGTAGACATGTTTAATCGCTCCTCTACCCATTTCTTTAAGTATACAGGATTAACTGTAAAGATTTATAGGTTTTGATCAAAATCTCGTTAGAATAGCCTAGTTCCGACCGACTAGAGCCGATTTTGGCCAACTAGTACCGATTTTCCGGCCGACCAGAGCCGATTATGGCCGACTAGCGATTAGTTCATTGATTACCTAAAACCTAATCAGTGGTCGGCTAACTAGCGATTAATCGCCGATTAATTCTGATTTTTCCAACACTGGCCTAGGGATGAGCAAATCCCGATCCCGAATTTCGCAAAAATTGGGTACCGATACCGATACCGAAATATGTCGGTACGGTATCGGTATTTTAAGGTAAAAGTCGGTATTTTACCGGTACCGTACCGAATCGGTTCCGATCCCGAAAATACCGATAGCAAAAATGCCAAAAAGTGCATACCGTTTCTGGTACCGAAAAATTCGATACAGAATTTTTGGGATCGGTATCGGGATTTGATATCAAATACTTAGCATGCACATATAATAATTAATCAATTCGAGTTAAGACAAAGTCCAAATACCCATTATTTTAGCTAAGTTAAACAAAATTTCCCTATCAAACACTTGACACATAGCCAAATTTCACTCACTATTTCTTAGTTATTTGGAACCTTTTCTTATTTAGTTAATCAAACAAAGAAGTAATAATATTTAATATTGTCATATTTTAATTTTTATTGACTAATTCTCTAAAAGTCAAAACTAAAACTTTGATTAGGTCATCCCCCATTATCAGCGGTAGGTGAGATCGGTCGAAACGGACCGGTATTATAAAACCGGCTTCACAACAAATTAACACCAACCAATACAACATTCTCCTCTTTAAGTTCACCTGACATTTCATCGAACACCTGTTGTGCACAATTTGTTTCCGTTTGTTTCAAGGTAAAAATAGCTTGATCTTACTAAACTTACATACAATTGATCTTGTTGATGCTGTACGGTTTCTTTCTTCTCCTTTTCTTTGTAATTAACGATCATGAGGATACAAAATTTCCAGTTTAAAACCTTTTTTTGTTAATATTTTATCATGTATTATAGCCTGGTGGTATTTTGGGATGTAAGGTTTTTCTCAGATTTATTGGGTTTTCGGTTTTCTCGTGTAAATTGGTGTATATACATTATAGCCTAGTGGAAATGAATATGATCAGGTGGTTCCGCTGGTGGCACGATCATACTTTAGTGGTCTGCTAGTTATTCAAATTTGCCGTTAAAATAAAATTACTATTTTTTCTCTCTCATTTTAAATTAAATAATATGTTTTATACATTTATTGGCAAAAGATCAAATACAAATAATTTTAACATACTAAACATACAAATTGAAGGAAAACCCAAAAAGACAAGGTGGCATTTTTGTAATTACCACCAACTATCAAAGTTACAACCAAAAATACCTAAAAAAACACAATTTTTTTTTTTAACATTTTTATTAAAAAATCGCTACATTTCGTTAGCAAAAAAAAAAAAAAAATTTTTTGTTTTTTTTTTTGGCTGCTACTAAAAGTAGCGATTTTTAATAAAAAAATGTTAAAAAAATAAAATAAAATAATTTGTGTGTTTTTTTTATTTTTTTAGGTTTTTTGGGGGGTTTAGTTTTTAGCATTTTAGCTTGGGTGGGGGGGGGGGGGTTAGGTTTTTTTTAGGTTTTTAGGGGGGGGGGGGGTTTAGGTTTTTTTGGTTTTTGGGGGTGGGGGGTTAGGTTTTTTTTTAGGTTTTTTTTTTTTGGGGGGGGGGGGGGGTTAGGTTTTTTAGGTTTTTGGGGGGTGGGGGGGGTAGGTTTTTTTTAGGTTTTTGGGGGGTGGGGGGGGTTAGGTTTTTTTTGGGGGTGGGGGGAGTGATTAGGTTTTTTTAGGTTTATTTGTAGAGTAACTTTGATAGTTATTGATAATTACAAAAATGCCACCTTGTCTTTTTGAGTTTTCCTTCAATTTGTATGTTTAGTATGTTAAGATTATTTGTACAAGAACTTTACCCTACATTTATTATTACATTTTCTGTATTCTCCACTCACAACCACTTTCAAAAATATTAAAAAATTTTGAATAGTAACATTTTCTCTCTCCTCTCACAACCACTCAAAACCATTCAGAATCATTCTTTATAATATAATTACCGCACTCACATAAATATAAGAAAATCCATTGTGAGAGCAATCGAGCATTCATATCTCGTCCACCAAATTTTGTGAGAGTGTCCTCCGTATTATAGATAGTGGTTTTGAGGGGTTGTGAGTGGATGGGAAAGAAAATGTTACTGTTAATTTGTAAATATAAAAAAAACACTATTCAACCCTGTAAATTTTATAATATTTTTAGAAAGTGCTTGTGAGGAGCGAGGTGAGAGAAAAAATAATGATAAAGTTATAAAAAAATATTATTTAATTGAAAAAAAGAATAAATACAGTCATTTTTAGTGTAATTATAGTAACGAAGATGGTGGATAAGATGTGAATCCTCTAACTAACTATAATTATATTGTGTCTAATATTCCTCTGCAAGCTAAGTTTAGGTAACATGTAGCCTAGATCGTAAAAAGATAAATCGATGGGTAGGTAGAGGCTTTAACACAATATAATGTTGTATTTGTTTCGTTATACTCAGATTTTTCGAGATGAAGATCGAGGTGAGAGAATCTACGATGGTGAAACCGGCGGAGGAGACACCGAAAATAAATCTATGGAACTCAAATGTGGACCTAGTGGTCCCAAACTTCCACACACCAAGTGTGTATTTCTACCGGCCCAATGGTGCACCCGACTTCTTTGACCCGAAAGTGATGAAGGACGCGTTGAGTAGGGCGTTGGTTCCGTTTTACCCGATGGGCGGGCGGTTGAAGAGAGACGAGGACGGACGAATTGAGATCGATTGTCAAGGTCAAGGTGTGTTGTTTGTGGAGGCGGAGTCGGATGGTGTCGTGGATGATTTTGGTGACTTTGCGCCCACGTTAGAGCTACGGAAACTCATACCCGCGGTTGATTATTCGCAAGGAATTGAATCATATCCGTTGCTGGTCTTGCAGGTATTTAACAAATTTTGTTTTGTTTTATAAAATTTGATGACGTGAGGAATGATGTAAGATTGAGAGGACTTAATTTAGATAAAAAAAATAGAAAACTGAATGAGATAAAAGATCATAACCGAAATATTAATTTTGGTCAAAATAACATATGATATAACTAGAGCCTTAATAAAAGGAGTAAATTACGATTTTGGCCCCTGTGGCTATATCACTTTTACCCTTTTAGTTCAAAAGAAATCTTTTAACATCTGAGCCATCAACGTCTTTTTTCCTAACCCTTTTAGCCCCTAACACTAACCCCGTCCATTTACTTTTAGGGGCCAAAAGGGTTAGAAAGAAAGATGCTGGGGGGCCAAAAGGGTTAGAAAAAAAGACGTTGGGGGCTCAGATGTTAAAAGATTCCTTTTTGGGCTAAAAGGGTAAAAGTGATATAATCACAGGGCCAAAATCGTAATTTACTCTAATCAAAATAATATTAATTAAAATAAAAGATTATTATAGTTGAAATGACAAATTGGAATTTATGGTTACATAGAGTTAACATTCAGCTTAGAATGGTGATAACAAAAATTGAGTTATTTTACTTATGGTATTTTTTAACATGCAGGTCACTTACTTCAAATGTGGTGGGGTGTCACTAGGAGTTGGTATGCAACACCACGCTGCGGACGGGGCATCCGGGTTGCACTTCATCAACACCTGGTCCGACATGGCTCGTGGCCTCGACATCACCATCCCACCCTTCATCGACCGAACCCTTCTACGTGCGCGTGACCCACCGCAACCCGTCTTTGACCACATCGAGTACCAGCCTGCCCCACCAATGAAAAATGCTCCCACAACCACAAATGACCAACCGGTTCCTGAAACCGCGGTCTCCATTTTCAAGTTGACTCGAGACCAACTCAATGCGCTGAAAGCCAAGTCGAAAGAAGCTGGAAACACTATCAGTTATAGCTCGTACGAAATGCTCTCGGGGCACGTCTGGAGGTGCGTGTGTAAAGCCCGTGGCCTTCCGGATGATCAGGACACGAAGCTTTACATCGCGACTGACGGCCGGGCCCGTCTCCGGCCGTCACTCCCGCCTGGCTACTTTGGGAATGTCATATTCACGACTACCCCGATAGCAGTAGCGGGGGACCTACAGTCGAAGCCTACATGGTATGCCGCGGGTAAAATTCACGACGCGTTGGCGAGGATGGATAACGATTATCTAAGATCCGCATTGGATTACTTAGAGCTGCAGCCCGATCTAAAGGCACTCGTTCGTGGGGCCCACACGTTTAAGTGCCCGAATCTTGGGATAACTAGTTGGGCTAGACTCCCCATTCATGACGCGGACTTTGGATGGGGCCGGCCCATCTTCATGGGGCCCGGTGGGATTGCTTATGAAGGGTTGAGTTTTGTGTTACCAAGCCCGGATAATGATGGGAGCTTGTCGATTGCGATTTCGTTGCAAGCTGAACATATGAAGCTTTTCAGCAATTTACTTTATGATATTTAAAAATGAGAGTTTATGATCATAACAATATATACAAATTACTCATAAAACCTTTCATTGTTGTATGTAAAATGTCAATGGAGGCTGAAAATGTTTTTCATAAGCTTATGGGTTTAATACTATGAACACCAAATATTTGATTTATTGTGTTCTGATTGTAAATCTAGGAAATATTGTTGTTAAAAGAATGTTAACAACAAAGAACATCTAGTCATGTTTTTTAGCTACTACTTTAATAAAATTACTTGATTATCAAAAAGATTAGCTTATAAATTTGTTGAGTCGTGCAGTACAACGTTTATCGGAGGGAAGTGAATGTCGCCTCCGTGAAGGGAGTTCGAGGTTTTAGCGAATCTGTCGGATCTCGTTCATAAGAAAAGCAGGCGAAGAAAGGACAGGTCGACATTCCTGGAACAAAAAAATGGAATGATATGATTGCCTCATATAGATTTTAGGCCCGATTTCACAAGTCAGATTAAGTACTGTTTGAAAAACAACTAACTTAACGAACAAGCAACCACAACAGGATTAATCTTCACTCATAGTTGTAAAATTGTAACACTTTGAAGTCTAAATAACAATATTTAGTTTAGTTGAAGGAAGAGTCACGTAAATTGTTGTGCTCTTTTCTGTTCTTAAAGATCAGTAAGTATTGTTTTGTTCATATGGAGACATATTTGTAACATGTCTTCCGAAATCATGTACCTTAAACGTCTCACTGACAAAAGAGAAACTGAATTTTCTTAATAAAGAAAAGGTTTAACGAGTACATAAAAAAGGAAAGTTTCAAATTGTCAAAGCAATCTCATACATTCACAACCTTCTTTTACATTGTTTAACTAATAAGGGGACTGGGGGTGGTCCTTGATGGAGGTTCCATCACGAGTGATGAGCATCGGAACACCGCCGCCACCATTAAGTTCCACGCGTGAAACTTCACTCGGGAAAAAGTTCACGCGTTGAACTTCATCAAATTTGCACATGCAGCATCTATATAATCCACTAACAGCATCTTTGTATTACACTTGTCACCCCTACATTTACACTTGTCACGCGTTGAACTTCATCAAAAAGGCAAATGAAGATATTTTCTAACATGTTCACTTCCCAATTTGGCTAATGCTTGCATCTTTTTTTTCATACAAGTTTAGGGACCTAATCATGCAAAAGGGGCATATTTGATATTTTTTATAAGTTTAAGACTTCAACATGCAAAAAACAAAATTTTGTTAAAAACAGGCATAGTTTTTTTTTTTTTTTTTTTTGAGTAAATTGCGGTTTTGGTCCTTGTGGTTTAGTGGTTATTGCTATATTTTACAAAATCCAAATTTTTCATGCTGAGGTTTCTTTGTTATTGCGGTTTTGGTCCACCACACTAACTCCATCCAACTTATAGTTAAATCCTAATCACATGAGAAGCATGTGTAGGGTATTTTGAGAAATAACCATTAAAAAAAGGTGAGGTGTTATATTATCTTTCGTCATGCAAAGGATTCAAGTCCCTATAACAGGTCAAATAATCATTTGAGAAGATGGTGGCCTGGATCCTGCTTGTAGCAAACAACGATACAGTGAGAATACAAGGTAAGTGTCCACCACACAAGATGTGGTCTAAAGCTTTGCTCTAAGAGTTATGTAAGGTAAAATTTTCAGATGGGGTGATATTATTGGATTTCTTGTAGATATATAAGCATACAAAAATTTATGATTTTACTAAAATAACTAATGTTAAGATGTATATGATAGGATCCCGATCCAGGTTTATACCAGAAGGAAAGGGCGGTTCAAGGATCCAGGTTTATACCACTGGGTCAGCACAGGATGGGAGTTATGGAACAGTTCAAGGCAGTTTATAAGCTGAGTTTTAGGAGCAGTTAATTTCAGTTCTTGTTTTATTAGCAGGCTACATTTTTCATGAGTTTTTCTTGTTCTTGTTTTTGTTATCAGTTTCATTTGTATCTAGAGACTTAGCCCCTCTCGAAACGGGCCAGTTTGTTTAATTCGATAAAGTTGCCTGCTTAATTTTGTTGTTTCTATCATTGGTTCCATTGCCGGGAATCGAATAGAGACAAAATGGTTCAGACCCGGAGCAGTCCAGAAGAGAGTGGTTCTAACCCACCCGATTCATTAGCATCCCAATTAGCAGTTATTGTTAAGAAACTTGAAACCGTGGATGCTATGCGAGATGAATTGGCAGCCCTCAAGACCCATGTGGAGAAACCGAATGGAGGATATGGAAGGTATGACGATGGGGAGCCTTCTAGAAATTCAAACCGACACAACAGACCATACAACAAAATTGATTTTCCTACTTTCAGTGACGGAGATCCTCGAGGTTGGGTGCTCAAGGCCGAAAAATATTTCAGCTGCTATAATATACCTGAAGAAGAAAAGGTAGATGTTGCCTCTTTACATCTAGAAGGTGATGCGTTGGATCTGTATTCCTGGTTGTCCACAGATCAGGAAATCAATTTCTGGGAGGATTTAGTTCATGCTCTCCACAAAAACTTTGGTCCTACCGAATTTCAAAACCCTGATGAGCACCTCTATAGCATCAAACAGACCGGGACCATCCAAGCGTATCGACAAGAATTCGCCAAGAGGTCCTCTCGGGTAACTAATTGGCCAGACCACTGCTTGTTGGGTGTTTTTCTGAATGGTCTCAAAGAAGAACTAAAGGCAGATGTCCGGCTTCAAAAGCCCCGATCAGTGTATAGGGCAGTGAGTATTGCGCTAGAGTACGAGTCTAAAGCTAACCACACCCGACCTGGCAAGTCTTCAACCTGGTCCCCTCACCCTACACCCCCCCCCCCCAAACAGATTCCAAACCTCTGACTTCCGGCACAAACCAGCAGAATGCTTACTCTAAACCCCCACTTCGCATCTCTGATAGCGAGAAACAGACCCGGTTCCTACGTGGCGAGTGTATCCGGAGACTTAGCCCCTCTCGAAACGGGCCAGTTTGTTTAATTCGATAAAGTTGCCTGGTTAATTTTGTTGTTTCTATCAGTATATGTGCATTAAAATAACTGACATGAAAAAGAAAATAAATCCCTACCAATATTTATATACTTACACTGGGGTACAAACCTACTACAATTCAAACATATAAATTTCGAAATTTAAAAACAGTAGATACACTAAACTTTATTTAAAATAATAAACTAATTATCAACTTTTAAGTTCTTCTCCAAACCACACCATAAGAATTAGCATACCGCGCTTAATAAATCCATATAACAAGTTATTTAAATAATACCTTGGTTTCTTCATTTTTAATGGTTATTTTCCAAAACACCCTGCCCATATATGCCTCTAATGTGACCAAGATTTAACTATAAGTTAGATGAAGTTAGTGTGGTGTGGTGGATCAAAACCGCAATAAAATAGAAACCTTGGTATGAAAATTGCAAGACATTTTAATTTTGTAAAATATAGCAATAACCACTAAACCACAAGGACCAAAACTGCAATTTACTCTTGTTTTTAACTTTCATGTAAAAATAAAGTCCAAAGACTTATGTATGAGTTCGATGAAAGTCATGGAACAATTTTAATAGACATGGAAAATTGGCACATCAGGCCAGTCGGGTAACAAGAATTAGGTAAAAAAAGAAGTAATTTTACAGTCCAGAATCTCTATTGTTATATAAACAAGGGTCGATATTATTACAACACATACTATATCAATCATATCCTAACCTGTTTAAAAATGATTTATAAGATTTTACTAAGACTGGAGTGTATGGAGAGCCTCATCCCCAAGGGGATGGGCCGCCACGTAATCGGGGCCTAAAGGGGATGGACCTAGGGGGTGGGGATGAACCCCTTTATATATGTGTGTGTGTGTGTGTGTGTGTATGCAATCATACGATATAAAACCTAAATCAACCAAAGGCCTGATCTCCAACACAACAACTAATCGAAAACAAATCCAGTTTAACTGCACATTTCATAACACAAAATTAACCGTAATGAATCAAGTCAAACGTATGTAGGTTTTGAGGATAAAATTATGGATACAGATCGATGCATGTGGAGATCGAAGAAAAAGGAACAGATAGAACAACTTTTGATGAATACAATTGAGAAAAAAATAAGGTAAAAGAGAAAGTGATACCTTATGAGAAACAATGAAGATGAAAAGATCTGTAAAATTCCGATTGGCAAAACAGATTGAAATGAAGACGTTATGAATTAGGGAAAGTGGAAGAGTATATAAAGAGGGGGAAGTAGGCGGCTTCCAGGCGAGTCAATTTTGACCGGCTATTGGTGGTGGTGGTGGTGGTTGGTGAGTTTATTCATCTACTGGTTTGTTACCCTTTATCCCTAAAGTACACATATATATGTATAGATGTGTGTGTGAGGAGAGAGAACACAGGCCCGTCGAGCACGTCGTTGGGGAGCCGGAGTCGCCGGGACGCGCCTATGGGGGGCGGTGTGGGGGTGCGGCGCCGGGCCACGCCGGGCCTATGCCGGCCCCATACCCTCCAGTCTAAGTTAAAAAGAATTGTTTGGTCCTGTTTGACAAACGTTACCCGAATCAATAGATCCTAAAGTAAATAGGTCAAACTTGCCAACTATAGTACTTTGTTATAACAACAGATGAGAAGTTATTACCTCTTTGACGATAAACTTCAACATGTCAAAAATCTGCCAACAGATGAGCTGGGACCCCTTATGGGGTACTCAAATGCCATAAACTTCAACCAGGTGTGTCATATGGAAGGGCTTTCAGAGGCTTCGTTGCCACCTCAGCAAATTCTTCCGCTTTAAAAGCATCTATGACAACTATATGACCTAAACAAGCATCCATTTAAGGTGAGATTTTTTTTACTTATTTTAATATATAAACTACCAGAAAAGCAGTTTTCTCTAAGATAAACTTACATATCCAGTAAGTCAGTAACTGCCCCAGTACTGTACTTCGAGACAAGTTTGTCGAATATGTGCGTCATAGCATTATTGCATAATCTGTTTCAGTTTCCGTTAAGCTCCAGGGGGCTGAGGACTGTCACAGGTTTGAACCATATACAAATAACAAAACCTATAGTTACGATTTATGAATGCAACTAACCTCATCATCATACACGCAACTCCTCAAAACGCCAAATGTATGGGGTTGCAGTAAAATATATATATATATTCAAGTCCACCTTAGTAGCCAAAAATAGAAAACCCACCCTTAAGAGTAATGTTGACGTAAGAAAAAAAGTTGTAAGCTAAGTCACCTTCAAAGAACCAACCATCACACCAACTTAGCACAATGTGCTTACAGCACTCGCCTAGATCACTCCATGATCAAAAATGACACAATTATATATATGCCTTATGTATATGCTAGGACCTAAGGTCTTTGGTCCCTTCGCACCAAGAAAATGAAGTATCCGATCATAAGTTTAATGACATTTAGTACTATATATATAGCAGAACATTGCGATTCTACAAAAAAATGTAGAATCTGATCACAAGATTAATGAAACTTTTGAACATTTAGTACCTTACCTCTTAATTTGAGTAAGAAGTGTTCCATCTTGATTTGCTATTCATATCCCCCAGAAAAAAAAAAAAAACAAGTAAAAACAACAATAGAAGTACAATCGTTCGTATCTTCAAAAAAGAATAAAAACAGCAGAAAAAGTTAAAAACATAAAAGCTGCAAGTTTTATACAAAGACAGGTTGAAATGTGTTCTTAGGTGCTTTAGTAACAGCAGGCCTAGTTCTCAGGTGTGAGTTCACTTTTGTAAATATTATAAAAACTGTCAAACCACAAATCTATTACAATATATCTAAAAAAAAACTCAATACCAAGAAATAAAAGTTATGAAAATAACAACAAAAATGGTTGAAATGGGTTTATAGTCTTAGCCGATATTATATAGGTAGCTCTAGTAACAGCATTCCTATTTCTCAAATGTGAGTTTAATCTTATAGTATACCATATAAAATTGTCAAACCACAAAGCTATTTAAACTATATGAAAGAATCTCATTAAAAACAGAATATCAACAGAAAGAACTTCACCAAGAAAGCAATCCACGCTACAATAACAACCTTCATCACCCAGTCAACCGCAAAGTACAAGCCTCAAAGTACAAAAACAAACTGAAATGGGCTTTTAGGTGCTTTAGTAACGGGATTACAATTTCTCGAATGTGAGTTCAGTCTTGTAAAATAGCATATAAAACTGTCAGGCAAAAGAGCTAATGCATTATATTAAAAAAAATATCCTTACTAAGAAATATGAGTTATGAATATAACAATCAAAAATAGAAGTTCAACGAAAAGAACTTTATCAAGAAAGCAATTCACACCACAGTAGCAACCTTTGTCACCCATTCAACCGCAAAGTACAAGCCTCAAAGTACAAAGACAAGTTGAGATGGGTTCTAAGATACTCTAGTAATGCATGCGTAGCTCTTGAATATGAGTTCAATTTTGTAAAATACCATATAAAACTATCAAACCACAAGGCTATTATGTTGTATAAAAAAAATCTCATCACCAAGAAATAAAAGTTATATAAATGACATAGTCAAAATCATAAAAAAAATAGAATATCAAAAGAAAGAACTTCATCAAGAAAGAAATTTATGTTACACTAGCAACCTTCGTCATCCAATCAACTGCAAAGTACAAACCTCAAAGTACAAAGACAAGTCGAATTGGGTTCTTAGGTGCTCTGGAAACACCATTCCTATTTCTCGAAGTGAACTCAGTCTTGTAAAAACCATAGAAAATTTTTAACCCACAAAGTTATTAAACTATATAAAATAAAAATTATGATGGTAACATAGTCAAAATCGACAAAAAATAGAATATCAACAGGATGAACTTTATCAAGAAGGCAATTCACGTTACAGTGGCAACCTTCGTCGCCCAATCAACCGCAAAGTACAAGCCACAAAGTACCAAGACAAGTTCAATTGGGTTTTTAGGTGCGCTAGTAACGGCATTCCTATTTCTCGAATGCCAATTTAGTCTTGTAAAATACTATAAAAAACTGTCAAACCATAGCATCATTATTGAAAAGTAACAAAACACATACAAAATTAAGTATATAAAACATCTCCAATAATATGGGAGGGTGAAAACATTAAAACAATTTCTCCATGAAACAATTTCTCAGTACGAACATTAAACCATGTAGCTAAGAAGAAAACGTAAAATCAAAGAGATTCAAAGAAGTTTCAAACAAAAATAAACGTAAATTACATCTAAAGTTTCTCATTACCATAAAAAAAAAGTTGAAAATAACAGAGGAAGAACTTCCATTAAGAAAGCAATCCATGCTACAAACACAACCTACGTACGCCCAATCAACTGCAAAGTACAAGCCTCAAAGTACAAAACAATTGAAATGGGTTTTTAGGTGTTCTTGTGATAGGATCACAAGTTCTCACATGTGAGTCCAGTCTTGTAAAACACCATATATAACAAGAAAATTACACTAGTTTTTAAATAAACAATTTGTTCACAGAACTACAAAATCAAATAAGTTTAGAATTTAATTTTAAAAAAAAAACAGCAGAGAACATCTACAATAATATGGGAGTGTTGAAAACATTAAAACAGCTGAGAGGTGAAACAATTTTAATAATATGAGAGTGCTGAACAAATGCAGCTAGCAAAAAACGTAATGTAAAAACGATACAAGGAAGTATAGAACAAAAACAAACGTTAAAATAACAAAAAGGACTTCCATTAAGAAAGCAATCCATGATACAAACACAACCTACGTACGCCCAATCAACTGCAAAGTACAAGCCTCAAAGTACAAAACAATTGGGATGGGTTTTTAAGTGTTCTTGTAACAGGGTCACAAGTTCTAACATGTGAGTTTAGTGTTGTAAAACACCATATAAAACAAGAAAATTACCATAGTTTATAACTTAAACAACCCCTTCGTAATACTACAAAATCAGATAAGTTTAGAAGTCAAGTTATTACATTATATTAAGAAAAATTGCATCACCAAGAAATAAAAGTTATATAAAACATAGTCAAAATCATAAAAAAAAATATATCAAAAGAAAAAACTTTATCAAGAAAGCAATTCACGTTACAATAGCAACCTTCGTCACCCAACCAACCGCAAAGTACAAGCCTCAAAGTACAAAGACAAGTTGAATTCGGTTCTTAGGTGCTCTGGTAATGGAATTCCTATTTCTCGAAGTGAGTTTAGTCTTGTAAAATACAATATAAAAATGTCAAACTATAAAGCTATTAAAATATGTAAAAAAATCTCATTACCAATAAATAAATAAAAAAATATGATAGTAACAAAGTAAAAATCATCAAAAAGATCAAAAGAGAGAACTTTATCAAGAGAGCAATTCACTTTACAGTAGCTACCTTCGTCACCAATCTACCGCAAAGTACAAGCCTTAAAGTACGATCACAGGTTAAAATGGGGTTTTAGGCGCTCCGGTAACAGTGTTGCTATTTCTCGAAGTGAGCTCAGTCTTGTTAAAAACCAAGTAAAAACAACAATAAAAGAACAACAGTTTGTACTTCACAAAACTATAAAATCAAACAAGTTTAACATTCAAATTCAAAAACAATAAAAACAACAGATAACATCTACAATAATATGGGAGTTTTGAAAACATTGAAATAACTGAGAAGTGAAACAATTTCAACAATACGGGAGTGCCAAAAAAAGAAAACGTAAAATCAAACGAATTCAGGAAAGTATAGAACAAACAAACTTGAAAATAACAGAAATAACTTCCAATAAGAAAGCAATCCAAGCTACAAACACAACCTACGTACGCCCAATCAACTGCAAAGTACAAGCCTCAAAGTACAAAACAATTGGAATGGGTTTTTAGGTGTTCTTGTAACAGGATCACAAGCTCTTACATGTGAGTTCAGTCTTGTAAACACCATATAAAACAAGAAAATTACGATAGTTTGTAACATAAACAACCCCTTCATAATACTACAAAATCAAATAAGTTTATAAGTCAAGTTAAAAACAAAGGAAAAGACTGATATAAAACTATTGAACCAAAAAGCTATTACAATATATAAAAAAAATCTCATCGCCAAGAAATAAAAGTTATATAAAACATAGTCAAAATCATAAAAAAAATATCATAAGAAAAAACTTTATCAAGAAAGCAATTCACGTTACAATAGCAACCTTCGTCACCCAATCAACCGCAAAGTACAAGCCTCAAAGTACAAAGACAATTTGAATTGGGTTCTTAGGTGCTCTGGTAATGGAATTCCTATTTCTCGAAGTGAGTTCAGTCTTGTAAACACCATATAAAACAAGAAAATTACGATAGTTTGTAACATAAACAACCCCTTCATAATACTACAAAATCAAATAAGTTTATAAGTCAAGTTAAAAACAAAGGAAAAGACTTGATATAAAACTATTGAACCAAAAAGCTATTACAATATATAAAAAAAAAATCTCATCGCCAAGAAATAAAAGTTATATAAAACATAGTCAAAATCATAAAAAAAAATATCATAAGAAAAAACTTTTTCAAGAAAGCAATTCACGTTACAATAGCAACCTTCGTCACCCAATCAACCGCAAAGTACAAGCCTCAAAGTACAAAGACAATTTGAATTGGGTTCTTAGGTGCTCTGGTAATGGAATTCCTATTTCTCGAAGTGAGTTCAGTCTTGTAAAATACAATATAAAATTGTCAAACCATAAAGCTATTAAAATATATAAAAAAAAATCTCATTAGAAAGAAATAAAAAAATATGATAGTAACATAGTAAAAATCATCAAAAAGATCAAAAGAGAGAACTTTATCAAGAAAGCAATTCACGTTACAGTAGCTACCTTCATCACCAATCAACCGCAAAGTACAAGCCTCAAAGTACAGTGACAGGTTAAAATAGGGATTTAGGTGCTCCGGTAACAGTGTTGCTATTTCTCAAAGTGAGCTCAGTCTTGTTAAAAACTAAGTGAAAACAACAATAAAAGGAACAGTTTGTACTTCACAAAACTATAAAATCAAAAAAGTTTAACATTCAAATTCAAAAACAATAAAAACAACAGATAACATCTACAATAATATGGGAGTTTTGAAAACATTGAAATAACTGAGAAGTGAAACAAATTCAACAATACGGGAGTGCCAAAAAAAAGAAAGCGTAAAATCAAACGAATTCAGGAAAGTATAGAACAAACAAACCTAAAAATAACAGAAAGAACCTCCATTAAGAAAGCAATCCATGCTACAAACACAACCTACGTACGCCCAATCAACTGCAAAGTACAAGCCTCAAAGTACAAAACAATTGGAATGGGTTTTTAGGTGTTCTTGTAACAAGATCACAAGTTCCTACATGTGAGTTCAGTCTTGTAAACACCATATAAAACAAGAAAATTACGATAGTTTGTAACATAAACAACCCCTTCATAATACTACAAAATCAAATAAGTTTAGAAGTCAAGTTAAAAACAAAGGAAAAGATTTACAATAATATGTGAGTTTTAAAAACATTGAAATGACAGAGAAGTGAAACAATTTCAATAATATGGGAGTGCCAAAAAAGGAAAACATAAAATCAAACGGATTCAGGGAAGTACAGAAAAAACAAACGTGAAAATAACAGAAAGAACTTCCATCAAGAAAGCAATACAAGCTACGATCACAACCTACGTAACTGCAAAGTACAAGACTCTGTACAAAACAATTAAAATGGGGTTTTAGGTGTTCTTGTAACAGGATCACAAGTTCTCACATGTGAGTTCAGTCTTGTAAAACACGATATAGAGCACGAAATGTACAATAGTTTATATATAAAACAATATCTTCACAGAACTTCAAAATTAAATAAGTTTAGAATTTAAATTCAAAACTAAAATAAGAACAAGCAGAAAACATCAAAAACAATATGGGAGTGTTGAAAACATTAAAACATCTGAGAAGTGAAACAACTTCAATAATACGAGAGTGTTGAACAAACGCGGCTAGCAAAAAAATAACGTAAAATCAAAAAGATTCAGGAAGGTATAGAACAATAACAAACGTCAAAACAACAGAAAGAACTTCCATCGAGAAAGCAGTACCTGCTACAAATACGCCCAATCAACTGCAAAGTACAAGCCTCAAAGTACATATCAATTGGAATGGGTTTTTAAGCGTTCTTGTAACAGGATCACAAGTTCTCACATGTGAGTTCAGTATTATAAAACACCATACAAAACAAGAAAATTCACAAAACTACAAAATCAAATAAGTTTAGAAGTCAAGTTCGAAACAAAGGAAACGACTGAAAAAACAAGAGAAAATAGTTGAGATTTGTTTACAAACCCTGCAGATCTGATCACTAATCAACCCAGAAAATTAACAAATTCCAAAAGAACAAGATTATCGTAAACCATTACGGAAGAAACTTGCCTGTTAATTAATTCTACGGCAGACCAAGAACACGTCAGATGATCGTCAAATTCCATGATTGGAAAACCTTAAACTCGCAATTCTCACAAAACCCTGAAAATTCTTGTTTATTTCAAAACAAATCAAAGATCAACTGATGTATGGTGCGATTCTGTAACGAACAATGGAAAGGAAGAAGGATAAACTCGTTGTCGTACCTGGTGATTCTCGACGACATCAAGTTGATTGAAAAACCCTAAATACTCCAAGACATCTGAAACAGCCGATGTATGCAATTGAGAAACTCTAAACCCGCAATTATTGTTTTATCTAAAGAAAACGCAAACAACAGGGTTCGGGTGATTTAGGATCTAGGGTTCATAAGGCCATGTGTAGTCATAAAGCCCCCAAAGGGGCGTTATGCGCCATGTGGCATGCAACGTCACCCCGTGGCTTTATGGGGCTTGAGGCCGTAGTCATAAAGCCCTACCTCATCATAACCAAAGTGTAAAATGCAGGGACCAAAGTGTAAAATGCAGGGACCAAAGTGTTTTAATGCAGGGACCAAATTGTAAAATGCAGGGACCAAAGTGGAAAATGGAGAACAAATAGCGCCGCGAAATAAAACACGCCCTTTCTTTTTTTTTCTCATAGCGCCCCGGGGGGCGGTGTTATGGGCGCCGTATCGGCGCTATGCATCTCCTCGCGCCCCATTACATATGTCCTAAATATAAATATGAAAGAGGCGCTTGATTTACGATTGACCGTTGGAGTCGGGTTTATTAAATTTTTGTATAAAATTTATGTGACATCATCTTTAAAATTGGTAACAAAGTACTATTTCGAAAAAAGTTATTATTCATGTCATGACACCGGTTCTAACCCAGGGGTATGGCGAGTAGCAAAGCAAGAAGTTGCAGATTAGAATCCGGGTTTGAAACCGTGCAGCTGTTGTTCCCACCTGTTTCCCTGCCTCCTTTCCTTCGTCTCTAACTAGGACCGGAGGGATCGCCTGCCTCAACCCGACAGGACTGGGATTGCAGGCCCAGTTAACATGTCTGGTAATACACATTTTTGTAGATGAGTCATGACACAAATATTTGTTAAAAAAACATATTCTTCGGTGTATGTTTTAAATCTCATCAAGTTTGTAGATGAGTCATGACACAAATACTTGTTAAAAAACATATTTTTTGGTGTATGTTTTAAATCTCATCAAGTAAAAATGAACTTGAGTCAAAACTGCAAAATTATAAAATAATACGAAACTAAACCAAAAAAAAAATCAATAATTTTGCTTAACTTTTACTTGTTACGTGTCTTTTTCTTTAATATCATGATACTTTCTTGTGTTCTATATAAAATAAAAGAGTTGAATATAGATAAGCGTATATTTAAAGATTTAAATGGTTTTTGACAAATCTATTCAAGTGTTTTCTAACTATATTTGTTTAACATGAGTACATTGTATAAATATGAAATTTTCTAATATTGTATAAATTTGAAGTATAAATTTGAAATTTACTAACCTTTGTTTAGCCTCGTAAGTTCATCAGTTCAAACTTAGTCCTTCTGTAGTGGAAGGTGATATAACGTCGGAGGCCACCATAACGCCTCCCCACACTGCCCCGAGGGGCGCCATACCCCTCCAAATTGTTTCTCCTGTGGAAAGTATAATGGGGTGACTAGATTTGGCTCTCTCACATTCACATAATCCCCCACTACACACACATATACCCCCCTATAACCCCCACATTTTACTTTATTGTCATTTGTCGCGTAACCCCCCATAAAGGGGGGTTATGTGATCTTACCACTACACTTGGCCTTATAAACAATTTGATTTTGGTTTGTTTAATCTTCCAGCAGGTTTGTGTTGGTTTTTTTTTTACTTTTCTTTATTCGTTTAGAATATAAACTAACATGAACAAATATAAACCAACATGAACACAAAAATGGTACAAGTGTTTGTGTTTGTTCAGTTAAAGTTGAACAAAAGAAGACGAACAAACTTCCATTCGAGTGCATTCGGTTCCTTTATACGCTTATTTCCTACCAAAAACTCCTGTTAGTTTGCCCAAAATGACCCAACTTTCGAAAAGAAATTATAAAAATACTAACACAATGGGATTTTGTCAAAATATACCCAAGTGGCTTCTGTTACAACACAATGTATCAGGTATACTTTTGTTTTCAAAATTGAAATAGATGGATACAGAATTACAAAGAAAACTGCCATACAGAAACTATCATAATCTCTTTTGAGTTTAACGTATAAGAGCAGTATAAGCCATGACATGTTGAGAAGGGTGATTAGGTCCCATATCTTCTCTCACTTTTTCTTGAAGATCCTGCATCCGAAACAGGCTCAATTTTGTAAATAACAATAAACCATCTTCAAATATGTAACTGGTCCATGATAAAAGAATTGTGCAAATAAAGATAATTTACTTACATGCAAGAAAAGATTCCAAATAGAGCCCATCCTTTCGAAGATGTTCCTGCTTCATTTTGCTTGGATTCTAAATTATTAAGAAAAATCATTCATCAGATTAAATGATCCGTCAAAAGTGGATTTGCATCTCAAAAAAGGAAGAAAAAAAAAACCTGAACATTACCGCACATTTTTGTAAGACTAAACTGGATGGGATCATAACCCTCCACTGGTATAGTTAGCTGAACCTCATACGGGTCATCACGTGCCGTTTGACCTGAATATACATCATGAATTCAGATATCCGAGTTGTAGAAGATGTAGACAGTGAAATATAGTTGAGGTGGCAATACTGACCCATTCGGGTTGTGCTTTATCTTGAACGGGTCAAAAGGGTCAAATAAAAAAACAGCTAAAACGGGTCAAATTGGTCATATGGATCAAAAGTGAGCTTTTAATGCATAAGGGTTCCTATATTATACTTTAAGAGAAGTGTCTGGGAAACACGCCTCGACCCGTAATAACCCGTTTTGACCTCTAAAATATAGTAATAGAAGATTTTGTAAATCTGCAATCGATATTCAACAACGTTGGAGACGAAGTTGTCGGTGGACTCCCTGATGCCGCGGAGCCAGACAAAGTAACCCCCAAACCGGTCTTAGGAGAAACCTAGTAAAAATACAAAAAGAAAACTATTGTCAAATTGAAGCTAATCACTATAAACAAAATTAGTTTATGTAAACAGTTGGTTTTTGAACTAACTGAGAAAGAGAAACAACTGCAGTCATATACAGAGATACACGACTCTGGTCCGTATCAAAGCTGCAATAAACAAAGGTAACGATTTTCTAGAAAAAAAAACATGGAAAGTAATAATAATATTTATGATATATGGATTATAGAAAATGTCCGTCCATATATTTAACATAGACAAGGGGCAAGACCTGTAGTCCTTATAAGCCTTTTCGTCACCGTATTGAGTCATGCCGTTGTATACCTATGAGTCATTAGCAGTGGGTTAATGATAAATAATATTTTACTAATGTGACTTCCAACTAATGGTGCAGAAAGGGAGTATTATATATTATCTTACAATTTCCCATGACCGTGGATGATAGCCCACTGTGAATCCTTCAAACACACATGAGCCCGGTTTCTCACATGGAATTGCAAGTTAAACGATAATTCTACACTCAAATATAGGAAATAATTACATACTATATAATTAATATTTCTAACTCAAGTTATCATGTAGAAAAAAAAAAGTTTTGGCTAAGAAAAAACCTGCAATCTGACTCAAATGAAACATTGCAAACGCATCCAAGTTCACCTGAAAAGACGGAAAAGGTAATAGTAATCAGCATGGGTTATAATGAATCTATAGTCACAAAAATCATACATGTATAACCCGTTACAACTTACGTATCTGTTAATCTTAAATACCAAAAAGATGTTCGGTTAACGGTTTTTGAAAAAAAAAAAAACAGACTATGGATATCTGACCTTTGCCAATATTATTTACTTACTACATCTGAAGTAAGAATTTACATATTTATACCTAAATTACCATGTGATTTTTTTAACTTGTTACGCAAATAATTAAATACAAATATGTATTTAATTATTACGACCCAACAGACATTTCTAAAGCATGCCAAGTTATTTCAAACAACCGAAACAAAAATAAATCCAAAAGAACTCACATACTTTTGCACTATGCATTTCGACAATCACCACATATGATATTTAGGCAAAAGATCAAATACAAATAAACTTAACATACTAAACATACAAATTGAAGGAAATGTCAAAAAGACAAGGTGGCATTTTTGTAATTACCACCAACTATCAAAGTTACTATACAAATGTGAACTCAACCAAAAATACCTAAAAAGCACAAAAATTTTTTTAATATTTTTTTATAAAAAAGCGCTACATTTTGTTACCAAATTTTTTTTTTCTACTAAAAGTAGCGATTTTTTTATAAAAAATTTAAAAAAAATTATTTTGTGTGTTTTTTTTTTTTAGATTTTTTTAGGTTTTTTGGGGGTTTAGTTTTTAGCATTTTAGCTTGGGTGGGTGGGGGGGGGTTAGGTTTTTTTTAGGTTTTTTAGATAGATTTGTAGAGTAACTTTGATAGTTATATATAATTACAAAAAGGCCACCTTGTCTTTTTGACTTTTCCTTCAATTTGTATGTTTAGTATGTTAAGATTATTTGTACAAGAACTTTCCCCATGATATTTAACTGGATTCAAACAAGAGTAAAAAGTAGGTAGTCAAAAACAACACAAACCATATCAATGAATAAACTCTGAATATACTAGACTAAATGTTAACTTCTGCAGATGCTTACCTGAGCCGTACGCCCCCTTTTGTCATGACTTGTTTCACAGTGTTGAAGATCACCATTGTAAAACTTCTGATGCATAAGAATTAAGAAGACTGTGAGTCTAAATAAATATATAATCATACTTAGGTTGGTTACCACAGTGACCAAAATTCCTAACTCACATATAAAATGTAGAGAAAATAATTTCACACATATAGGCATAAGATAAGTGGATTTGATACAATTATATGTTCACTTTTCAGACTTTGTTTTATGAATAATGAACTAAACTCATTATGATACACGGCACTATTTCGCTTATGTTTTTTTAGTTACCTAACATCATCAATATACGCCTTACTCATGATTTGAATACACCAGATTCGCGTATTAAGATACCAAAAATGAAGAAGCGTCTCGGTTGATAACATGATATCCTGCATTCAAGTTCTATAGCCCCTTCGGTTCCGCCAAAGAATATAAATATGAGACGGTTTCAGATTTCAAGTCATGAAAAACCCCAAGGTTCCCTCACCTACTTGCAGTGGCGAATTTAGGAAATTTTTTCAGTGGGTTCGTTTTGATGTATTCTCACTATTTTTTCTAAATCATACAAGGTTTTCACTAATTTTTTTCATTTTTTTTGCAAACCAAATGGGTTCATATGAACCCACAAAATAGGGCTGGATCCACCGCTGCCTACTTGCCTTAATCCTTATGCATTTGTCATTTAAATTAAAAAAAGAAACAGATATTGCAATCGATGATGAGGCGTGATATTCCAAGAAACAAAGAGAGGTATCTGTTGCACGAGTTATTACCTAACATGAGGCTCTTTTCCTCTGCTACACAAATGGAACAGATTCACGTATCTTATGACTACATGTGTGAATCAGAAATGAACTTAAAGGTATAACACACCTAAGAAAAATAGAAAGTTGCTACGTTCAAGATTTCTCTCAAATAAATATTTGAATAACAGATCTTGAGGAAGCAATTAGGCAAGACGGAGAAAAGAAAAAACGTTTTGATGGATTTCTTATACAAATTCTCAAATTCCGCTTACTTGAACAAAATTATAACGTTCTGAACCGGCAACAAAATAGTTGAAGCCCTCAAATTTGCCAAAACATACATATCCCTGCAGTAAGCCCATACATATACAGTTGCCATCATGTACAAATTAAAGATTTAAAATATATATATATACTTTCCATCACTTGAATATGAGATATTTTAAATGTTAAGTATTAACGAACTTGTGAGAGCAACCACTTTCATTCACACATACAAAACATCAAAGTGGACTTTTTGTTGTCAAACTTAAAGGAAGTAAGGCACTAAAGGTTACCGATTGTGATCTCGTTTCCACATCTTTACAGAACCGAATCGCACAGTCAGTACTCTAAACAAAACGAAACAAATATCAGCCGCATTCAGCAGGGATTAAAAAAACCCATCTCAAATTACAACAACCATCAATATTAATGACATTACCCCTCCATCATACTCAAACAGATGCCCATTCCAGTTACTCTGCATAATATCTTAAAGAAAACAAATCTTTCCTTCACTATATAACCGCCATTTAAACTCGAAAAACATCATTTAAAAACACTAATATTATTGCTATAAATACATATAATCAGGATACAAAATCATAAACGTGACTAGAGTTGTCAAGAACATAGCAATTGGTTGCAGGCACCACCACTGAATCAACACTGCCTATTTGATACAGCAAAGCTGAAAATTAAACATAAAAAGATTAAATTTTTAGTTTCCAAAATGGAAAAAGACAACGATGCTCCAAAAACCACTTCACCCCCTTTGTGCTTCGTGTTCTTGTTGGAGCAGGTTTCGAAACCTTGGTATTCTCCGACCACCGGAACACCATTTCATCGGTGTTAATCTCCACACAATCGACGGTGGGATCTTTCTTCTTCACCCCTACCAGATCAATAGAGATATGAAGAAGAAGAATAAAAATAAAGGTCAAAACTTTTCACCATCCAAACTTCTCTTATCGCATTTAGGGGTGTTTGGGATTTTGTTTTTAACTTCTCCTTCTTTAAAAAGTCCTTTTCAAATCCAGAATTGAGAAATCCTTACTTCTCAAAAACTCTTTTTGAAGACATAATTAGTACTGAAAGTCCTTTTTTCATGGTGTTTGGAATTCCTTATGCTTCAAAAGTTCTTCTCACATCATGTTTGGGTTTCCTTTTCCTTCTCAAAAGTCCTTATGAGCTCCAAAAGTAACTTTTAAAAGGAATCCCAAACACCCCTTAATTTGCGGGTTTGGATTAGCTTCATCGTTTTGGGTCCCCCTTTCATTCGTTCAAGGGATTCAAGACGATGGTGAATGTGACAAGTGTGTTTACAACCTCCAATTCTATATGATATTCAAGTGTTTTGCCAATAATAATCTCAACTAAATTTATTCCGGACAGTGATAATAATAATAATAATAATAATAATAATAATAATAATAATCAAAGGCAAATTGGATTTAAATAATCCGATTTGACTGTGTTTTGCCAATAATAATCTCAACTAAATTTATTCCCGACAGTGGTCTCACCTTTTTCATTTTGTTTGTATAATGGTCCGCCGTTAAAGATAACTTAATAAAGTTAAGTTTTTTTATGAACTAAAAACGATGTTTTAGGGCTTTTAATTAGAATGAGGATACAAATCGATTTACGTAAAACTTACCTCGAAACGATGCTTCAAACGACTTGATTTTTGTTAATTGGAAGTTTAAACACCCAAATTGAAGCACCGTTCTCCTTGTTTGGAGCACTATTTCGAGGTAAGTTTTGCACCAATCGACTCGTATCTTTGTTCCGATTAAAAGCTCTAAAATATTGGTTTGTAATTTGGAAAAAAAAAACTTAACTCTGTTATATTTTTTTAACAATAGACCATTATACAAACAAAATTAAAAAGGTAGAACCATTGTCGAAAATAAACTCAGTTTTGATTAATATCCGGAAAAAAACAGCTATTTAAATCCGAAAAAAAAAAAAAAAAAAAAAAAACCACTCCACCCCCTTTGTGCTTCGTGTTCTTGGAGCAGGATTCGAAACCTTGGTATTCTCCGACCACCGGAACACCAATTCATCGGTGTTAATCTCTAATCTCCGCACAATCGACGGTGGGATCTTCACCCCTACCACTCACCAGATCTATCTCTTTCCGTTTCATTGTTTTATCTTAGTGTTAAAGATATCATATCAATAAAGATATGAAGAAGAAGAATAAAAAGAAATCTCAAAACTTTTCACCATCCAAACTACTCTTCTTATCGCATTTGATTTGCGGGATCGGGTTAGCTTCATCGTTTTGGCTGGCAATCAATGTTTTCTCCATCAATTTAATCGATTATCCAGTTCAAACCCTCTGTTTATTATGGGTAAATCACTGTTCATTTCTTCTTCTTCTTCTTCTTATTTTATGGATATTATTATATATTTAGTAGCAGACAGTTTGTTAGTTAGTTAGTAGAATACCAGAGGCTAATTTTGTCTATTGAAGATATTATATTTATTCATTTCCCTGTTGACAAAACAAGATTCGACTGATATTTGAATTTGTTCATGCAGCTGGTTCAGGCCCCTGTTGTGATTCTGGTTTACAGTTTCTTTCGAAAAGATAAGAATCAGAGCTCGGTAATTCATCGTTTTTATTCGAATGGATTATCGTAATTCATATGTAAACTTGATTGTATATTTTTTTTAAAATGTTACATTGCAGTACTTGAAAGCGGTAGCTAGAGGTTTATTGGGGCTTCCGGTCGGTTAGTTCTTTACCCCTGCTGCATCTTTTTCACCGTTTCACATAGAAAGAAAAGATCAAAATGTTTGTATGTGTAAAGGTTTATAGACCAATTATAGAGAGTGAATTCGTTCATATAGACGTAGCTAGCATTGTGTATAATTATTATTATTATTTTCTTTTATAGCAATATTATGATATATATATGTACTTGCATATTTTAACTTTCAGGGGCGGTTGTGAATGCGCTTGGAGCTATTGCTTTAGGGGCGCCTGTTGGAAGTCGGTATGTACTTCTTGTTCAACTGCACGTATAAGCACATGCGTTTTTAGCTGATATATTTTTTTCTACTGTTGCAGGTATATTTTAAGAACCCTCAACTGGTCTCTTCTGATGTCTGCATTTACTGTGAGTGTAAATCTATGTAATTTGCTCTCCTCATTCAAAATATTCATACGTCATTATGGCAGTTACCGTATAGGTGCCAAAATGAGTCGATTAGCTTTTAAGTCAGGTGATAAACTTATAATGGGTTTCTGTCAACATATTATTAATAAATAACTGTCCATTTTTTTAAAATAAAACAATTTAGGATGTTATATACACTCTGATGTATTACGTTAACTCTTTTGACCCGTTTCCAGATTAGTTAAGTATTTTATATTTTTTATTGTTATAATTTGTAAATCTGTTCCTAATCTTGTATGTGTTGCATATTTTGCAGTTCACCCCTGCAGCCTCTGTCTACGGTTCATGGCTTTTGATACAAAGTAAGCTTTTGATAATATAAGCCATTCACATGGCTTCATGCTGACACGGTTAAAAATAACATGGCATATAAGTATTTAGTGATCAATTATCGAAACAGAAAAAGCATCTTTGCTATTTTGGGTCTATATCTATTATCGGTATGGTTACGTTACATGTGCGTGTTTTAACTTGCAGGCTGATTGAAAGTATTGATTATATGATATGTATACCTGCATATGGTGCCGTAATTGGAGCTTGGTTTGGGGCCTGGCCCATGCCACTTGACTGGGAAAGGACGTGGCAGGTAACGTTTTTTTTTAAATTTAAAACTTAGGATACGTTACATAAAAGACGTATTACAATAGAATATTGTTTATTTCTTCTATAATTTACTTTACCTTTGGTTTGTTTGACAGGAATGGCCGATTTGTGTAACGTATGGAGCAATTATGGGGTACTTGGTAGGATTGTTGGCTTCTTTCGGTTTTGTAGTCCGTGTTTCTAGGCAACGTGTGAAGGGAGATTAATGGGTACAAAGTTGTATCAAGAATTCGTTGTCGTTGAGGTGGTTGAATTAATCCTTGTGTTTAATCTTACCTGTAGTGGGAGAAGTTAGAAAACATAACACTAATCCAGAAGATATTTTTCACTTTCTGCTGTCATGTATTGTGATGTTCCGATGAATTTACAAATACGACAAGAAACCGAAATAAGACAAGAAACCGAAAAGAACGAAAACCTAACCACGACATGAAACCATGCAAACTGAGCTAAAACCCATGGGCTAACATAATTAACCCAACAGTACTTGATTTGATTCAGACCATCTTAAAAAAACGTTGGTAGGGCGATTTGGACCCATCAGGTTAGTGGCCCAAGGTATAACTTGAGCAATTTAAATTTTAAATTGACCCGTTATATAATTTGAGTAAAAAGACCCAAATGAACTCGAGAGTAAAAACCGTTTAAATCAACTTGTTTCGTAATAAATGGACCAGTAACGTCTTGTGGCCCTCGAATCTCTGATAAAAACATCATTTATGTACATAATCATAAGGTTTAAAAACAAAAGCTACATCATCTGTGCATATATATTCTTCACTCTAACTAAACTCGTCACAACGTTCCAATACAAAAGCCATGGAAGAATAGGTTTGATGATATGGACTTCACGTTTTGTTCAATTAAGCCTCAAAACTTTGTTTTTGCATTTAGCCGAACAGCAAAGTGACTCGACATCTAAATGTTGAAGAAGAACCGGGGTAGAGACGCTATCCGAGGAAGATTCAGCAACAACTCCCCAACAGAATCGTTCCTCGGGATGCCAGGTGTCGTCTTATTCCCACCCGCTTCCTCAGAAGAATCTTCCGGAACCTTGCTTCCGATACCTGACTCAGTAAACGGGTTTGACTCATCCGGACCCTTTTCATAGCCATTGTCAGTTTCAGTATCATGAACTGTTGTGGGGTCCTTCTGTAACAGACAGCAAAGTGAGTCGACTCTAGACATTATGGACTTTTCATCAGAAGTTGACGTATACTGCGAATCGTTGAACAAGCAACGACTGATATCTTCAAGGATATGTAAGCTTTGTTGTTCTTCGTGAGAAAGAGGATGTTGGTCACCGGGTGTTCGGTTTTTCGTGATTTGGTTTTCAATGTGATTTACCAAATCACTCATTGACATAGACGGGTGTAGCCCCGGTACGAGGCCCGTCAATGCCTTAATCTCAGCTGTTCTTGTTTCTTCACTTGCTGAGGTGTCCATCACTGGATATATAGCCAAGTGAATGAGCTAAAAGAAGATGCATAGAGCAAAATGCCATTTTCGTCCCTGAGGTTTGGCCAGTTTTGCGGTTTTCATCCAAACGTTTGTTTTTCCGCAACCGGGTCCACAAAAGACTTGGAATATTGCCATTTTCATCTGGCTCGTTAACTCCATCCATTGTTTCAGTTAAGTCAGGGGTATTTCCGTCTTTTTTGTTAGCTTAAAGGGCAGTTCGGTCTTTTTCACGGTATTCGCTCTTTTTACATAAAGTGAAAAAGACCGAATTGCCCTTTAAGTTAGCAAAAAGAGACAGAAGTACCTCTGACTTAACGGAGAAAAATGAATGGAGTTAATGAGCCAGATGAAAATGGAAAGATTTCAAACCTTTTGGATCCAAATGCGGAAAAAAAAAACCTTTGGATGAAAATCGCAAAACTGGCCAAACCTCAGGGACGAAAATGGCATTTTACTCGGATAAATATATAAAAGAGTTGATTACTGTTTTCGTCCCTGTGGTTTGTCAAAAATCACTATTTCAGTCCATTAGTTTAAAAATTGCGATTTCAGTCCCTGTGGTTTCACTTTCGTAACCATTTCAGTCCACCTCGTAACCATTTCAGTCCCTGTACTTAACAGAATAATGGTTTGAAATGGTTACGAAAGTGAAACCACATGGACTGAAATGGTTACGAAAGTGAAACCACAGGGACTGAAATCGCAAATTTTAAACTAATGGACTGAAATAGTGATTTTTGACAAACCATAGGGACGAAAACAGTAATTAACTCTATATAAAAAATAGGATTAATGTGTACCTGAGCTAGGAGAAGGTGTTTCGCGCAGGAATTCTGAAGGTCCACCGGAAGGATCAAGGAACTCGCTTCTAGAAGAAGAAGACTGACCTCCTGACGATGTTGTGCCACGTAAGTCAACAGCGGTGGGACCCTCACTACTCAAAGTATGTTCAATGGATTCGTTTGGTTCGTCAAACACCGATCTTCTTTTTTCAAAGTATGGGGATTCCAATGCTAATTCTATTTGCTGACTCAGAAAGTTAAGACGCGGGTCACACTGAATGAGCTTTTCATAATGCTTGCCTAATAAACCTTGTGGACATTGTAGAACATGACGCCTGCAAAAAAAAAAAAAAAAAAAAAAAAAGAATAATGCAGCCTCTTTTAATTGCATTGAAGTATTTTACATTACTTACAAGAATTACTTGAGTTATAGTATCAATTTTGTCTTTCAGAATACAGACTTTCTTCTGAAAGCAATTTTGAAAAAATTACTTGTATCTATACAATTATAACATCAATAATCACTCTAAAATATTAGACTTCAGCTTTGGTATTAGAGTTTTAAAACTTAACTGGATTGTATATTTATATGACATATTTTTTTATTTCTAACATAATACTATATAATAAATTAAAATTAAAATATATGGTAATCTATCTCTATATCTATACTTCTATAGAGAAAGTATAATGTACTTCAAGGCTTAACCTACATTAACATACATGACAAAAAATATAACGTGCGTTATTATCATAGAACGTGCGTGATTATACTCCCATGCGTGATTATGTGGTCCCATGCGTGATTATGTGGTCCCATGCGTGATTATGTGGTCCCATGCGTGATTATACCCCTGATCCAACGGTTACCATTGTCTCCTACGTGATGTATGATAAGGCTTTTTGTATGTTAACCTTACTCTATATAACTTCTATATATATACTATATAATAAATTAAAATCTTTGAGAACACGTGTCACTCTCTGATGTCTCCTCACCCTTATTTTTTATGCCCCTCTCTCCTATTAGTTATACAAATTTCTTCAATTCTTTTTATAGTTTTTTGTTTCCCGCCTCTCTCTCCTATTAAAAAATAATGGATTATACAAATCTTTTAGAAAAATATATTTTGTTTTTATATATATATAAAAAAAAAGTTAACTTTGTTCTTAAAACATATTTATAAATTGAACATTTCTTTCATTATTTAATCTGTGTCATATGAACTATATCGTTTTTATAATAAACAATTACAGATTTATAGATTATGGGTCAAGTTATTCTACAAAGGCTTCTAATTGTAAGAAGTGTAAGAAGGATTTATAAAGTGACAAGTGTCTAATAACTTAAAACTAAACCCACTACATCACCACCAAAAACCTAAACACCCACCCCCACCCCACCAAAAAAAACCTAAAAAAACCTAAACACCCCCCCCCCCACCCCCACCCAAAAACCTAAACCCGCACCCCCTCGGCAAAAAAAAAAAAAAAAATTTTTTTTTTTTAGGGGTGGGTGATGTGTGTGGGGGGGGGGGGGGTTTAGGTTTTTGGTGGTGGTGAATGTTTAAGGTTTTTTTTTTTTTTTTTTTTTTTTTTTTTTTTTTTTTGTAGTGGGGTTTTTTTGTGTAGTGGGGTTTTTTAGGTTATTGGACACTTGTCACTCTATAAATCCTTCTTACACTTCTTACAATTAGGATCCTTTGTATTTGATCCTAATCCTATAGATTATATAGTTTTTATTATTCAACCCATGTAGTAATAGTAATAGACTGTCTATAACCTAGTATCTCATATAAATCAATAAATTGAACAGTTAATTCATCAGAATCAAGAATGAATGAAATTCTGACAGCATTTTGGAAAAAGTTAATTCTATTGCAAGTTCAAAGTAATATTATATAACTATATTAATTTGAAACATAACTGAATAACAGTGATTAAACGTTAACGGCCGTTAGTTGCTTAGGAATCACTTTAATTTTTGTTTTACTCAGGGACCGCTTCAAAAGTCTAGAGGAGCCCATGTACCCTCCTAAAACCCAAATTCCAATTTCTCCATATTAGTATATTAGTCATGGGACCTATTTCCATTTTATTGGATCATATTTTCTCATGCCATCTTAATTTATTTGGGGAAACATAAAAACAGGCTATGTTTTATGCATGGAAACGTAAAAAAAAAAATGAAAGATATTATGTGCCTATTGAACTTCTTAGTATTACAATTAGATTTTTTTTCTTTGTATAGTTTCATTCTATTTTTTATATATTTTGATCCTGCTTGTCTATTTTGGGCATTTAGGGTCTTTGTTTCGATTGCTATAACAAGTGACTCTATCATAATTAACAAAATCAATACCGACTTAATTCCCCGCACGAAGTGCGGGTTAATCCAACTAGTTATTATTAATCCATCAACTGGTTTGGCGACGTGTAATTTATTTTATTTTGAGTTGAGATTACCTTCGTATTTCAAGAATCTTCCGTTAGGTACCGACTTCTATTCATCAAACATGTTGAGTAAAAAAACAAATAACAACAATATGATGATAAAATATGCACCTGTGTTTGCTAGCCTGTCCACCTGTAAAGTCTGATGTCGCCTGCCATAACGTATGCTTTCTAGGCTGGGGATTTGTTTCTCTAAAGAAGAGAGGCTGCCTAGTTAACTACACAAACAAACACAAAAGGTTAACCTAATTAATATTATTGGTAGTACTGATACAAATATACAATAATGAAATAAAAATAAACCAATCAATACACTATAACTATCAAGATTACCACTATATCTAGTGTTCCGGGACCATCATCTGGGTAAGTTGCCTTTAGAGCAGTGATATCAGACCACTGAATTTCAATCTTATTCTTGAGGCCACCATCAAGAACTTCCCATACAAGCTTATGCTTCGCAAAGTAACACTTTGCCACCAGATCGCCTTCGTGTTTAGATGTATACTACAAAAACCGTACATGTTAGATGTATGATGTATCCACTTTGCAAATTACCAACGAAAAAAGTGAAAAAAACAGAAACATATTCACATATATGAAACTATTACGGATTTACGGTATTACCTCCCAGGTACCTATCTTAAGGAGTGATGCGGGAAAGTTTGAGGCCTTTAGTTTGTCCGTAGCAGTAGTCGTAGTAGTAGTTTTGTGGTCTTTTGTAGCATGCGCTACAGCTTTAGAAGAAGTGTGTCCTTCGGAAAGCCTCATTTGAATTAAATCCAAAAGAGATGGCGTTTTCCGCAGGCGTAACCCTAACGGACTCGGCTCATCTAATGGATTGAATTGCATTTGTGCTACGGTATAACCATTTGCACCATTATCGTGTTGCTGCTAAAACAAAAGAGATAATTAATCATCAACAACATAAGTTCACCTAATCCTTCAATATAACTACACCTTCGAAATTTGAACTAAACCCTAAACCTCCAAAATATTAAGTTTAAGCATCTAACAATTACAGAAGCAAATTATAATCTAGGCGGGGGTCTCACTGGAAGCAGCCTCTCTATTCCTACGGGGTAGAGGTAAGGCTGTCTACGTCTTACCCTCCTCAGATCCTACCTTAGCTTTGCTATTGGTGGGATTTACTAAGTATGAGTATGATGATGATGATGATGATGATGATGATGATGATGAGTGATTCACTTCACATACATATAGGGATGAGATCGGTACTGGTACCATACCGCATAGTACCGATACCGACATTTTGCTAAAACTAAAACCGAATATCGTACAGTACATGTTTGGTCGGAATTGGTATGGTACGGTACCATTAAAAGTCCCGAACTGGTACCGTACCATATGGTACGGATACCGAATTGAGCTCAATTCAAAACCAAATACCGTACAGCGTATGCTCGATTAGCAATGGTATCCGTACAGTACCGGTATTCAGTATAAATTTCTCATCCCTACGTACATATACAAACACACTACACAGTATTAATCACATCAAATTCACCTGTTTATAAATCTATCAGTAACAAATAAAAAAAAAATTAATAAAAAAAAATATCCACACACACACAATTGCAGATCGAAACCTACAGTACTTATTTCAGATCTTCAGCTACAATTTTCGATCCTAATTTCACAACAACTCATTAACACGAACAAATTATAAACACGGATGAACAGAACCTAATTATACCTAGCAAATCTAGCATCAAATCGTATAAATTCGATCAGTAGATCGCTAACAACAATAAAACCTACACACGCATATAGATCCAGTATATCGAACAATTACATTGACTTCACAAATCACAAATTTCATGAACCGATCAAAATTTCAAATCAAATGTAAAAAATAATTAAAAAAATCAAACATTAAGCAATAAGCACCTTAGATCGCTTGTTAGGAGGACGTTGTTGTTCGTCGTGATGAGCAGATTCGTCAATGATTTCTCTCTTCACCGGCGACATCTGTTGGCGGCGTTACGACTGAGATTCTCTGGTGAACGGTGATGGTTTTATGTGGATGTTGAGGTGGAACTGAGTCGAGTTGACCCGGTGAGTGCAGCGTGATAGTTTGAACGATAATGCATATGGTGTAGAGTCTGTAGAGATGCGTGTTAGGTCGTTTCTTACGCCGTCGGTTAACGGAGCAATTGGTTTTCCCCAATGTACAACTATACAACTATTTGTTTTTGTTTTTGTTTTTTTCAAATAAATTATATTAAGGAAAACTTTTCATTTTTTGTAATTCATAATTTAGCTAGCTAAGTGCAAAGAGATCTAAATTGAAATTAGCTTAATCAACCTAAAAACAACTTATGATTTGATATATTTAAGTGAACAAAGCTTAATTTAAAGAGTACTAACAATAGTTTAATAGTTGTATGATTTTAGTTTGATATTTGTGGCTACAAATTTTGATTGGAGAGAGAAAAAAAAAGGGAGTGACACTTGTGATTCTTGTTTTAGTTAGACTACATGGTATGGTGATGGACCATCCTTGGAGGATGATCCGTCACGTAGGCGACACATCATAGTCCTCCCAAGGATGGATCATCCTTCAAAACTAGGGGGCTTGGGAGGATGGTCCTAGTCATCATCCTCCACCACTTTTATATTTTTTTTTACTTTTTTTAATCTTCAACTTTTTTTAAACATTTAACAAATAAAGTAATAAAATATTTTCATTAATATTAAAAAACATTACATAAACTTAAAAAAAATTAAACTTAAAAAAAATAAACTAAAAAAAACATAAAATGAAAAACCTAAAGTTAAAAAAAAAAAACTTAAAAATATCCTAACATATTAAAATAAGCTACTAGTCGTCGTCTTCCATGTGGTGGGCGGGTTCGTTTTGAGCGTTGTTCCAAATGTACTCCACCAAGTTCGCTTGTAGGTTGTGATGTGTGTACTCGTTACGTAGAGCGAAGGTGTTCAAATCTTGTTGTTCCTCACTAACTGGAACAGAATTTCCAGCAGACGCGTTTTCGTCGTAATCGCATATCGCTCTACCTTCGTCTTCAATGATCATGTTATGAAGGATGATACAAGCGTACATAATGTGTCGTAACCTCCTTGGTGTTTGCGAACGTGCTGGAATTGAAATGATGTGCCATTTTTTTTGTAGAACACCAAAAGCACGTTCAATATCTTTTATTGCGCCCTCTTGAAACTTTGCAAACTTTTTCCTTTTTTCGTCGGTCGGGTGCGGGACAGTTTTAACAATTGTCGAGTACGTTGGGTATATCCCATCGGCTAGGTAGTAACCTCGCCTGTACTCCACCCCTGAAACCGTAAAGCTTGTGTCTGGACCTGTACCCGCCACTACATCATCAAAAATCTGTGACTGGTATATGATGTTGAGGTCGTTGAGTGAACCAGGTAGACCAAAAAAAGCATGCCATATCCAGAGATCCTGTGACGCAACAGCCTCTAGAATGATAGTCGGATGTCCCTGATCTCCCCTAGTATACTGACCTTGCCATGCAACCGGGCAGTTCTGCCACTGCCAGTGCATGCAATCAATGCTCCCGAGCATTCCTGGGAAACCATGTCTCTGTTCGTGGGCTTGATATAATTTTTGAACGTCGTTTGCGTTCGGTTTCCGCAGGTATCGCTTGCTATACAATTTGACAACCCATTGGCAAAACTTGTATAAACATCGACGTGCGGTTCTTTCAGACATCCTAATGTACTCGTCTAATGCATCTGGTGCGTAACCGTACGCAAGTTGGCGAATGGCCGACGTACATTTTTGTAAATTACTGAAACCCCTTTGACCCCTAACATCGTTTCGCAATGTAAAAAACGGATCAGACTGGGCCATGTCGCCTGCAATACGTAAGAACAGTCGACGACTCATGCGGAAACGACGTCGAAAAATCTCGGCTGGGTACACGGGTTCGTCGGCAAAATAATCGGCTACTAGTTTATCGTGGCCGGCTATAAATTTAGAACAAAACATAAATGAAATTAATTAAAACATACATTTTAAAATCTATATAAAACATAAGGAAAAAAAATAAAATACCTTCTTGGTCTCGGTTATATTTTGCTCGTCTGGTTAGCGGTTGGGACGACCCTTCAGCGGCCGCCATGAACACCTGAGCCGCGTTCATAATCATGTTGTGCATAATAACATCCTCTTCCGAAGATGATGAATACCACTCGGACGAACACGATGAAGACATAGAAGAAATTGAAGAAATGGAAGAAACGGGTGAAGCCATGATAATTTTTTAGCGAGAGATGGGGTGGTAGCGGGTAAAAAATGGTACAAAATATGATATTTTTTATAAAAAGGGAAGAGTGGTTTATAAAATGTGAGAGAGATGGGGTGGTAGTGGGTGAAAAGTTGTGAAAATAGGGGTTAAAGATGTGAGTATTTATAAAAATGGAAGTGAAATGGGTGTTTTTTTAAATTATAGCCGTTAGGAATTTTTTTTTTTTATTTCAAACGGTCAAAAGGTGGGGGACCCACATGAATTGCATCGTCGCCAACGTCTAGTTTTGGACGATTAGGAGGGGGACGGTAGGGGGCGGCACGGTGTTTGGACCGTCGCCGACCCGCGACGGGCCGGGGCCGACCCCCATACCGTGTAGCCTTAAGAATTGATGTAGCGCGTGATATGGAAACGAAGATCAAACACGTTGATTCAAAGAATACCCGTGTGTTCTTCCCCAACCCCCAAAGATTCCACCCAAAAGGCACGGAATTTGAAGTGAAAAATCAATTATTTTATAAAACTCAAAAAAAACTATCCCCCAATACAAATTACATGAGAACTTATATAGAGTTTTTATGATCAACTCAATGGACATAAATTAAAACTAAACCTAATGAACACTAAATGTGGATTTATTTCATTACATAATTGAGTCGACACTTGATATTCCCGCATCATTCTCCCCACCTTTGGAAAAACTCGACCTCGAGTTTTGTCCCAGGCTAAAGTCACTTGGATCGAAAGGAACATCAATCCGATTCTTTTCGATTATTATCAAGGCCCGCGCAAGTAGTTCTACTTCACGGGTTATCTCATTTGACTCTGAACCTATACCACCTGGGTCGAACGGAGCATAGGACCATTTTTTGTCCAAAATAATTTCCTCAAAACTATTTGTTGAAAAACTACCTTTTAAAATTGTACAAAAGTAAATTTGAGAAACACCAAAATCTATTGTGTTTCTTAATACCTTCGACTTCATTGCTTTGCTCATGAAATTTTTTTGCAAGCCCCCCATGCTAACAGGCTGAGTTCCAAATGTAGCCGCTGGACCACCCGTTACCATAGTAGGACCATCACCCTTAACGCTATGACTTTTGAAACTTGATTCGTCATCACCGGCTCTCATGATCGTCGACTCTTTTTTTGTGGTCATGTCTAATGGTGAGCACACTATTGGTACCACCCGAATCATCGTCGCATGCCCAAGAATACCATTGCTCATCCTCGTATTCATCAAAACATGGTAGAGTGTGGTACAAGCGATAATCCCTCTCACAAGCCATTTTGAGCCAGGAATTTAGCTCTGATACCAACTGATGTAGCGCGTGATATGGAAACGAAGATCAAACACGTTGATTCAAAGAATACACGTGTGTTCTTCCCCAACCCCCAAAGATTCCACCCAAAAGGCACGGAATTTGAAATGAAAAATCAATTATTTTATAAAACTCAAAAAACTATCCCCCAATACAAATTACATGAGAACTTATATAGAGTTTTTATGATCAATTCAATGGACATAAATTAAAACAAAACTTAATGAACACTAAATGTGGATTTATTTCATTACATAATTGAGTCGACACTTGATATTCCCGCATCAAGAATACAAGTAAAATGATTTCATTTAAAAGTTATATCGTAAAGACTTGATAGAATTCTCATCCACTTAGAGCAAAGAAGCCCTATTGGGTCATATATAACCAAAATTCATTGAGGGATGTAGGCTTCCCTGGGTTGATATATCTCCCGAGTAAACGGTCTCTAGCGGTAAGAACTTTTGGCCGTTGAAGACGGGTTGGAAGCAACTGGTGCGTCTCGTGCTAACTTGAGTCAGTCGGGTCAGGACGAGCCTTCCATGAGGACAGTTGAAAGGGATTTCTTCCAAGCAATATCACGCACTCCATATTCCTATGCAAAACACTTTAGTCAATAAAATCAACGTCACATTATATTGTTAGTTAAGTGTGGCAAGCTTGGATGGTGTTTGTTGGAATCTAAGTTAGAATCGAGCAATGATTTTTGTATCACAATTCACATTAAGATCACCCAACGGATTGTGTGAGTGATGTTTTTGGGTATCCCATCCCTGCTCGTTTCATATCGTTCTATTTGAATATTATTCCTGGTTATTACCCTTTACCTGGTGTATATTAACTTAGATGTCAAAAAGATATAATTCATTAGTATACAACAAATATGAAATATGCACCATACGCGCATGTATGCCTCAAATATACTTCTCACACCCCAAACGAAATCTTTCGAACGTGACATAATCAAGCATACAAACTAAGTATGACACCCACGAAATAAAACACAACTAGATGGCCTTATTGCACGGAGATGAAAGATAATGTGTAAGTTGAAAGTAGAAGTTAGAGTTACAGTGGGAGATAAATGTCGATTAAGCGAATGCTATTTCTAGAGATTCAATTCCCTTCATGTCCTTTATAAACCAATATCCTCGTTTGGGACGAATTTTGGTAATCCCAACCCCATAGCCAATTGTAAAACGATGCTCATACCTAGCCCAATATTTGTCGAGTATCTATCTAGTAATTACGTCGGGGTATCGGGCATACCCGTGGGTATCAAGTATACCCGTTGGGTCTTTCAACAACAATAAACTCTTTTCATTATATTTTTCTGTAATTATCCGTTAAGCAATTGCATATTGTATACATCATACCCTCCAAAAACTAATATCAGTTTTATAAGTAAATGAACTTAGAAAAAATATATGTTCATTTTCACATGATATTTAGATTAACGGATTAGTATATATTTTTATGTTTAGAACCAAAAATATTTACAGAACTTGCAGCACTCCTAATAAACAATCTTTTTATTTATATATTTTTATGTTTATGATAATTTTATCATTTATTATGTGTATTTTTACGAATACATACATGTTAAAAGTAAATTTATCATTTTTTATATGTAATTTTATAATTACACATACGTAAACTATTTTTTTACATATATGTAATTAGTTATGACACATATATATAATTTTGGCAATTAAACATATGTGAACTACTTTTAACATGTATGTAATCAAAGAAATACATATAATAGATGATAAAAAGATCCTAAATACAAAAACTTATATATAAAATGATTGTTTATTATGAGTTCTGAAAGTTCTGTAGTTATTTATAGTTCTGAAATGAACTCAGCCCTATATATATAGAGGCCGGTTAACATACAATAGGGCTTATCGTACATTACGTACGCGATAACCCCAGCCGTCAAATCTTCATCTCCCATGCGATTTAATACCTCCATGCGAACTGTACGAGCTGTGCGAATTCAATCTTCCACATGCGATTTTCTCCATCTACACACCCCATGCCATTTTTCACATTACCCTATGCTAACCATTTTTTCACATGCGATATTCAATTTTCCACATGCGATTCTACACACCCCATGCCATTTTTCACATTACCCCATGCTAGCCATTTTTTCACATGCGATATTCAATTTTCCACATGCGATTCTACACACCCCATGCCGTTATTCACATTACCCCATGCCATTTTTTCACATGCGACATTCAATTTTCCACATGCGATTCTACACACCCCATGCCATTTTTCACATTACCCCATGCTAGCCATTTTTTCACATGCGATATTCAATCTTCCACATGCGATTCTACACACCCCATGCCATTTTTCACATTACCTCATGCCATTTTTTCACATGCGATATTCAAATCTTCCACATGCCATTTTGTCCATCTACACACCCCATGCCATTTTTCACACTACCCCATGTTAACCATTTTTTCACATGCGATATGTATTGAATTCGCACCAGATCTGCACCTGATCGAACAGCTGATTATCGCATGTACGTATCATACGATAAGCGCATTTGTATTTTACTCTTTACCTATACATATATATATATATATATATAATTTCGGGTATATTATCCGGTAAACTGATGTATGTTTTCAGATAATTGGGTCGGGTAAACGGGTATATCACTAAATCCAATACTCGTGTCATGCCCATGAAAATTTTTAAAACTCATCCCATTCCTATCCCAAATGTTCCCGATTTACCCGTCCGGTTCGGGTTTAATATTCATACTCTTATTATCTTGTTCATAACTCTCGAACCAAAACCACACGTGAAACGTAATGAGAAAATAAACGTTCACTAGGAAGAGGACCAACGACATCGACATATTTATAGCATGTGGTTCTTCGCTGGTGAGTTTCGATTCAAGGTAAGCCTTTGATTTACATTCAACAAAAGATATATTTATGCATCATGATAAACTATTTAGAGTATTGGTTGAGTATATATGTGTTGACCTTATATGGTAATGGTTGACGTCGACATAAGGTGGCTAGGGACGACCCCAAATCATAGAAATTGCATACTAAGGAGTTGTTTGGTTGCCCCTTATTAAGAGGCTATATCTAAATCGATCAAATGTAGAGTGTGTGTGGTTCACTCAAAACAAACCTTTTTTATTGGTTTATAGAGCCTCTTAATCGGTTATGCCTCTTAATGGCTCAGCACAAGGTTGTCAAACATCCACTAACCTTAACTCGAAAAGAAAAGAAAGTTGGAACATGGCAAGAGAGGTTAGGATGTAAAAGACTCGAGCTTTAGCTATATGGTAGCCTCGGTGGCTATGCTTGTGGTAAACAAGTTGAAGATCGGGGTTTAAATCTTTGATCGCATATTATAGTATGTTATTCTGTAAGGGCGTAACTGATAGTATCATTAGTCTGATTTTGTATATCGCTAGTTATTTCGTTGGAATATTGTTATTTGTTTCATGGATAAAAACATTTGATTGGTTGTTGCTATTGATTTGATTAAGATGTGTTTGTGTTTGCGTTAATTTCATGAGTTAGTGCTATTGATATTGGATGTGTACTTTGATTGATGTGATCAGTTGTGATGTACTAATTTCTAATCTTCGATGTTTTGGTTTGTGCTTTGTTTATGCAGATTAACAACCAAAGTTCAAAACTTTTGTTTTGTTTCTAATGTGGAAACATGTTATCTTATAGACGTAATGTCAAGTAGTTAAATGCTCGGCCATTGGTAAACACTCAAATAGCTTATTAGTGGTGCTTTATCATCATATTCTGAGTCATCGATTGTTGCAGCACGTTAAAAATTCAGATAAAGAAGACGATGAATAAAGCATTCAGAATGGTGTATTCGTTGAAGGTTAGTTTTTGCATTTGTTGTTACTTACCATGTACTTTGGGATAATACATGTTTATTGTATTTGTTCTTGATGTTGTTGTAATGTTGTTATTCGTAGCCTTCTTCATGCTTTAATGTTCAAGTAATAATGCTAAATCTTTACTAGTAACTAATTTTATGTCTGATAAGGTTTGTTTTCTTTTTATATGAGTTCTCTCATTGCTTAAGAACTTCTAATTGCTATAATGATGTTTTAAAACTTTACCTGTCCTTGATAAGGTTTGTCTTTTTTTTATGTCTTTTGTTATTGCTTAATGTTTTGGCGTTTTGTCATGTGAGTCTACATAGCATAAATCATATGAATCTCCATGTCCTCATGTAAATTGGGTTTTTAATGTGGATATCTGCTTTTAGAATTTGCATGGGAAGCATTTACACAAGCTTTAATGATCCAGATTTTAGAAAATTTTCAAGGGGCATGTTTTTGAGTGAATTTTTGTACCATAATCAAATATTTTGCAGACATATATATTTTATGTAAGTTTATTATGATGTTACGGGGTATGTTTCTGAGTGAATTTTATACCATAATCAAATATTGTATTTTTATATAAATGTCGATATGAAAGAAAGTAAGTATTTGTGCTCATGTATTTGTTAAAGCTGTAATAGACCTTTGAAAAATTTGTAGAAATCGGTTATAATTGTCTAATATATGAAGTCAAGTATTTCTTAAAGTTGTAATAGAACTTTGAAAGATTTATATAAATCAATTATCATTGTCTGATATATGAAGTCAATAGCTTTTACAAAAAAGGTTGCATTCTTCCCAGTTCCCACCAAATTACTTATTGCAAACCAATCAATGCTCATATGTCTACTTTTGTAAATGGCACACATGATCTCACTACTCACTAGCCCATATGTAGATCAGTAACTTTACATATGTATGATGGGGCTTTTGGTGCAGGGGCGGACCCACCCCACGGCATGCGAACCCCTTGAAAAAAAAAATTCAGTGTTATTTTTCGCCGGAAATCCCGACCGCAACTCTTAGAAATTTTCACCTGCGCCTCTTGAAAATTTTGACCCATGATGAAGAAGATATTAAGCAAAAGAAAAAAAAGTTAGGTAATCGGAATTTATTTACTTTTTTGTAGAGACCACCAGAGAAAAGAAGAACTGATAAGAAGATGATATATTTAAATCTATATTTTATTCTTGTGCATTGGGTAATGAAAAATCTTCTGTAAAGTGTTAAATATGTAGTACACTATAAAACAAACTTATTTCTTTATTTAAATTTAATCGCCATTCCAACTATAGCTATAGATGGGTGGTAGAGTCTCTTGCCTCTTAAAGGAAAGACCAGGGTTCCAATCCTGGCATTAGGTGTAATTTAGTATTTATTGGTGTAGTATAGAAATAGAAGTAATGTAACCTTTGCCATTCAAAAAAAATTATATTTAATCATCAAGCAATTGGGTAATGAAAAGTCTTCTCAAAGTGTTGAATATCCACTACACTACTATAAACTTATTTCTTTATTTATGTTTAAGCATGAAGCAAACAATGTACAACAAATACTTAAAAAAAAACTTATACAACTATTTTGATAAATGATCCAACTTAGTTCTGTATAAAGTGTGAAAAGTTCATAAATTGTATCGTATTTTTTTAATTCGTAAAGACAATCGTATTTTTATTATGTGTATTTATAAATTCCAACAACAATGTTTTTTTAATAATTGTATCGTGTATTTATTATGTAACATATGACAATATTTCTTTATTATTGTATCGTATATTTTTTATTATTGAGTGGTTAATAAGGATTATAAGTTTAGAACATTGAATATTTGAATAATATAAGTTATAATCGAGTCCAATCACAAATTTGACTATGTAAAATCCATGTTAAATACTTAAAGTGTGAGGGAATATGCGATGATGTGACATTGAGATATGTTATTGAGTTATTGACTTAAATGAGAATCATGGTGAGAATTACTGCTCCCGATCTGATCCGACCTGACCAGACCTGATCCGACCCGAATTGGACCGAAAATCTACTATATAGCAATTGACAACATGACCCTTGAAAATTTCCGCACCCCATGAAAAATATTTCTAGGTCCGTCACTGTTTTGGTGTACTTAAGAATGAGCAAACCTAATATTATGTTTCCTATATATTTGTGTGATATATATCAAGCTAATCCTAAATTATATCTCATTATCGTCAAAAGAATTTTTAGAAGTCTAAAAAGTAGGGATGAGAATTTTTTACACGACTCGAAAACATGAAACGAACCTAACATGAAATTCACAGGTTTGGATTTAGTCTAAACAGGTTTGGTCAATTTTAGGTTGAACCCACCAACCCATTTAGGTAAACGGGTCAGGTTTGGGTAAGTCCAGTCAGATTGGCAGGTTGACCCATTTATATTTTTTTACAATAAGTTTTATGTCATAAATTAGATTGGTTGTGTATTTTATGTCATAACTATAACTTAAAAAGATATATTAACTTAATATTTTATAATTTAAATGTAATAGTATTATATATATATTTGGATTTTTTTGTAAATTATAATTTTAATGTATTATTTTGCGGAAAACAATAAAAAAATCAGGTTAATTGAACGGGTCGTGTTCGTGTCAACCCGCGAATATTCGGGTCGTGTATGATAGAATTTTCGGATTCGGGTTGTGTTCGGTTTCGTCTAAATTTTTTGAGATCAGGTCGGTTTGAATTTGCCAACCTATGAACAAGACCCATTTAGCACCCTACTAAAAGGTTCTATAAATTTGGGTTCATCTGCGTATTTATGTTCATATAATCCACACACCCAAACCCTACACAACAACGACGCTTCTTCTTCCTACGCTATCGGTCGCACATTGCTGCTTCATCAGGTATGTTAATAATCGATTCTTGTTCATCTTCTTTGTTCGTCTGTTGCTTTGAATTTAATATTTGTTGATGTTTCAATTTATGATTGGTTCTGATTGAAGGAGTTAGGGTTGAGTAATAGGAAAATTAAGGTGTTAAGATGTGCGAATGTTGATAAGTTACCTGATGTTGATTTGAAAGAAAATTAAGGTGTTGAGATGTGCGAATGTTGAAAATTAAGGTATTTATTATTATTTGTGGTGTCTGTTACTGAAATTTGTACATAGGTTCTATTTTTTTTAAACGAGAACTTCATTAGAAACACACCGAACCCGAAAACCGGGACCGCCAACAACACAAGGGATAACTACATATAAACAAATTTACACCAATCTGCCCAAACTAACATACCTTTTTTACACCTATGCTTATACCAAAGGAAACTAACCGCTCTAACATCACAAAAGATCTCTTCCACATTACTTCTCTTACCATTGAACCAAAGGTTATTCCTGGCCTTCCATAACATTCAACAAGTCGTATAAACAATCCCTTGCAAAGCCTTTCTCTGACTCCCTCCTAGCACCGATGTTATGAATTTCAATCAAAACTATAAAAGAGAACACAAAGAACTTCAAAACCCGACACCAAAAGCTAATCTTCTCCCATAGACCTAACGCAAACGGACAGGCCGTAAACAAATGAGAAACCGAATCTGGGCCGGAACTACAGAAGCAACACACGTCATCCGTGACCAAGACTCCCCTCCTGACTAAATCCTCCACCATAGGAATTATGTCCATCTCTGCATGCCAAACAAACAAATTACACTTAAGGGGAACCCAACTGCACCAATCCAAAACAAATCGGCTGCTTAAATCTTTCCTCGCGTCAATAAGCCTTCAGCAACGGAAAATGAATTAGAGCCACTACCCACCCAGACGCACATGTCGGCTTGATCAGAACAAGAGACCGAACCCAACGCCGAAACAAGATCGTCCCATTCACTCCTTTCGGGACCCTCGTCAAAATCATGTCTCCATAACCACAAGCCTTCCCCTTGTATTCTGTCACGGACACTACAATTCTTCACCATCTCTAACCGAAAAAGGGCAGGGAATTTGTCTTTTAACGGGACATCAAATAACCAAGGATCAAGCCAAAACAAAATATTAACGAGCTCAGACGAGTCAGGAGGCGGCACAATACAGACGCGAAAAGAAGCCCTAGAGTCTAGAGGACCTCATGGTTTTTTGTTGACGAGCTCAGACGGGTCAGGAGGCGGCGCAACCACGGTACTCGGGCCTGATGACGACATGTTGAATGATTCTAGTTCTTGTTGTATTGATGAATACTAGTTTTTTTTATATATTTATGAATTGTTATTCTGTGAATCATGGCGATAATAGTTTTTTTTTTAAATTGTTGCTAAAGACGTGGTAGTTTATTTGGCAAATGAATAATTTACACTAGTTTTATACATTTTGTTATATTTGCTTAATTGTAATTTTATACAATTTGTTGCTATTAATTGTGAATTGTTTTTAACATTCCGTCACAAGTGCGTTGCAAAACTTTAAAGCTCTAAACTGAAATTGCGTTGAAAATTCGTCACAAATTTCCGACACCATATTTTTGTCATAAATGCGTTAAAGATTGTGTAGTAAATGCGTGGTAAATAGTTTTCAATGGGGCTTTTACCAAAATCAAGGTTTTGTTAGAAAATGCCAAATTTCTAGTAGTGATATTCATGTTTTTGAACGGAATTTATGTTTTATTATGAGTATTATGGTTTTGGGTAAATATGTAATTGATTTTACATATTAGAGTGGGGAAATATGTAAATATCCAGCTAATAATTCATTAAGGTTAAATAGTCATAAATAAGAGTCATTTTAATGAAAAGGAGAAACATATAGTATATATGAGTTAGGAAGAGGAAATATGTAATTGATTTTTTGTTTTAGTGAAATACGTAATAAGACAGCTTAGTAGGAGGAAATATGTAAAAAACCCTTAAGATTATGCATGACTTTCATAAACAAGAAGTAAATAAAATAGGTTGTTGTCACTTATTTGGTGAGAGGCTTGTGTTATGGCAAAGGTAAAAAAACAAAGAATAACTTTATCAACATCAACTAATGAGCTTGAGTACAGTGTTACTGGCTGTTGCTATACTCAAGTTCTGTGAACACGTAATCAATTGCCCATGGCTTTATATCTTAGTGGCATTTTAGGGGTGGGATAAAGCTTTGGGACTAATAGGTCTTGGGTTCGATTCCCACAAGTGCGGTTTTCCCATATTTATTGGGTTTCCTCCTGAATTGGTGTATAGGCATTATGCCTAGTGGAGATGGATATGATCGGGTGGTTCCGCTGGTGGCACGATCATACTCAAGTGGTCCATCAGTGATCCAAATTTGCCGTTCAGAAAAAAAAATATCAAAATCAATGAGTAACAGATATCATTCATTAGAGGCTTTAGTTTTTCGTAGTTATCTTACATTCATTAAATTAAATAAATAATAAATTAATATTAAATGTTATCTTACTTTGAATTTTGAATAAAATCCTTCCATATTTTCTAATAAAATAATATCTTTAAATTTAAAATATTTTATATAACTTTTTTAATATCTGGTATATAAATTTAGATTTATTCGACTCGTATAATACACGACACTTTTTAAATGTATAACTTTTTTATGATTTACTATACGAAATTACATTTAATCAATCCGCATATACATAGAGTTTTAAAATATAACTTTTTTTATTATCTAATATTTAAAATTAGATTTATTCTGCCCGTACAAGACACAAGTTTTTTTTTAAATTTAACTTTTTTGTTAGAGCAAATCTCAATTTTCGTCTCTGTGGTTTGCTGATTTTAACAGTTTCAGACCAGTAGTTTAAAATTTGCATTTATCATCCATTAGTTTGCTGATTTTAAAAGTTTAAGTCCACATCAATGTTAGATTTTAACAGTTTTAGTCCACACCAGTGTTAGTGACTTAGTGGTGTGGACTGAAACTGTTAAAATCAGCAAACTAATGGACTGAAACTGTTAAAATCAACAAACTAGTAAACGATAAATGCGATTTTTAAACTATTGGACTTAGAATGTTCAAATCAGCAAACCACATGGACGAAAATTGAGGTTTACTCTTTTTATTATTTAGTATGGGTCGTATTATTGGCACACCTTGGCTTATTAAATCGACACCCTCAATACGCATCATATAGGTCTATACGATGCGTATTGTGTTAGTAATTAATTTTGTGTCAGTCAAAGACTGACATTGTCTTACGGGGGTTAAAGTAATACGCATCGTATAGGCCTATACGATGCGTATTACTTTTTTTAGAAAGTACGACCAGCTTTCCGTCACTGTTGAGTAAAGTAAAGTGATTGACGTATGCCCTATACGCATCGTATAGGGCTATATGACTCGTATTCTTTTCTGAATTTGAATTCTTCTTTCCCTATTTAAACGACGAAGAAGACGATATATATCGTCTTCGTTATATATTCACATTCACTAACAAACATGTCTTGGTACAACTATGTTTTCGGTGAGCCGTCTGAGGCGGACACGATCACGTTTATTTCGGATAGCAGTGTGGTATATCATTTTTTTAACTTATTCTGTTTTTTTTTTGTTTATGAAATACTTAGCACACCGTTTGTATTAGGCGGGGTCTGATGTCCCTGATTCTTACGATTTGGGTGGAAATGATGATCACGCGCACGAGGTTATGTCGGGCTATCGTCCCCGTCATAATGAATCGTCGTTGCCAGACCTCAACGAGGTAAGTATATATATTTACTTTTTTCTATCCGGCGTTAAACTTACCATTACCTTTTACCCGTTGGTTTTTTTTAGTCTGCTATGCCCCGCCAACCGTTGCTACCAGATTTGAACGCGTGTAGCCATGATCAAGGTTATAGGTCTGCGTTTTATGAACCCGGTTACCTTCCCTCGTACGGACAGGAAGAATATAGCAATAAAGTTTTCGTTAGTGGTCCCTCGGGAGTACAAGGAGACCTTAGTCACCCTTCATACGTGCAAGAGTCAGTGGGTGACGATCCAGCCGTGCAAGAGTCATTGAGTGACGAGCCACCCGTGCAAGAGTCGTTGGCTCACGAGACACCCATGCAAGAGTCATTGGGTGACTAGACACCCGCTTACCCTGAAGTTTCGTACAAAACTGATCAGGTACGAACTATATATATTTTTGTTAAATGTTATATTTTTTTCTGTTAAATTATTATACAATTGTTAATACAAAATACATTAAAATTGTTATATTTTTCAAATAGGATAAAAATTAATTAATCAATGTTATATGAAATATTTTTATAAAATTAATTAAACCTGATATATTTTTTAAATAATATAAAAAATACATTAACATATTTTTTTAAATATTAATCAACTATTTTTTAAATATTAATCAAATATTTTTTAAGAATTATTAAAAAAGTACATTCAAAATTGTTATATTTTTTTTTAAATTACTTGTTATGTTTTTAGGATTTTTTATCCCGCGATGATTTGGAAAGGTGGGTAAAACGAAGGGGTTTAGCTAAGGGATACATAATTGTTACCAGACGGTCCAAGGATAACCGGGTGTGGCTCCAATGTTGTCGTAGCGGCGAGCATGAGAGTAAGGCCACGGTTAGGAAAACCAGCAGCAAAAAATGTGTGTGCCCTTTTATGGTGATAGGTTGTCTCGACCGGGGATGTGTTTCTTGCAGGATAGATTATCTGAACAAAAATTTTAACGAGGCGCACAACCACGACCCTGCTGAACATCTGGAGGGTTACGCGTATGCCAGGAGGCTTACTCCTAATGAGTTTAGGCTGGTGCAAGAGCTGACAGATCAAGACATACAGCCCCATACAATCTGGAAGGCCGTAACCGAACAGAACCCTGAGAACGTATGTGTTCCGAAAGACATACACAACGCTCGCCAAAAGATTAGGGCCACGAAGTTCGAGAAAAAACCGTCTCCCATGCAGCCACTAGAACAAATCCTCCAGGAAAAAAAGATGACCTATTACATACAGGCGGAACCTTCCACCAACGTCGTTCAACATATATTTTTCTGTCACAATAAGTCCTTTGAAATGTGGAGGGCATTCCCGCATGTGCTTATGATCGACGCTACCTACAAGACTAACATGTACAATCTTCCATTTTTGCAAGTTGTGGGTATGTCGTCGACAAACCACACCTTCTGTGGTGCGCATGCATTTCTTTCAAACGAGCAGGAGGCAACGTACGTCTGGGTATTGGAGAGGGTCAGGTCTATGCTGCACGACTGCATGGAGCCGCGTGTAATTCTAACGGACAGGGACCAGGCACTGATAAACGCGTGTAGAAAAATATTCCCAGGCGCACACAGATATCTCTGCAGGTTCCACATCTTACAAAATATTGTGAAGCACTGCAAGGGTTCGTTTAATGGGCAAGATTGGGAAGCCTTTATAAATCAGTGGAAAACAATGTGTAATTCCGCTACCAAAGAGTTATACAAATATAACGTCCTCAACCTTCAGAGACCCCTTGTCAATCAACAACTTACATGTATGTTCTCTCTAAGTAAATACATTCATACAAATTGATATAAAATTTGAATATGTTTATTTTTTTTCAGATGTTTTAATTACCTATGGAATAACTGGTTAAGCACCTCCAGACAATTGTTCGTATCTGCATGGACCAATCAAACCCTGACATTCATGCAAAGTACAACAAACAGAGCTGAAGGCGCACATGCTGCATTAAAGAAACAACTTACTACACCGAGATGCAGTCTGGAATCGCTGGTGAAAAAGGTGGACACCTTGGTACTAAAGCAATATGCGCAAATAAAGAAATCCTTGGAAGAAAGCTGCACCAAGCGAATGAACAGCCACCTTCAGATTCCTATGTTTTCCAACCTACTTCTTAAAGTTTCCATCCATGCTCTTAACCTATTGGAAAACGAGCTAACACGGATGTAACATATGTGTCTGAAATCATTGTAAACAGTTCAAGTATCAATAAAACAAAGTTATTTGATCCCAATGTTTGTTTGTTTATGTTTGACATTTTTCATGTTTTGACTTTTGTTCAATTATAAACTCTATATCACTTTCTAGAGAGTTATACGCAAACTGGTGTGTAAACACAATCAGTTTAATGCGACAAATACTCCGAAACATCAACATATACTTAACATACCTTAAATAACCTTTACATAACTTAGAAATAAGTTTTGAAGGCTTTGGTATGGCAAAAACAAGTTAATTCGCCTACAGGGACTAAATTTGACAAACTGCGAAAGTATGCCAATTTGAACTGTAACAGACATTCCGGAACATGACCATAAGTTAAACACACCTTAAATATCCCTTATATAGCTTATAAATAGGCTTTGAGGGGTTCGGTGTGTTAAAATAAACTTTTGGGTCATTCAGGGACTAGAAGTGTCAAAAAGTGCATAAGTTTGCACTTTCACGCATAACTTACGTTCTGAATACATCCGGACATCCAAAAATTTATGTAAGCATTATAATATTATGCCTTAGTGTTTGACTTGTCAAAATTCCATTCGTCACGCATTTTGGACCATTTTTGAGTCCGTTACGACTTCCGTCGTAATTAACCGAACATCATAACTGTACGGCCAAACGAACCGACATCCGAGATGTTTTCAAGCATATTTCACGTTCCCTATGTCTTAAAATCATTGTGGGGCTTGAAATTGGGTTTGACGGGTGTTAGAAGTGCGGTTACGCAACGAAACAAGGTGCAGGGACCAAAAGTGTAATTCTGCCAAAGTTGATGGCTTACGGACCGTAAGCCATCACCCTTACGGTCCGTAAGCAGGGGTCAGATGCAGAAACTCGTTTTAACTGCTGTTATTCGCCTTTCAACACTCCAAAGGCCAATGCCTCATGCCAATCTCTGGGGTGGGGGCAAATTGAGTTACCATAACATTCCGACACATGTACGGATGAGATTCGAGCACGGTATTCGATAAACGATCCTAACGGTCTTGCATATCCTATAAATACCCCCTTCTTGCAAAAACCCACAAAATCTGATCTAAAAGCTCTAAGTTGAAGCCATTGCTTCATACCTGAGCTACTTGGATCAAGATTAGCTTTCGGGGACCCTTTATAAGTGTTCCTTCGTTCTTTTATCGCTTTTCGAGTCCGAAAGTCAAACTTTGTTTAACTTTCTACGTTGGCCAGTTTATGGTCAATGCGAAGTTCGTTTGAACTTCATAACATGAGCGTAATCACGATGGTTATTGCCCCTAGTGACTATACCTACTGATTACCACGCTTTCTAGACTCAGTGACGAGTCGTAGTTTCGGCCAAAATACGTGTTATTGCGTATTTTGTATTGCGTATTTTGTAACCAAACTACATTTAGGTATCAAAACCGTTTGTTTTGATACCAAACCTGTTTTCTAAACTTAGTTAAGCATGTTTTAACATGCTTAGCTCGTCACCTTTAGTTTAGTGCTTATATAGGGTCGTAAGGTAAGCGATCTAAACAATCGCTTATACTTTCAAACCTGACCCGTTTTGTCACACCCCGATTTCCACGTGTCTCACCGGTGGGCCCGGTGGGGGATTACCGTGACGTAGTTGGCAACAATATAGTCAAACTACACAATATATGAATGCACAGCGGAAGCATAAAGATAAATATATTTCAACGTTTAATGTAATATCAAAGTATCATCATTGTTGAAATAAAATCCGCAGGGGATCAAAATAGTAATAAAAGTATTGTTCAACAGACGAAGGCATCGTAAGCTTGCGAGACTCTTTAAGATGCTAAGGAGCTATATCCAGCCAATTACGCATAGTACCTGCATTTAGTCTTTTTGGAAAATACGTCAGTTTACACTGGTAAATACATTCAACCGACACTTTTGAAAATGTTTATTAAAATTGATTTGAATGCACAAGGCACAAACTCTTTTATAACTTGGGAGAATTATTTAAATATATAATCTTGTGAACGAATTACATGTTCCTTATGCGTTCAGTAGCCCGGATCAAGTCCGGGTTAAAGATCAATAGACACACCACAGCGACTATTTATGCACTGACGAGTGTACGCCTACACTCCGCGCTTAGGTCGTGGCCATTTCGTAAAATGATGCCAGGGATATCCGGGACATGGTCAATAACCCCCCAAAGGCTTTTAAGTAACAAGACTGTTTAAACGAGCCGATCAAATTTATTCAATTACCCACTCAACGGTGGAGAATTTGATGCCCGATCAAGCGGTATGCTATATACCGTAACCCAAGCCCGTATAACGGAAAATAAGTTAAAAGTATTTACCTTTGCAAGTATAAATCCTAAATCGAAATAAATTGCAGATAGCTTTTACTGGTCTCCTAATCTGGAACGAAGGTTTAAATTAACCTATTAGAATCCTAACGGGTCTTTAATTTAGCCGTAGCTTAGACCGGTCAGTTTCAACGGATAGTTACGGTTTAATCGCGTGAAAGGCGAAAACCGGGAATGGAATGTGATTTTGACCCAACAAGTTTGAAGACTTGTTTTATATGTTATAATAATCACACTCTGGATTTTTGGGGTCAAAGCAATATGGTTTGACCCGTTTCGGCTAGTTTATGTAAACTAGTTACATAAGCCGAACCGTGCGCGCAAAAGGCGCAACGGGTAACCGTAAGAGTCCTACACTGGTTTCCTAAGTCAATATGCTTTAAAGAGGTTGTGGTAGCAGTAGGATACCTTCCATAATGCCCGTAACGAGTTTAAGTTCATATTATGCCCCGTAGGGGTATTTCGGTCTTTTTAAAGATTATAAAAGAGGTTTCTGAGTTCTACAGGAAATCTAAGTTTCCCAAACAGTTTATAAAGTCTAAAATACTTTATTTATTATTTAAAATCAGTAGCAACTGGAATCGGGTCAAAAGACGTTGTAGAACTCAAGTTATGGCCGAAAAGGGTATATTCGGTAATTACCGAACAGATGCCATAACCGCAGGTTATGAGCAGGTTAAAAATAATTAAAAATCTTTAAAAACCCCAAAATATTATTTTACCTTAGTGTGTAAAAGGTTTGGTGTCGAAATCTGGGTTTAGATAGGCGTTATGCTAATTGCGCTATTAATTTACTAAAGTTTCCGTAATTTGCGCTATATAGCATAACTCCTATTCTGGAACTCGGATTGACGTGAAATTTTAGGGACATGCTTAGAAATCAGTAACTAAGGTTATGATTCTTTCACATGTCCGAAATTCTCGTTTTAAATCAAAAAGGGCGTTACGGTCAACTTTTAAGCATTTAACGGAAAGGTGTAAAAGACTCGGACAAACAACGAACCGGTCACAGAGGGTTATACCATCATGTAACCTGGTCCTGAGAGAGTCCTAAGGCATATCTAAATCATACTTTAACGGGTCAGAACTGAAGTCAAAGCAAAAGTCAAAGTTTTGCGACTTTCGGTTCCGAACCGGGTCAATATAGCAAATGGTCGGATCAAACAAGCTTAGACTAGTTAATATACTTATTATCATGTTATATGAGTGTTTAAACAGGTTACACACCATCTACATTACAGATTATGTGTAAAATCGCAAAATATCTTTCTGTTGACTTTTTCTAAACATGTTTGACTCGTCATTTGAACTAGTTAGAGTGGGAATCAGAGGGTGCCCTTTTAAGGGTTTAATGCCCACATGAATACCAACATATAACTACCTTTGATTCGGTTAATCACTGGACCATTTGTGATTAACCGTTAAGTCAACCGTTAGTTACGACGGATTGACTTTTAAGCTAAAATTAAGCAAAAACTAAACCACAAAGGGTTAAACAACTTACTGAAGTCCTATGCAAGATAAGAGAAGAGTTGAGAGTGTTCTTGAGCTCCAGATGTGATCAAGAAGGTGTGAGGAACTTGTTGCAACAATGTGGCCTTTTATAGGCAATGTAGATCCTTAAGATCATTACAACAAGGTCTACCAATGCTCCTTGATGATCAACAACTATCCCTTGGTGCTAGAAGATGATTAGGGGTCGCCCATATCTCTGGAAAATCTTTGCATTAATGTTTTACCGCTTAAAACAGCCAACAACCAAGTTTCTGTCGCTGGGCGTCGCTTACGGACCGTATGGCATGGCCCTTGCGGTCCGTAAGCCTATGGCGGAAACATTTTTACCCCTTCAGCCCCTTACGGTCCGTAAGGCAGGACCCTTACGGTCCGTAAGAGCTTAACAGAGGCAAAAAAAAAATTAACCTTTCAAGCATTGAATGGTCAATTTGTAATAAATAATCTTTGTGCTTGGAACAAGTCAGTATGAGGCTCTTCTTAACCCATGCTTGGTCAGTATCATAATGCATCATGGGTTTGCACAAGGATGGGCTTATAAATAATTATTTGCATTGCATTATTTTCTTAGGATTTAGATTAGTAACTTGGATCCTTTTGGTTATTAGTAATTACCGGATTAAGACATATTAGATGCTTATTAATTATGCTTAGGGTCTTGGGATTTATAATGAGGAAGTCGCTCAGAGGTAAAAATTAACATGTCGACATGTTCAAAAATCCTACCGTACATTTTAATTACATCCGGGTTTACAATACTTTTGTCATATGCGACACGTGTCATTTATTTATTGGACACAAAATTCCGAGGTGTTACACGTTTGGTCGATCATTAAGATCCGACCAAACGCATCAAGTGACCATAGTATATAGGGAATAACCTTACGAGGTTATACCTTATGGTCATGGCGTTTAGTTAGTTGTATGATAGGTAGTTTATATGCCTTAGGTAAATGACCAAAATGCCCTTTTTACGCCAAAATTCATATTAAGCATATGTAACATAACTTTTGATATCTAAACTGATTTGGTAACAATATTAGACATGTTAAGGCATATTTTACTTATCATAGGGCTAGTTAGGCGGCCCGAACGCGTTTCACGCGAACGACGCGTTAAAGTAGCATAAGCTACCTAAACGGGTCGTAATGGGTCGTAAGCACTTAGGTTAGGTTTCATTTTAGTATGTAGGCTTTGTTAAACCATATTACACGAGTCTCCATACTCGTTTGGTTTACGAACCCTCATTCTATCCAATCCTCCGATTTAGGTCCGGTATATTAACATAGTTACCTATATTAGGTGTCGTTTGATTTCCGTGATCTCTAGCATTGTTTGGTTGTTACACAAGGACTTCTAAGCAATCTCAAGTGAGTACATAGACCCCTCTTTTACTGTTTTCCAAACATTTTGGGGTGAAACACATGTGCCTACTTGTTACTTTCGTGCCTTTCATGCTTTCATATCATATGCTTGTTATGTTCATTAGTACATTATAGTACATGATTTCATTACATTTTATGCTATGTATGTCCATTGTGCGCATACTTAGTACATCGTTTTACATTACATTTCATGCTATGTATGTCCATTGTGTGCATCCTTAGTACATCGTTTTACATTACATTTCATGCTATGTATGTCCATTGTGTGCATACTTAGTACATTGTTTTACATTACATTTCACGCTATGTATGTTCATTTGATTACATACTTAGTGCATTGTTTTCACATGCTTACATTTTTGGTATGACATTCGGTTTGTTCAAATGGGACAATATACATTCATTAACATTAGCTACGCCGTTCGTTAGTAGGTAGTGGTACCATAGGACTTGACAACTCCCATTCCTGAACCCTAGGTTTGTTTGGGTGGAAGGAATGACCGAATTCGATAAACATAACACAGATAGACCTTTAATTTGTTTAAAGGTCTATCACCACAGTCACAAGGCTTGAATGTATGCATTTTCACAATACCGCATAGATGTTTGTATCAGTATAGCATGCATTTGCTCCACAAAACATAACTTTGACTTAAACTATGTTTAATTCAATACCCTGTTTTTTTTTGTGCATTGTACCTATGGTTTAGTAGATATATTTCACATGCCATGCATGATATTTTTGGATACACATTATATGATTTACATTAAACATAAACATTTTGACATTGATATACACATTTGGTGATTTACATTAGACATGGACATTTTGATATGGTTTACACAATAACACTTGATAATTGATTTATACATGAACAATTTACATTGGTGGTTGGTTTGGGTAAATGGTTTGAGTAACGAGGCGTGTGTAATATGATACAAACATGGTGGATACGCCGCTGGTACTTCCTATATATAAGTGTTTGTGTAATATTACATATCGTAGCGTTATTTAAATCATTTCAGTATAGACATATTACATTTTACACAAATAACATATTCTTTACAAGACATCTATATATATATATATATATAAATGAGATGTGATTTGGGCTAGGTGGCATTTAACTTTGGCTATTTTTGCTGATGTGGCAAGTTTTGATGGTGAGTTTAGGAGGGAATTCTCAAATGGCTTCTACAATCACGATTTTAACAAAAAAGTGGCGGGATCCGAATGCATTTGGGTCGGGCTTTTTTTTTCAAATACAACTTTCACCTGTATTCGGATCCTTTATATATTTCTTTTAACGCTTTCTTCCTTCACACAGTTCCAAATTTTCACAGACCCTAAATCTGAGCTCTTCATCTGCTTCTCTTTTCTTTGCAATCTTATACCCTATCCTCCCACCGCTTCATCGCAATCCTCACAAACTCTGTTTCTTTTCGATCGAAGTATGGAAGACAATGATGGTGGTGTTTAGGGTTGGAGAAACGATGGTGTGAGCAATGGTCGGAGACGAAGGGTTTCATCAATCTTAATCACATGTATGTTCTTCCTACTTAATCTTTGATTCTTTTTTGTTATCTGATTTGAATCGTATTAACCCTATTGTTGTTGTTTGTTTTTTATCCCAAAAACCCTAAATACTCAATGTCTACATGCGGTTTGATTTGTATGTCGATTTTTCCATGGCGATTCCTAAATACTCAATACCAACATCACCAAGATCGCAAACACTAGGTAAGGTTATCAATTTTGTTTTATGGTATGAGTTTACTTTTTTCTCTGACTGCCATCATTTTTTATTACAAACCCTAAACGTCTTCTTCTCCATCACATGTATGTTGTTCTTGATTCAGTTGCAAGGTCTCGATGGATCCCTCACTCTTCTAGGTAAGAGTTTCTAATTAAGAGTGTTGATTGTGGATCAATGAAATAGGAATTGATTTGTATTGTCTGGTTTATTGTTTTTTGTTTTGCAAAAATGTGATTGTTTAGGGTTTTTTTTTCATTATTGTGATTGTTGAAGAAACTTATGTTTTTCTTTTGTTTATGTGGTATGGTAGCCATGGATGTTGTTGGTTCTAACGAAGCACCAGTGAAAGTTGAGGTTTGTGCTCAAATCTCATTTGTTTTTTATGATCTTTGCAGATTTTATGTGGTCAAATATATTATTTTAAAGGCTAAATAATTTGTGTTTTGATAATATCTTTGTAGCGGAAGAGGATTGTAGTTTCAGTATGTTGGATTCTTGGATTTCAATCTTTGGTATCATGGAATACTGTGTTGACTATTGCAGACTACTACTATGCCTAATTTCTTGTAAGTTCAAGGGCTTTAAGATCTATCTTACTTTTAAGAACTCTATGCTAAACTGAATAAATCATTAAAAGAATAAAAGCAATAGATTTCACCAGAAAAGTCAAATGACACTTTTTCATGCTTCTATAATGTGGACTCTGTTATTCTCCAGGGAAACTATGTATCTAATGAGAGGTAAAAGGGAATTGAAGATGTGGAAGCAAAATCATTTAAGGCTCGAATGATGGCTACCCCCTCCCTGTAAAATATGAATCTTAGGTTGCTGGACCACTGGCATGCTTAGATTTAATTTACGAACTGGTAATTTAATTATTGAGACTTAAAGACACAATTTTTATGTTTATACAAGTAGACTATACTTTTGATTACATCAACTCTATTAATCATTTCATACCAATTGCAACAAACTGGTCAATCAAGACATTACATATTTAACCTAAAATGAGAGACTTGCTCTCATTTCACAAAAAAATAATCTCTTTTTTTAATTCTCACGAAAACAGTTATTTATATATAATGATCAGAAGTTACCAAACACTCATTTATCCCCTTAAATAGAACTTATATAGTTGTAACTCAATAGATACCTTATTTTTTTTCTTTTTGAAGGTGAACCTTGATGTCGTTAGGCCATCCGCACAGATCGATTCATGAATCCTGCTTTATCTTAACTGGAAGCTGCTTTCTCAGCAACCCGTATAAAAACTAAGATTACCAGTTATATCAAATGCTGACCCCGGTGAGCTCCAATTCCAACGCTTTGTAAGAATTATATCCTTAGTAATTGAGGTAATACTTCTAACTATTCAGTTACCGATTTAATACACTTAACAATTATTTTAAGCAAGCAGGATGTTTGGTATGATCCCATATAAAGTAAAATTTATAGATATACTCATATGAAATGTAGCAACAAGTTTATAATAAGAAAAACAAGGGTACAAACGCTATATATTTGCATTTTTGTCAAGTAACAGAGTTTTGGGTTCGGATATGGTGATTTTGTTAAATGCATGATTTGAATGACAACCATAACATCTATTGTTAGTTAGCTTAGCATCTGAAATTTTTGTATTATTTTGGTTGTGATGGACTTTTTAAATTATCAGAGCTAAGATCCTCATTGCTCATATTTAAGTAACAATTGTTCTTTTCTTTGTGCAGGTATGACGTTGCCTTAGCTTTGCGAGTTTATCGGTTTTGTTATTGGTTAAGGTATGTTCTTTCTTTTGTGTGATTTTGGAGACGATTGTTATGTTAGATTTCATTTTTTGTTGTTTGCATTTGTTGTTGCTTTTATTGTGCCTTCTGATTTTCTTTTTTTGTGTTTTATGTTTTTTTTTTGTCTAAGGCTTTTTGGAGAAGGTAATGATCAATTGTTTGTGATAGTCATGTGATTTTGTTTTGTAAGGTATTTGCCTTTATTTTTTGGGAATTTTGAGTTAAAACAGGTATTTTTGATTGCTTTTTGAGTTGTGATTGTTGATGATAATCTTGCCTTTGGTTTTCAATATGGTGTGATGGTTGTATTGCTTATTTTTGCAAGCGAGCCGACGGTTCACGTCATGGTCACCAGCTTTAAGGTTTGGGAATCTGGAGGTTCTTAAATAATGCACTTATGATTAAGAATTACACTTTTGATTGGGCATATATTTTTCTTAACCTTTTTGGAGAAGGTAATGATCATTCTTTCGTGATGTTCATGCGGCTTTATTTCGTAACGCATCTGGCTTACTTTTTTGGGAGTATTTTTTATTGCTTCTTGGGCTATGATGGTTGCCTGAGCCATCTTTTAATTATATAAAACCACGCCGATGACATGTTGCCATTGGTTTTCAATTTGTCTGCATTAGTCGTGTGGCTTATTTTTGCAAGGTAACTAAAATTTTCCATGATGGTCCTCTGCGTTTTCAATGGCAACCAGGGCAATCAGCTTTAATTTTTGAAAATCTTGATTTTTGGGCGTTGATGTTTGTCTAAGCCGTTTTTGTGATAATGTCTTTGACTTTTGACTGTGCATGTTTGGAATGACATGCTTTTGGTTTTCAATTTGTATGTGATGGCCGTGCTGCTTATTTTCTCCAAGTATCCGACGTTTTCTGTGATGCTCATGTAGGGTTTTCATGTGCAGATGACACTGACATCAAAGAACTCCCGCCAGATCGTCTGTCTTACTGAGATCCGCCGTTTCTTTGAGGAATTTATCCATCTATATATATATACACGCTATTTAATACCTCTGTATTAATGTACGTGTTTTTGGCATTCTTAACTTGATAACAATAAGAATGAGAACAAATCATTGAAAGCCGCAGTCAAAGCTATCGAGTATTGGATGTGAATCCAAAATCTTGCATCTATTTCTGTGTTTGTTCTTTGCATACATAAATCTTATATTTAAGCACATGAATGTTTGTGATGACAGGGATCTGTATGCCTCCTACATTATTGAAAGCTTGAGGCAGTGATTTGATTCGGTATGTTAGTGTAAAAACATGTAATATGTCAAGAGACTTAAAAAACTTGTAAGGGTTATAATGGTTGCATGCAGTTATGTTTAACAGATGAATTACACTATTGCTATTTTCTTTATTAATTATAAAATTGCAAATCAAGTACACAAGACTTGACCAATGATCATTTGCACTATTGATGTATATTAAATGTCTAAAACATTATATTCAAAAGGTTATATTATTAATGTTGGGCATGTTAAAAAAAAGCATTCACATCAGCTCAGCTATCAATCCCCATCCACTTCTCTCCCCTTCACTTACAACAATTTTCAGAAATATTAAAAAATAAATGCGGGGGAACAATATCTTCTCAAATATATACAGATGAACATTAACCTTTTCTTTCTCCACTACTCGCAACGACTTTGTAAAATATGAAAAATTCACTCACAAAGGTAAAACAATATCAAGAAAAAAAAATAAGAAATGTGAACTAAACGCACTCATTCCTACATCTGAACCAACATTTCCTTTAACCGGTTAATAATTGAAATGGTACAACCATTCATGTAACACATTACACAAACTGGTATGTTGGTTGCTTTAATATCTGTGCATTTAATATAAAAGACACTTCAAATGCCATGAAGCGGTGTGGCTTTACATATAAAACGTATTTTAATATTGTTATATATAATACGTCATAATCGAGCACAATTGCTAATTGTGTGTGTATATATAATATATAAACGAAAGGGTATAACCCAAGTTGGTAATTGTATATAACTTTTTTAACCGACACGAATTTTAAACGAATAGTATAACCCGAGTTGTTATGGAAAAACATGGTCAAAATTTTTATATGACTACCGGGTGGAATCGCATCAAAGAAGACATGAAAATTCAAGATGAACATTATATTTGTATTTGACATGATTTTCGAGTCAAAGTTTGATACGATACCTTTTAAAGGGACAGAAGCTTTGGTCCGTATTCCTGAACGACGTCTTGCACGTGTTAAAAAAGAAGTTAATGAAGAAGTTGCCGCTTAAGTTATTTAATATTTTTTTAGCTATGATATAACAAATATAAAAACAACTTTGTTTATTATATTTTATAATTGTTTAATTTTACAGACATTGTAACATTGATTAATCTACCTTATTCATCATGTAATTTTCATTTATTAATATATATGTATATTTACCAGATAGTTAAAGCCATATTATAAGTTATTACACTAGACATGCATCTTGAAGGGAAAATGTTGTTATCTTAATTCTTAAAAAGGTGCAAAATATAATATTTGTTTGCATACAAACTAATACTCGAAATCAATGGGGGTAACATGTTTGGGGAAGGACATGAAGCTGGTTGAATGGGCAGCTATACGAATCCAAACTGCCTTTCGAGGAATTCTGGTAAGTATATGATAGATTTCTGGAAAAAATTTCACAAAAGTTAAATAGAGGTGGTGTCAATTTTGACCCATTTACCTATAGATGGGTCAATTTGGGTAGTGTCTAAAACTTTAATCGCAAGTGTATCAAATAAAAAGTTTAGTGAAAATGGGATTAGTTTGGTCAAATGAGTCAAACAGGTTGAAAGTCGCTTGAAGTATTTTTAACCAATTAAATCATTTTATTTTAAGGGTTTAGATGCTTCTTATAATAATATTTAACACATTCATTATTTGTGAAAAAACTTAAAAAGTGGTAGCTGGTCAACCTAACCCGTTTTAACCCATACTAAAATATGACCCATATTGGAATTTGTTGACTATGAAAGTCAAACCCGTGGTAAATTGCTTAAAATTCAAGTAAACCGGGTTAAGACGCTACCCATATTAGACTTCGTTCTTGGGCAGGTTATGGAACACTTCTACATCTGATGCATCTTGATTTCTCAGTTGTTTTATGTTGTCTTCTCATTGTTTTATGGTACTTTTTATCATTTCTCAATTTCATTTTTTATTATTAATGTGTAAATTAAATGAAGTATAGTGATATATTATGTGTTTCTATTTAAAAGATCCAAACCACTCTCACTTCTTTAAGAATGGAATTTGTTTTCACTTGGAGTTATACTAATTAATTGGTTAATTATTTACTGCAAGTGGTTGCTAAGGTCAAATGGATCTAACTAAATTAGACAATCATGATGAAGCCTCTCAACCAGGTAATTTCAAATGTGGGTTGAGCTAACCTGCAAATGCATTTTTTATTCATTTTGACCGAGGTGCGTTGTTTTGATAGTTTACAAGTGTCATTCATTATTTTTTGTTTACATTTTTACTTATATGAAGAGGTTTATTTGTATGCAGCCCATGTACTGTGTGTTTTAGAATCACCACTCTTCTTTCGGTTCTTGATTATAAATGTAGAATTGGTTTGTAATTCATGACTTCTTTAAGAATAACATAAGCATGTTCATTCGATTGTTCTATTAAGCTATCAATCGAAACGCGATTTTGTATGTTTCCATTCTTTAAATATAACTTTTTTCTACCTTTCATTTGTTCTTTAATAGGTTTTCGGTGATAGCTTAATCAAATTTTAGCCAAAAACCTAAATCAAAAAGCAAAAAGTAGCCTTCTCAATTTATCAATTTGGAATGAAAATCATTGATGTTGAAGATTGATTTGGTAAATCAAGTCTTTTTTTTTAATTCTACAAGTTTGGTATTTGATATTTGATACTTTTTTATTGTCAAGTTTATAGTGTTTACATTTTGTTTCGAGACTACGTTTTACTTTTTTTTTATTCTGTAAGTTTGGTATTTTGGGGCTTTTTTGAGAAATGGAAGATGCAAAAACGTGAATCTAAAAATTAATGAAAATGGTGACAGACAAAATAGTTAATTTTTAACCAGGAACTGACTAAATGAACCACTAAAAAGGGCCCATTAGTTTCATTATTCGAGGTGACTGCAGGTGGAGGTGTAGCGACTACTGACGATGCTGGTGCTTAAAGACGAAGTCAAGCAATGGAAGTTTTCGTATCTATGAGTTGAGCTCTACTCGATGTCCTTCCTCATCAAGTATGTCTCAATCTTATTTCTACCGGTTTACATATGAATTGAGCAATTTGCTTACTGTCTTATCTCAAATGGGTCAATTAAAAAAAAGGCTAGGGGGGATGGGTTGTATGGTGGTGTTAAATCTTTAATGCATACAACTTCCTACATCATTTTTTTAACCAAAGCTTGGATATGGCAATTGATTGAACACGTGACAGAATCTTTCATTTTTATTAACTGTTTATGCTCTTTAATTTGCATTGTAGTACATAACTGATGGTGTGCTTCAGCGTGAAACATTGAAAGATGTTGATCTTGACAAATGTTGGTAAGTATTATCTAAGAGCGCAATTCATGGTGTGTGTGCAATATATAATTATTTATTTAATTTAATTTAACTTCTCTAATTTTTCATGCAATATTGCAGTGTTGTCGTGTTCGATGAAGCCCACGAAATATGATTACGTACTGATGTGTTATTCGGGATCCTTAAAAAAATGGTTGCAAGGCATCGAGACTTTAAGCTTATTGTTACTTCTGCCACCCTCAACGCTCATAATTTTTCCAACTTCTTTGGTACGTAATTTCATGTGCCTAAGTATTTATAGTTAAGAGAAAAAATATTATGTATAAGTGGCAAAACAACCTGGGTCAGTTTGGTTGTGTACCAATAGTGGATAGCTAATCAATATCGTGGAGACTGGTCATTGATGTAACGATCATTTTTTGCAAGTGAAGGGTTTGAAAAAGGTCCGGAAAGTTAGGCCGGATCTGTTTAAGACATTAAAAACACTAAAGATTCGGTTGACCTCGTGCGGGCCATATTGTGATATTGTAAGGGAAACAATACGTTCGGATCATTTTCATAATGTTGCAAGACTAAAAGGGGTGGGAGAATATGTGAATTTGTAACACCTCGGAATTTTTGTGTCCAATAAATAAATGACACGTGTCACTTACGACAAAAATAATATAAACCGGATTTAATTAAGATATGCGGTAGGATTTTCGAATATGTCGACATGTTAATTTATACCTCTGAGCGGCTTCGTTATAAATCCCGAAACCCTAAGCAAAATTAATAAGCGTCTAATATATCCTAACCCGGTAATTACTATTAATAAAAGATGTCCAAGTTTGCTAAATAATGGATTTTAAGAAATAATGCAATACAAATAATGGTTCTTAAACCCCATCCTTATGCAAGCCCATAATACATGGTGTTATCTGGCTAGGCATGGGTTAAAAGGGGCCTCATACTGACTTGTCCCGGATTCTAAAACATATAATGCAAGTTGACCATTCAATGCATGAAAGGTTAATTTTTTTGCCACTGATGAGCGCTTACGGACCGTAAGGGTCTAGCCTTACGGACCGTAAGGGGGTGAAAGGGTAAAACATTTTCCGCCACAGGCTTACGGACCGCAAGGCCCATGCCATACGGTCCGTAAGCGACGCCCAGCGACAGAAAGTTGGCTGTTGGTTGTTTAAAGCGGTAAATCATTAATGTGAAGATCTTCCAGAGATATGGGCGACCCCTAATCACTCCCTAACACTTTAGGACAGTTGTTGATCATCAAGGAACCCTTGTAGGCCATGTTGTGATGATCCTATGCATCAACATTGCCTATAAAAGGCCACTTTGTGCAAACAAGTTCCTCACACCTTGTTCTGCCTTCATTGATCACATCTGGAGCTCAAGAACACCCTCAAGTCTTCTCCTATCTGCATTGGACTTCTGTAAGTCGTTCAAACCTTTGTGGTTTAGTTTTTGCTTAGTTATGTAGCTACAAATCAAACCGTCGTAATTACGGTTTGACTTCGAGATTAGTCCTTAATGGCTTAGTCAGGTCTCGAATAGAAAGTAGTTATAAGTTGATATTTATGTGGGCAATAAACCCTTAAAAGGGTTCCCCCTGATCACCACTCTAACTAGTTCAAATGACGAGTCAAACATGCTTAGAAAAAGTCAACAGAAATACTATTTTGCGATTTACGCATAATCTGTAATGTAGATGGTTTGAAACCTGTTTAAACACTCATAAAACATGATAATAAGTATATTAACAAGTCTAAGCTTGTTTGATCCGGCTATTTGCTATATTGACCCGGTTCGGAGCCGAAAGTCGCAAAACTTTGACTTTTGCTTTGACTTCAGTTCTGACCCGTTTTAGTGTAATGTAGATATGCCTTAGGACTCTCTTAGGACCAGGTTACATGATGGTATCACCCTCTGTAACCGGTTCGTCGTTTGTCCGAGTCTTTTACACCTTTCCGTTAAATGCTTAAAAGTTGACCGTAACGCCCTTTTTAAATTAAAACGAGAAATTCGGACACGTGAAAGGATCATGACCTTGGTTACTGATTTCTAAGCATGTCCCTAAAATTTCACGGTAATCCGAGGTCCAGAATACGAGTTACGCTAAATAGCGCAAATTGCGAAACTTTAGTAATTAATAGCGCAATTAGCATAACACCTATCCAAACCCGGATTTCGACACCAAACCTTTTGCTCATTGATGTAAAATAATATTTTGGAATTTTTAAATATTTTTAATTATTTTTAACCTGCTCATAACCTGCGATTATGGCAACGGTTCGGTAAATACCGAATACGCCCTTTTCGGCCATAACTTGAGTTCTACAAGGTCTTTTGACCCGATTCTAGTTGCTACTGTTTTTAAATAATAAATAAAGTATTTTAGACTTTATAAACTGATCGGGAAACTCAGATTCCCTGTAGAACTCTAAAACCTCTTTTATAATCTTTAAAAAGACCAAAATACCCCTACGGGGCATAATATGAACTTAAACTCGTTACGGGCATTACGGAAGGTATCCTACTGATACCACCACCTCTTTAAGGCATATTGACTTAAGAAATCAGTGTAGGACTCTTACGGTTACCCGTTACGCCTTTTGCACGCACGGTTCGGCTTATGTAACTAGTTTACAAAAATTAGCCGAAACAGGTCAAACCCTATTGTTTTGACCCCAAAATCCAGAGTATGATTATTATACCCATATAAAACAAGTTTTCAAACTTGTTGGGTCAAAATCACACTCCATTCACGGTTTTCGCCTTTCACGCGATTAAACCGTAACTATCCTTTGAAACCGACCGGTCTAAGCTACGGCAATTATAAAGACCCGTTAGGGTTCTAATAGGTTATTTTAAACCTTCGTTCCAGAATAGGAGACCAGTAAAAGCTATCTGTGATTTATTCAATTAAGGATTATACTTGCAAAGGTAAATACTTTTAACTTATTTTCCGTTATACGGGCTTGGGTTACGGTATATAAAATACCGCTTGGTCGGGCAATTGACCCCAACTCATTTGTAGTTGGGTATTATCAATGTGACCCGTTTAAAAACTTGTTTTGTTGGCTTAACGCCTTTGGGGGCTTAATGACCATGTCCCGGATATCCTTGGCAGCATTTACGAATGGCCACGACCTTGACATCCCGGTGTAGGCGTACACCCGACATTATGTCTATAATTATAAAAGTGTAGCCGTTGGTTACCCGCCACGGTTTTATACTAAGTGGTGTGTCTATTAAACTTTAACCCGATACGACTCGGGCGACCGAACGCATAGTAACATGTAATTCTTTACAAGATTTGATTATAAATTATCCCAAGTTATAAAGAGTTTGTGCCTTGAGCATTTAAACCAATTTTATTAAACATTTTACAAAAAGTGTCAGTTGAATGTATTTACCAGTGTAAACTGACGTATTTTCCCCAAAAAGACTAAATGCAGGTACTAGGCGTAATTGGCTGGGACTTCTCCTTAGCATCAATAGAGGTCTCGCAAGCTTAAGATGCCTGAAGTCTGTTGAACAATACTTTTGTTATTATATTTGATCCCCTGTGGATTTTGATTTTAACAATGGTGATACTTCGATATTACAAATAAAGTTGAGATACATTATCTTTATGCTTCCGCTGTGCATTCATTTATATTGTGTGGTTTGACTATATTGTTGCCAACTACGTCACGGTAATCCCCCACCGGGCCCACCGGTGAGACACGTGGAAATCGGGGTGTGACAGAATTGTAGGAAAGGAATGTCGTGCCATATGCACCCGACCTCGGCTCTTTATGGGTTGAGGGACATGCCGGATTATGTGGTGAACCATGAGCTTATACTGACGACAAAAGAATACCTGCAATGTGTGACTTCTGTTGAGCCATAGTTGTTTGTTGAACTGGAACATACCAATGTGATTGATCCTCATGTCTTAATTTTTAAGAATATCCTCCATATTTTTGTGGTATGCATACCAATGTTTTTTTTTATTTTTTTGGATCACTCGAAGTTCAACTTCCTCATTGTTTATTATACATTTGAATATTTTTGTGTTGTTTGATTTACAAAAACTTTATTACAAAGAAAATTATAAATAATTATATCATTAATTATTCATATTCTTAGTCTTTAGGATAATAATAAACAAATTAATATTAAACTTCCCATAATTATTTTTTAATTTTGAAGACATTAACGTTTAATTAATATATCTAAGTCGTCACACATTATTCAGTTTTTAATATATATATATATATAGTTTTAATAAATTTAAATATCCGAACACATAAAATTTTCAATAATATCAAGAACTCACGAATTCGTTCATACTATCTCTCTCAAATGTGTTCATCAAGAACGTTTGAAAATATGTGTTTTTATTTTATTTATGACATAATTTGATTAATGCAAATTAAATTTTCCAACCGCGAGTATTTGCGGGTGATAACCTAGTTGTTTTACAAAACAGTTTATTTTATCCAACTCATTTTATTTGGTCATTTCTTTAACCATACTCCTTTCTTTTATATAAATCTGATTTCTTATCGAGTTTTCATATGATTTATAACAAAAAACACTTAACAAGATTCATGACTAATTTTTATTAAACCTTTCTTCTAAAACCCTAGTCATGAATCTTATTTTCACAAAACCTATGTATCTCACAGGCATTTTTATGCTGACGTACCTATTTTCACATGTGTTTTCAGGAGCTGTCACTTAGGATGATGATCGTGACACTAGGGCGGACCTGTGTCTTAGAGACTTAAAATAAAGATAGAACTAGTTTAATTATGTTATGAAACTCTTTATTTACTGTTTTGAGAAAATGTAACACTCTTGTTTGATAAATAAAATGTAACTTTAATTTCCATGGTTGTGAAACAATAATTTTGTGACAACACTCCCCGACGTTTCTGCCACGATTTGATGTTTTACGTGGTCGGGGTGTGACAACGGAGAATAGACACGTTGCGGTCATTCAGATCAACATGTGGCTGCCAGCTGTACTCGGGTGCCGGGTTGTTATGTGCATGTCGCCTGGATAGATTGTAGAATACAGGTACTTATAGACTTATAAAAAATGTTTTGTTGTCTTAATTTAATATGATTGTCTAATGCTGTTTTTTTTTTTGTTTTGCAGACTGCGTCATTCAGCTCAAAGATATAGACATTTTCTGGAGAAAACTTGACCTGAACGCATCAAATATCGATGAGGAAGATGTTGATGTAGACAAACAATTAGAATATGTGAAACAAAAATTGTCTACCCAACCCCCACAAGTGAGGAAAAGCGTCTTATCGAAGATCATGGCGGTGGTAAACCCATATATGAGCGACGAAAAACCGCCTGTCGTACAAGAAAACACTCGCGGGCGGCCAACTTCCAAGGTCCAACAACAAAGAAAAGAGCAAGCAGCTAGAGATAGCTCAGTTGGGCCTCCCAGACAACAAAGTAGGTGTGACCCTCCTCGACATAGCTCTTATGTACCATCGCAAGATTCCCTAATACCGTCTACGTCTGCAATGTCTCTAAAGTCTCAAAGGTCGTTAAATCGACGCGGTCATTCAATATCTTCACGTGAAGAAGAGCCTGGCAAGGGCAATGCCTTTCCGTTAATCATTGATGAGGGAATGCTTGAATATGCGCACAGATACAAAAAAACAAATTCTAAAAGTGTTCCACCGCTACATTTCAAGAATAAAAGATGTCAGGCCGGATGGACATTGTGGGTTTCGGGCGGCGGTTGTGGGTTATGGTTTGAACAAGATTACTTTGGGTATATTCGAAACCAACTACTTGAAGAGCTGACGGGTCCGAACAAAGAAATGTGGGAGTACATCTTCGATAATGAAGTACCAGGGGACTACGACGAACAAGTAAAGAGAATAAATTTTACCGGGTTGGAATGGCACCCAGGGAACATTGGATGGAGATGCCTCAAGCAGCACTCCTTCTTGCCAATAGGTTTGGTGTGATTGTTCACATATTAGACATCCAAGGTTGTTCTACTGTATTTCCCTTATATGATCCAAAGTACGCACATGACCTCCATCAGTTCGTTTTACTGTTATTTGTTAATCGTGGTCATTTCATCCACGTCAGACTTGAAGGGGACTATCCAATGCCGCCACCGAACCTTACATGGAGTAGACGCGCGCGCCAAGAAGCTTTACGTTGGACGGAAAACTACACGGAACGGATAGTGTGGTATGATATGCTAATGAAGCCTAACATTGACCCTACATTGCTTGTTATTGATTGATTTGTAATTTTAAACAATAACTTATTTGTATAATGTATTCCATTCGTTTATTGCCAAATCAATGCATTATATTGATTAATTTGTAATACGAAAATACGGTAAAATATTCGAAAATGCACTAAAAAACGTCAAAATACGTTACAGTACAATTAAATACATGAATATATGCTAAATACGCTAAAATACGCTAACATGCGCTAAAATACGCTAAAATGTTCGAAAATACTGTAAAATACGTCAAAATACGTTGAAATACGATAAAACGCGCTAAAATACCTTAAAATACCATAAGATACATGAAAAAAATGCTAAAATACGCTAAAATACGCTAACATGCGCTAAAATACGCTAAAATATTCGAAAATACGGTAAAATACGTCAAGATACAATTAAATACGTCAAAATACGCCGAAATACGCTAAAATGCGCTAAAATACCTGAAAATACCATAAGATACATGAAAATATGTTAAAATACCTTAAAATACGATATAATGCTATACAGTACGCAAAAATGTTCGAAAATACTGTGAAATACGTCAAAATACAATTAAATACGTCAAAACACGCCGAAATACGCTAAAATGCGCTAAAATGAAAATACCATAAGATACATGAAAAAATGCTAAAATACGCTAACATGCGCTAAAATACGCTAAAATGTTCGAAAATACGGTAAAATACGTCAAAATACAATTAAATACGTCAAAATACGCCGAAATACGCTAAAATGCGCTAAAATACTTTAAAATACCATAAGATACATGAAAATATGTTAAAATACCTTAAAATACGAAATAATGCTCTACAGTATGCTAAAATGTTCGAAAATACGGTGAAATACGTCAAAATACAATTATATACGTCAAAATACGCCGAAATACGCTAAAATGCGCTAAAATACCTTAAAATACCATAAGATACATGAAAAAATTGCTAGGATACGCTAAAATACGCTAACATGCGCTAAAATACGCTAAAATGTTCGAAAATATGGTAAAATACGTCAAAAGACAATTAAATACGTCAAAATACGCTAAAATGCGCTAAAATACCTTAAAATACCATAAGATACATAAAAATATGTTAAAATACCTTAAAATACGATATAATGCTCTAGAGTACGTTAAATGTTCGAAAATACGGTGAAATATGTCAAAATACAATTAAATACGCTAAAATACGCCGAAATACGCTAAAATGCGCTAAAATACCTTAAAATACCATAAGATACATGAAAATATGTAAAAATACCTTAAAATACTATATAATGTTCTACAGTACGCTAAAATGTTCGAAAATACGGTGAAATACGTCAAAATACAATTAAATACACTAAAATACGCCGAAATACGCTAAAATACGCTAAAATACCTTAAGATACCATAAGATACATGAAAATATGTTAAAATACCTTAAAATATGATATAATGCTCTACAGTACGCTAAAATGTTCGAAAATACGGTGAAATACGTCAAAATACAATTGAATATGCTAAAATACGCCGAAATACGCTAAAATGCGCTAAAATACCTTAAAATACCATAAGATAAATGAAAATATGTTAAAATACTTTAAAATACGATATAATGCTCTAAAGTACGCTAAAATACGCAACTAATGATATTTTCCACGAACGTATACATATAAGACGACACTATGGAGTACAAGTGGACTTCAAACAAAACTGTACGTAATCGTAAAATACGATATTTGCACGCAACCGAACGTCACCGAAACGAGGTATGTTGAAGTCATACGTCCTAAAACGACAAAATATGCGAAATTTCGTCAAAAAACGACTCGTATACGCGTTGAACCGAGGAAAACACGAAAAACCAAATTTTCAAACTATGGCATATACGATCGTATAGGCCAAAGTTGTATCGTATAGCCCTTTCAGATGCATCGTATAGACCTATACGATGGGTATTATCCCCTAGATTTATTTGAAAAACAGGGGTATATTGGTAATTTACTAACCATCGTATAGATCTATACGATGCGTATAGAATAAGAAAACGATATAACCCCTCAAAACACAGGGGGTTTATACGATCCAAAAACAAACAAAACTCAAAATACACCCAAATACACACACATACGGTGGTATACATACTGTTGACATACGCTCGAGATTTCAAGATCGAAGACTAGTACGGTATTCATCTCCACACCCTCATCATTTTAACGTGTTAGATTTTGCATTTTAGCCGTAGGTTTATTGTGAATTTTGGGTTGAAAACTGGGGTTTTTTTGGGGTTTTGAAGAACTTTTGAAACGATACGATGCGTATCGGCATATACGCATCGTATCGTTTCAAAATTTCAATTTTTTGTCAAGAACAGATCGGTCGATACGATGCGTACCGACCTATACGAAGCGTATGGATTCATAATTTCATTGTTTGTTCAAGAACATTTGAACTGATACGATACGTATCAGTCTATACGCATCGTATAGGTTCATAAATTCAGTGTTTTTCAAGAACATTTGAACTGTCCGTATCGCGCGTAGCTCGGTAACGAGCGTCGAAACCTAATACGTCGTAGATAGATAATAATTATAATATACCGTTCGGGTCGTCCGTAACGCGATTAGGTCCATTTCGAGCGTCGAAATCTAAGACGTCGTAAATATATAGTTTTTTTTTTATTTTTTAGTCGAAACGTCCGTATCGCGCGTAGGTCCGTAACGAGCGCCGAAACCTAATACGTCGTAGATAGATAATAGTTATAATATACCGTTCGGGTCGTCCGTAACACGATTAGGTCCATTTCGAGCGTCGAAACCTAAGACGTCGTAAATATATAGTTTTTTTTTTATTTTTCAGTCGAAACGTTCGTATCGCTCGTATGTCCGTAACGAGCGCCGAAACCTAATACGTCGTAGATAGATAATAGTTATAATATACCGTTCGGATCGTCCGTAACGCGATTAGGTCCATTTCGAGCGTCGAAACCTAAGACGTCGTAAATATATAGTTTTTTTTTATTTTTTAGTCGAAACGTCTGTATCGCGCGTAGGTCCGTAACGAGAGCCGAAACCTAATACGTCGTAGATAGATAATAATTATAATATACGGTTCGGGTCATCCGTAACGCGATTAGGTCCATTTCGAGCGTCGAAACCTAAGACGTCGTAAATATATAGTTTTTTTTTTATTTTTTAGTCGAAACGTCCGTATCGCGCGTAGGTCCGTAACGAGCCTCGAAACCTAATACGTCGTAGATAGACAATAATTATAATATATAGTCGGGGTCGTCCGGGGAGGTGGCGGTGTTATATATATATATTTTTTAATATAAATAAAATTTTTATATTTTGAAAAAAAAATTGATTAAAATTGTTTAATCATGCAGATATGGAAGTCGCTATGGGTAGAGGGAGATGCCGGGGAGGTGGCGTTGGAGGTGGCGGTGGAGGTGACGGTCGAGGTGGCGGTCGAGGTGGCGGTGGCGGTCGAGGTGGCGGTCGCGGTCGAGGTGGACGTGGCCGCGCACATGGAACGGCGGGGGCGTTGATCGCGGTGGCGGTGCTGGTGGGTGTGGCCGTGGACGCAGCCGTGGGCGCGGGCGTGACGCTTGACGTGGGCGCGGGCGTGGCGCTGACCCTGGAGAAGATCCTATGTTGGAGAATGATTATTTGAGGTTCGAGGAGAGGAGCGAGGCTTATCACAGATGTGAAAAGTTTCGTCGTATGGAGATCGGCAGCCACTGTGCCCTCGATTGGGGTGCTCTAGAAGAGGTCGCGGAGGCGGCGAGAGCCCGAGGGCTCATCGGAGATGATACTCCATGGTCGAGGTATACTATTTGTTACTGTTTTTTCTTTGTTTTGTATACGACATGCATACTAACCACACTGTGTGACAGGTTGTTCGATATGGCATACACGCCGTCTTACAGGGTCATGGCATGCGAGTTTTTGTTGAGTTTCGACTACGCTCCCGGGCCTGCAGGCCGTCCAGAGGAGGCTGACGACGAGGACGACCCTTGGATAGAGGTTAGCTTTCGTCTAGCGGGGCAGTGGCATTTGATGTCACTCAGACGGTTTGCCGAGCACTCCGGCCTTTACAGGGTGGAGGAGTTAGACACCCCCATCTACACCGACGACATATGGATGCCCCCCCGTACGACTCTGATGCGGTTCTGGCAGGTGATCAGCACGCATCACTTCATCACGACGTCGAAGCAGAGGGCTTCCTATATCACCGATCCCCTCTACCGCTACCTGCACAAGCTTATTGCCACATCTATAGCACCACGCGAGCAGAGCCGCGAGTGGTGCACTCAGGGGGGGTCTCTTTTACCTGTACTGCCTTATATGGGGGAGAGGTGCGCCCTCCATCGCTGCCTAGCCCAGTGGTTCGCGACGGCGTTCCACAGGCAGGACAGGTCTGTGCTGTACGGGGGGGGGGGGGGGGGGGGGGGCGTACATCACACGTATCACTGTCTCCTTGGGCCTTGTTCCCCAGCAGGACCAGTTATTCTCGGATGGGGGCGTGGTGGAGCCGAGCTTGTTGACCCGTACTACCATGATCGGCATGCACATGACGCGTGACTTCCTGGGGCTCGGTCTGCGACTTATAGGAGGGAACGGGCAGGTCTTCGAGCCCGTCGCTCTCCTAGACGAGCTACCGGAGTTGCTTCCGGAGCCGGCATAGGGTGAGGGTCAGCCGACGGATGGTGATGCCGCAGAGGGCGACGGCGGCGATGACGACGATGTTGACCACGTTGAGCCACCACCATCTCCCCCGCCGGTTCCATTTCCGTTAGGTGCTCCGGCACAGCAGGCGCAACCATATGGGGTGCCTCAGTACCCCCAACACGTATTCAACGACGAGCTCGATCCAGCTGCGGCACGTGCATTGGTTGAGTTGGAGGACCGGATGCAGGCGCGGATGGAGGCCGCTCACGGTCGTATGGAGGGTCTTCTCATGGAGGCGATCCAGGCATTCCGGCGTGGTGAGCAGTCCGGTTCGGATCAGGTGGCGGGGCCCTCAGGCACCACTCAGGATCCACCGCTTTAGGATCATTGTACTTTTGTTGTATTTTGACGGTTTATGTATTTTGAACAATTGCCCGTGTATGTACAAACTTATTATGTAATTAAATTTGCAGTTTCAGTTTATTTGTATTTGTATTTGTGATTGTTTATTTTAACTGTTTAGATTGATATGTTTGGTTACTTACAATCGATAATACGATATTAAGTTAAAAATGTGATACGGTACGATATAAAAATAATACGAAACTTAACGATATAAAAATAATAAAGTTTTTAAAAATTATTAAAATAAAAATAACTAATAATAAACACCAATAACAAACCCAAAACACCAAAATCCCAACACAACACACCAAAAATAAACTTCAAAAATTCAGGGTGCCAATACGCATCTTGGGGGAGGGGTTAGGTTTTTTTGGGTGGGGGGGGGGGGGGTGGGGGTTAGGTTTTTTTAGCTATTTTAGGTTGTGTTCACATTGGTTCTCAAGGTTCTCACAATAAGGGTGGTTCTCGCATGAGCCCCTCCCTTATAATATATAAAATTACATTTATTCAACCTGTGTAATACAAGTGTTAATAAGCTAGTTAAAATATAGTCATTACACTATTTTTTTTCTCGTTATAGACTAAGCTCTCTAGGTTTCAAAAAATGTTATAACTTGAAAAAATGAGTATATTATCTTGTTACAGGCTAAGCTCTCTAGGTTTCAAGAAATGTTATAACTTAAAAAAAATGAGTATATAATTGTTAATCAAGTATACATGCTATTGTATTTTGATGATAGAGTTAATTACTGTTTTCGTCCCTTTGGTTTGTTAAAAATCACTATTTCAGTCCATTAGTTTAAAAATTGCGATTTCAGTCCTTGTGGTTTCACTTTCGTAACCATTTCAGTCCATGTGGTTTCACTTTCGTAACCATTTCAATCCATTTATTCTGTTAGTATAGGGAATGAAATGGTTACAAGGTTGACTGAAATGATTACGAAAGTGAAACCACGGAGCATGAAAACGCAATTTTTAAACTAATGGACTGAAATAGTAATTTTTAACAAACCAAAGGGACGAAAACAGTAATTAACTCTTGATGATATTTAAAGTGATTACTTTAAAAATTTCTTTAGAGTTCAGACCTATACGTTTTTTCTAATATATTATCTGCGAAATGCGTAGTGAGTCCAATGTCAATATTCTGTAAACAAGTTATTTAACAAGGTCGACATCTTGTCATGATCACGTGAGCACGTGATCTCCTAATGGTGCAAATTAATCCCTATATCTACTTTAACAGATACAGTATATTATTTAATTTAATAAATACTATTCAATAACAATAAATCTGTAACCATGATGACCTTTTTTTTTAAATTCAGTTTTACTTCAAAAGTTGTTAATTTTTTTTGCCAAACGTATTGTTAAGAAAATAAAGTCAAAAAAAATAATACAAATATTAATATCCAAAACATATCCTTTTCATTGGGTCCTGCTATTACACATTTAGGGTGAACGGGGCGCCCTCGGGGTGGCGTGCGGTGAGTAAGTTCCCCGCTTGGGAACACCGCCGCCGACCCCTCGGGGAGGCTAAGCGGGGACAAGTCTGCGGCATTGATTCACCGCACAACTTTTCAAACTTTTTGATTTTTTGAACGTTTGGCAACGACTATTCCTTAAAAAATAAAAAATAAAAAACCCAATTTTAACCTATAAATACCCCATTAAATCTAATTTTTACCACACAAATTTTCAATCTTATTCCTCTAAAATTCTTTCAAATACAACACAAAGCCAAACCGAGCAATAGAACCAACCCCGCGAAGCCAAGAAAAAGTCCGTCGGCTCTAACACTAAGGGACGCGGCTCGCAACCGTCTCGTGGTGGTTCGAGCGGTGCAAGTGCACAACCACAACCACCTTTCGGATATACTACACAACCCCCGTTTTTTTACCCACAACCTTCACACCCCTCCTTTTACAACACCCAACCACAACCCCCTTTCGGCTATTTCTAAAATTTGTTATCAATGGATCCTCAAGCCCCCGCCTTCGACCCGTTTGGTTTTCGTTCCCCACGGGTGGCCGTGCAATTTCTGAAATTTTTATGTAGTATTGCGATGTAATTTTTATTTTATTAAATGAAATGAAATGTAAGTTTTATTTTATGTAAATTATGTTTTACTTTTTATAAAAATATTTTCTTAATTAAAAAAATAAAAAAAACAAGTCCTTCAAGAGAGGAGTGCCGTCATCAAATTGAGGGTGTGGAGGGAGTTAAGTGGGGAGTTGACGTGCCGAGTGCTGATTGACTGTGGGTAAGAAATGTCACTCCCCACTTACAGGAGTGCCCCTTACACCCTTATACCCTAAAATCTTATAGATGTTACTTTTTTATCGTTAAACTATAAGTTTTTGTTATAATTTAAAAAATACAATGAATTGCATAAATTCAAATACACTATGTTTTATTTATCACAAACTAAGTTATACAAACTAGATACAAATAAACACATTGTAAGAATATATTCAAAATTACATAAAATATCACATATCAAAATTAAAACTTCTTCTAGCTCAAATGAAAAAAGTAAATAAAAATAAAACTCATTGGTGTATTTTGGCAAACCGTATTTGTAACTTATAACCAGGGCCGTCTCCGAGAATAATAATTTTTTTTGGCCTCGGCGAAACAAAAAAACTGGGCCCACTTATTATAATATAAACTCATCAAATATATATCAAGAAATCACAATACGGCAATAACTGTTATAAAATAAACAAAACAAAACGGAAGTAGTGTAGTTTGATAAAAATATGTTTATACACCCATGTATATGTAAATATGTGATTCAAATATATTTTTAGGCATAACATGTCGCGTAATCTCACTTTATAAAACGTTGATATTTTTTTTAGAAAATAAATCGTTATAACATCATTAACTAAAAATAAAAGTTAATCATGGGGTTTGAACTCATGACCTCAAGATTATAACCCAAAACATTAACCAATGAATCATATAATCATCTTGTTAACAAGATTGAATAGTCAGTTAATTAAGTGAATTGATAGTTCAAAACAGTTTAGGAAATAAAAAATGCAAGGGACTAACTGAAAATTGTTTAGGAAAGAAAAATGTAAAGGAGGGGGTTAGAACTCATGACCATGGTTTTCAAATTTGAGTATATTAACCATTAAACTAGCTTCATTTTTTGTCATTGAAGTCATTTATGATACATTTAAGATAACACTACTCACTTAAAAATTTATACCTTAAATATTTGCTGGGCCCTATAAACCTTTTGGGGCTTGGCGTCTGCCCGGGCTGCCCAGCCCTAAAATCGGGCCTGCTTATAACCAAAATCCAGCTACCAATTTTGGTTTTGTAACTTATAACCAAAATCCGGCTACCAATTTTGGTTAACTCATAACCAAATTTGAAATTACTATTCGGTGGTAGCCTAATAACATGGTAAAGTCTTTAAGAGCACCTAAAGCTTGAAGGTTACAGGTTCAAGTCTCACATGTAGTATGATAAAAAAATCACAATTCTAAAAAAGCAAATTGAAAAATAAGATATACAATCATAACTCATGTCATAATAGTTTAGTAGTATGGTGCTTTATAAAATAAATGTAAGTTTAAATCGTTACACATGTAAAATTAGATGGTATTTAAGTGTAAAATTTGTTATTAAAAACAACTGCTCGGGGCTATGAACAACAAAGAATCTTGCGTGTAAACCCATACTGCTCGGGGCTATGTCCAAGCTTGACTCCTTAACCGCCGTAAGACCGTACCCCCTAATGCGCAGGAACCAAATGGAATTCGTAAACCCTCGCTCCTGTCAGGTCCAAACATGAGATTAAAGTCTAAATTCGTTTCTTCACCCAATTGTTCATAAAAAATAACTTGAATAGGAATCGGACCCGTTTCTCTACTATGGAGGATAGGCTTCTTACCACTAGAGGTGTAAAAAAAACCGGCATTAGAACCGTAACCGGAAAAAAAACCAAACCAGTTTTTTAACCGGTTTTTTTAAAACCGATTTTAGAACCGAACTGAACCGGCGGTTTGTGACCGATTAGTACTCTTGATTTGAAAAAACGGTTAATAACCGAAACCGATTTAAAAAACCCGGTTAAAAACCGATCCCAACCGGTTACACCGGTTACTGTTTTGGACTTGCAAAACCGGTTAGTAACCGAAACCGATTATTAAAAAAACCGATTTTTGTTTTAGATGAAAAAAATCAGTTCGATTAAAAACCGGACCGATTTAATTAAAAAAAAACCCATTTGTACACCTCTACTAGGGGTGTTCATGAGCCGGACCGAACCGAACCAAACGGAGGTCTGCTCGTGCTCGGTTCGGTTTGAAACCGAGCCGCTCGGTTCGGTTCGCTTTTGCTCAGTTTTATTTAGCATTCCTACGCAGCCATTCATTCACCAAAATTCACCAACTTATATGTCTCTCACACACTTTAACAATTTAACAAAATACAAACATAAAAAGTCCCACAAAAATAAACACAAAATGTCATCCAAATGTTTAATGTTTAAGAGCATCTAAAATGCAAAATAACTTCCAAAACACGCGTTGAACTGAAGATATGAAGATGTGATGATTCTAGGGGCTGGATATGCTACATGTTTATTATATTTAATAAATATATATATATATATAGGATTAGGTTCAAGAGTGAACACTAGTGTAGCTTGCGAACTGAGTGAACTAATCTTGGCCATACACATGTGTAGATCAATGGCCAAGATTTGATATTGAAATACACTAGTGTATTTTACGATTTGATGATGAGATCCTGGCCATACACGTGTGTAGATCAACGGCCAGGATTTGTTCACTCAGTTCGCAAATACACTAGTGTTCACTCTAGAACCCCACCCTATATATATATATATATATATATATATATAATAAATTCGATCGAAACCGAACGAGCGATGAGCGAGCGTACCTACGCTCATGCTCGGTTCGTTTTTAAACCGAATCGAGCTGCTCGGCTTGGTTTTAACCGAGCAAGAAATCAAACGAACAAATATCCTAGCTTTTTCGAACGATCTTCGAACGCCGAGCAGTTTGGACACCCCTAACCTCTACTTACCACTGAATTTGACATGGGCCTAAAAAGAAATAAAGAATAGTAAAATTAGGGCACCAATAACAACCAACCAAACCAACCAGTAAACAAGCAATCAAATCCAAGTGAAGTGAAACCAACACAAAACACAAAACAGATCACTAAACTTCACTTTAAAGCCGCTCACAGACGGCCATCTTCCATCTTCTCCCCCATTAATATCTCTGCCGGCTCTCACTCCTCTTTTTTTTTATACATATTTTCTCTCTCATCAACCGCTTTCATATCTCCATTCTCAATTGCATGTTGACACACTCCAATTTGACGTCATTTGCTGTATAAAGCCTCTGTTTACAATTATTATTATTATTCGATAGGTTTGTTTGACAGAAGTGGAGTTTGATTGTCATTAATGGCGAAGATCTCACAGAAGAAGAATGCTGCACGAAACGACGACGTTGAGACCAAACCGGTTATCGGTAAAGCTAAACGAACGCGAAAAACGGTTAAGCGAGATTCGCCGCCCCAACGGAGCTCTGTTTATAGAGGAGTCACGAGGTATGAATGTGATTTGAATGTTTAGTTGTTAATTACAGTTTATTTGAGTGATTTGAGATTTTGAGATAGTGAATTTGATTTGAATGTTTGGAGTTCAATTAAGTGATTTGAGAAAATGAATTTGATTTGAGTGGTTAGAGTTCAATTAAGTGATTTTGATTTGAATGTTTAGAGTTTAATTAAGGAATTTGAGAGAGTGAATTTGATTTGAATGCTTAGAGTTTAAAATGTTATAAATATATAATTTGAGAGAGTGAGAGGGTGTTTGGGATTACGTTTTGAAGTGATTATTTGATTATTGCGTTTGTAAAACATAAATAATCTAAAAAAGTGTTTGGATGAAAAAGTGATTATCTGCCTCAAAAACGCAGTTTTGGAGAAGCATGTTAACCTACATGCTTTTTCAAAACGCAGTTTTGAAAACGCAAAATCTGTTTTGAAAAAACATAATCTATTTTGAAAATGCAACACCAAACACCCATTGAATTTGATTTGAATGTAGCTAAATTAAGTAATTTGAGAGAATCAATTTTAAAAGCAATCGTCTCTTGCGACTAAGCCCATTCTTTAGGCGTGGTGAAACAATTGCGTTTTAATTCTCCATAAGATGGTTCAGGCATAGATTCGGGCGCGATTTCTAGAATCCGGAGAGTTTCGGGCCAAATTCTCTAAATTTCGGCAAGATTCCAGCTAGATTTCTATATTTATTTAAATAAAACTATTTTTATACACCAATACACTAATATTTTACAACTTCTGGTACTAAATTATTTAAATAAAAGAATAAAACTACTTTTCTACACCAATACACTAATATTTTAGAACTTCTGTTGGTACTGAATAGATCATATTAAATGTTATATAATAGTTTTTGTTTATTTTATTTGAAGAATATTATTATGTTTCTAATGCATAATATATTTTTAAATTTTTTTTTTCATTGTGCGTTTTTTTTACGCCTTGCGTCTAGAGCCTTTAATAACTATGGTTTATAGTTAAAAATGTTTAGAGTTTAATTAAGTAATTTGAGAGAGTAAATTTAATTAGAGTGTATAGAGTTTAGTTAAGCAACTTTAGAGATTGATTTTGATTTTGTTTTATGTGAAGACATCGATGGACCGGCCGATATGAAGCACATTTGTGGGATAAGAATTGCTGGAATGAATCACAAAACAAAAAAGGACGACAAGGTGATTAACTGAATAACTGCTGACTGATATTCATTTTGTTAATTACTAATTATTAATTATGAATTACTAATTTGTATTTGAATTTTGTCTGTTTTTTTTTCTTTCATGTGAATGGTGGTGGTTGATTGATTCATACAGTATATTTAGGTAAGTTTAAAATGCTGCACTTCATTTTATTCTATACGGGTCGTAACTATATAAAAATAATAATATTTTATCATGTAGGATAATTAACTCCCTTCATTTAATTTCATTATATTAAGTGAAAAAGGTGTTTTGGATTCAAAGTGTTGTTCAAATACAATGAGAAACTTATCCATATTCGTGATATTTAGGGGCCTACGATGATGAAAAGGTAGCTGCACATGCATATGACTTGGCAGCATTGAAGTATTGGGGACAAGATACCATCCTCAACTTTCCTGTAATTTGACAATTTCTCTTTTTTGTTTGTGAAAAAAAAAAGATTTTTAATTTATATTTGGGTTTATTGAATTTTATAACCCCCAACTATTGGCTATTGACTGCTATGACGCTCAACTATTACTTTGACGTCCGTCACCCCCAACTTAACACTTAGTGTGTTCTGTCACCACGTCGTTAACTAATCACTAACTTTTGATCTTGTTACTATACTTTTGGGGTGTCCTAAGATCCCTAAAAGGCTAAAACCTTCCTAAGATCCCTATGACACCCCCAAAAGTATAGTACCAAGATCAAAAGTTAGTGATCAGTTAACGACGTGGTGACAGAACATACTAAGTGTTAAGTTGAGGGTGACGGACGTCAAAGTGATAGTTGGGGGTGGCAGCGACCAATAGCCAATAGTTAGGAGTGAGAAAACCAATAACCCTTTATATTTTAACATTATAAATATTTCTTTTTAAACTTTTATAAATATTTACAATATATTGCAGCTAGGAACATACAAAGAGGAGATTCGAGAAATGGAAAGCTTGTCAAAAGAAGAGTATATCGGATCTCTAAGAAGGTAAAAAATCGCATTAATTTTTTATTGTTTTTTTACCAATGCCTTTATCAGCGTGACCTTCGTACCGATCAATACTGTCTGTTTTCTCCATATGGGGCTAGCGTGCTTTTTTTTTGTTCATTACGTTTTTTTTTTGTTTTGTTCGGGTGGAGACCTTTTAATAGGTCAAGCATCCTAAATTGCTCCCACCCGAACACTTTTAATTAATATTGTTCACCTTTTATTTTGCATTCAAAACGCGTTGATGGTTTTTGAGACGCTTCATTATTTATAAACCCAGAAATAATAATACTTGAAAGTAATTTGAAAGTATCTTATTATTTAATAGACATATCCTTTTAAAACTATCACTTTTGCTTTTTAATAGTTTACAATATATTTTTTTTTTGTTTTTTTTTTCAAATGCTTATCAAATTTATTGATATTGTAGGAAAAGCAGCGGTTTTTCACGAGGAGTTTCAAAATACAGAGGGGTAGCAAGGTAATGTATTGATGAACGGTGATGTAATTATTATTGTGAATTAATTTAGCAAGTGTTTTATAATTATTGTTATTTATTGTGTAGGCACCATCATAATGGTAGGTGGGAGGCTCGAATTGGACGGGTTTTTGGCAATAAATATCTTTATCTTGGAACATACGGTAAATTCTTATTCCACTTGTTTATATCATATGGTTAAATTCTTAATAATTATCTAAAACCAAAACCAAAACCAAAACCAAAACCAAAACCAAAACCAAACCGTATTATTTTTGGAGGTAAAACGTTCTCATGATTAAAAAATTTAGTTAATCACTTTAGTGTAAAGATCAAATACAAATGGTCGTAACATACAAATTGACATTAACATAAAAGTGAAGGAAGCTTTATTTGTTTATTTTTTTTTTCTTTCTGAATCTTTTTTATGTACTTAAATAGGATGTTTAATTGCAAAATGTAAAAAAAAAAAGGTGAATTTATTCTAGGAAAGTAATTATGTAATTAATTATAATTACTTTACTAGTGTAAAACACGATTTTTTTCGATTCTGGGACAAAAATACGTGCTTTGAGAAGATGAGAAAAAAATTGTCTCCTTCACTTCTCACGTTAAGCTCAATTTGTATGTTAAGACCCATTTGTACCGAAACCTAACTCAATAACCATAAGCTTAATTTATCTTTCACGTGATATGAGAAATAATATAATAACAATTTAAGATCTGGTTGGTATAATATTAGATTACCAACTTTCAGCTGCTAAGTTAGTGACAATATGAAAATTGAAAGCTGATTTTGACATAAATTAGTCAACTCTAGGCCCCCAAACTTCCACCAAATATTTCATGCACATAATTTCAATTTAATACTCACCAAAATATTATGGCTCAACCAACCTCCATACTGCTAGTTTCCAACATTTGGCCATCTGCCTCCTTATTTTAGGCAAATATGAGGCACCATATTTGACGGTTTTTAATGTAAATGAATTCAAGTTATAAAACCAGATCTATTCTTTTATATAATTATTTTTATTATTGTGTTGTAAGTTTAAAATAATAATATTACACACTATCTTTATTAAAGTTGTTTTTTCTCTTGAATGGATCAAATGCATTAACATTATATTTTAAGCTAAAAACTATAAACATTAGATCGATTTCCTGATTTTTATTTTTTTTTCTATTGTAATTTAGATTTAATAAAAAGTATTTAAGCTAAAAACTGTAAACATTAGATCGATTTCCTAATTATTATTTTATTTTGTATTGTAATATAAATATAATAAAAAGATTTATTTTTTGTAATTTAAATATAATAAAAAGATTTAGGGGAATTGGCCTGTAATAATCCCAACTAGAGGACATTGGCCATTGGCAGTCCCACCTTTGAGTATTCCCCCCACCAGTCCCACCTTTCACCTATTTTTCCTAAACCAGTCCCTCGTTAAAAAAACTTAATGAAGTTATGTTTTTTTTCCGAATTACAAACAGTTTTTTATGGCTTTTGATCAAAACGACGATACAAGTCCATTGATTAGGGGTGTGTACGAGGCGGTTTGGTTTTGGGCCTCAACCAAAACCAAAGTCGAAATGTTCAGTCATTAAAAAACGTTAACAATTTGGTTATGGTTCGATTTTGATTAATCGCTTAAACAATTTGTACCAAATCCTAAAATCAAAGAAAATGAAAGTGAAACAAACCTTTTTCAACTTTCTGGTCGGCTTTATTGATGGTATTTTATATAACTTTGGTGATGGTCCCTCCACCTGTAATACATCCCCATAAATCCCTCATATTCATAATGTTTTTCATGATAATAAAATCAAAATTAAAAAAAAATGAATTAAGAAGTGAGTTAAAGCATTAGTGTGGGTGCAATTTTAAATTTATTCAAATTTATACATTTTGTTTGGTTCGGTTAATTCGGTTATGACACACACCATAACCAAAACCTCCCACAAATTCCAGATAATTGGTTATGACTTAACCGGGCCTTCAGTTAACTATTAGGGTCGGTTAATTCGGTTTGGTTAAATCGGTTTTTTCTGTTACGATTCCGTTTGGCAAATCTATGATATACCACTCAACTTTGTCATATGATCACTCAGCTACTCAAGAAGAAGCGGCAACCGCGTACGACATGGCAGCAATAGAGTACCGAGGACTTAACGCCGTTACAAATTTTGACCTCAGCCGTTACATCAAATGGTTAAGACCGAACCAAACCGACTCCAACAACTCTAACGGCGTTCCAACTAACTCTAACCCTAATGGTACTCAAGATCCAGAATCAACCTTCAGTTACAACAACCACAACAACCAGCAACCCGAAACCTCAAGCTCCGGCGAAACCACCACTAGCGTCCTTCCGCCACTGCGTACCTCCACCGCTTCCTCCGCCCTAGGGTTACTGTTGCAATCAACAAAATTCAAGGAAATGTACGAGCGGACCTCCGTGGTTGACTCACCGTCGCCACCGCCAGAGTCCGATATGCCGCGGCGGAACTTTCCCGACGACATACAAACGTATTTCGACTGTCATGAATCGAATAGCTATGTTGAAAGTGAAGACACTATTTTTGCGGATTTGAATTCGTTTGATGCGCCTATGTTCCAATGCGAACTGGATGCTTAAAAGGGGTTGCAGCGTAACTTGTTGCCCGTTTACCTGACAGTAATTTTAATTTTTAAATTTGAATGCAATGATCCACCTCAATTTAACTAATAGCTACCCGAGCGGTTTCGAATGACGGTTTCGATGACGGTGACGGTGTTCGGAGCCAGATTTAACGAGCGGTATCGACAACGTTTAGTTTTGTTATTTGTTATCTTTGATTTTATTTAGTTCTCTATTTTTTATAAGTTATTGTAACTGTAGATATAGTTATGGCATAGACATTCATTCAGTTCTATATTTCTTTCCTTTGTTTTTGTTTGGAAAAAGAAAATCAATAAAAATGTTGTAGGCGTTTACAAGCCTCATTTGTTTAATTGTTTCTTTTATCTTCCAATATTGCATGCCAATTTTACTTAACATAATTAAGTGGTTATACTTAAATTTGTATGTGTTTTTATATTGATGAGTGTTATTAAGCTTTTAAACTTTTAGAGTTAATTACTGTTTTCGTCACCGTGGTTTGTCAAAAATCAATATTTTAGTCTATTAGTTTAAAAATTGCGATTTCAGTCCCTGTGGTTTCACTTTCATAACCATTTCAGTTCACCTCATTAACAGAATAAATGGATTGAAATGGTTACGAAAGTGAAATCACAGGGACTGAAATGGTTACGAAAGTGAAACCACATGGACTGAAATCACAATTTTAAAACTAATGAACTGAAATAGTGATTTTTGACAAACCACAGGGACGAAAACAGTAATTAACTCAAGCTTTTATATATGCCATTTAAGTGACAAAATATCCAAAAGTTAATTCTTCATTCAAACTTTGGTTTATATGTGGTGTGTTTGTTTGTTGAATTACTGAACCAATACACTGTTTATATTTTTGCATGTCAAAGTCAACAATCCTAACTTGGTATAGTGATGTTTGTAGTCAAGTAATGCAAAAACCTAAAATAAACTAGCTAGCTAAGGAAGTAGGGTATCATATTCACGAGTAGCGGGTGGGTTGATAAAAATAATAAGAAAAAGATATGATTGCTTTGAGTTAAGCTAATGCTCACCTAATTTGCACATAAAAATATAAGATAAGAAACAAGCAATCATGTAAGAGGTTCGGGTCAGGCATCATGGATGTCACGTTGATACACTAACAAACCGTAAACATGAGACGTGTCAAAGTCAATGTCGGGCTATAGCCCACTTGGTAGAGGCACACGTCTCTAACAGGAAGATCCCATGTTCAAACTTGGGCAAAAGGGAACAACTTAGGATTATTGGTGTAAAGGAGTAACATTTGCTGTTAAAAAATAAAACAAATATAGAGGTTCGGGTCTTGATAGCACTGCATGTAATTTAACTTGATTCACTACACTAGCATAGCAAGCTACATATACATAACCTTATTTAACATTTTTGAATGATGGACGACCAATGGACGCTTTAATCAAACAACAGAACAATTCTAGACCGAATAATTTACGTTGTATGATGGGGTTCTTATCAATTATCAACATAGTATATGACGCTATCAATTAAAACACAACTTTTTCTAATAAGTAATGGATCATGATATTCACACATCCATCCTTATTTCCAAACCCCCCACAGCGACGTGCTTTGGCCAAAGCGCAGCGTTTAGTGTTCTTTTTCAGACAAAAGCAGATGTGACCTTGATTCGACTTGATACGAGGTTTGATTCTGTATGGACCTGATAAAATGAAATGTTAGCTTCATATAATGAGATTTAAGTTTTTATCGAATTAACATGATTCATGCAACATGAACATGACAAAAGGTTGCCTTGATTGATAGAATTAAACTCCCATTTTGACTAGATTAATATGTAAGATTAAATATATTACGTATTAATATTTAATCTATAGCCATCATAATCATTTACATTATAGAGATCAAAATATATTAGAACCTATTAAATAATTAGTTGGTAATTGTTGATGGACCATATTACCCTTAGTAACTAATTAGGTTTCCTCCTGGGTGCTTATATAAGGAGAGTTATATGGAGGTTTAGGGGTTACTCAGTTACACAATTCACACACCCCATTAGCCATAACATCATCACGAAACCTCCTCTCCTAACCGATACCCTTTTCGGTTTCTAAGTCCCCATCATCAGTTAGCATCCTAAGGAGGAACCAGATCACCTTGACAAAGATGTCGAACTCCATGTCGTCTTCTCTCACTGGATTCTCCTCTGCACTGTCTGCGGTGACAGGTATGATTTATATGTTTTCCTTCATATATAAACAGAACTGAACCAACATGTGGTATCAGAGCATATGTTGATTAGTCAGTTCTGTTTTTCGTATCCATAATTCTGGGATTGAAACTTGGAAAACGGAATTTTGAAACCTTATGAACTTAACAGCCGTTTCGAGTCATGAACATCGACTCGAGATCTTTGTTTTCGGGAAAAAGAATTAATTGTATGTTCAATCGAATTTAACTGGTTTATGTTTTAGCCGAAATCTGTTTAGAAAAACTATTAATATTCAGGTTTCGGGTTCCAGAATTTATGTTTTATGTTTTAGGGTTCATCATGTTCTTGAGAAAATTCGAAGTATTCTGTTATGTTTTGGAATGATTTAGGATTAATGGGTGTTTTTTCCATGTTTGATCTAATTTTATCTTTTAATTTTATTCGAAACTGTTATTAGATAAACAGTTATTATTTTTCGAAATATGTTGATAAAATTAGATCACCTTAAAACAGGAAACAATATCTCATAATCCCTTAGATTTTGAATTTTAGGTTATGATATCACAATTAACAGCTGTTACAGGAAGTTTCGAGATCATCAGATTGCGACTAGAGACCATCAGTCTCGACTCGAGACCATAAGGTCTCGACTCGAGACCATAAGGTCTCGACTCGAAATCATAAGGGAGCAAAAGGTCTACAACTCGAGACCATAACGTGCTAACTCGAGACAAAGGTCTCGACTCGAGACCATAACGTGCTAACTCGAGACAAAGGTCTCGACTCGAGACCATAACGTGATGACTCGAGACAAAGGTCTCGACTCGAGACCGTAACGTGATAACTCGAGACAAAGGTTGCGACTCGAGACCATAACGTCATAACTCGAGACCGTGGTTGCGACTCGAAACCTCGATCCGCGCTAACGGGTGGTTTGCTATTAAATAAATGGTTTTGTAATTTACTTAGTTAACTAATCAGAATCATATAATGTTTTTGCAAAACCAGAATAGCTTAACTTGAATGAGTTTTTGATATATCATTTCTGGCCAAAGCTGACTTGATATATCAACTTATCATTCAAGTATTACGAAAGCTATGCTAAGTGTGCATCATAAGCATGAATGTTTTAATATCTGGCCAAAGCTGATTTAATTCTTTCATAGATGGCATACTTAGCAAGTGCATAACTAAAGTGATTGTTTCAATTTCTGGCCAAAGCTGATTTGTTACAACCACTTTGCACATATGCTTAAATGATTACACTTCTGGCCAAAGCTGTTTTGTCTTCGTTTAAGTAGAATTTTTTAGTTAAGTCTATTATTTTGATGTTAGTAATAGACATTATCACAGCTTCATTATGTAAAATGGTCATTTTTTTGCCTGCCTTAGTTTAACGTGCCCTTAGATCACATTAGGATTTCTTCCTTAGTATCATAACTTGCTCATCTTATTTCCACTATCAGCACCCAACTGCGGGATTCCACCTTTGACTGGTGATAACTTTGCTGCATGGAAGGATGCTCTCATGCTTACTCTCGGATTGCTTGATTTTGATTATGCTCTGAGAGAGAAAAAGCCAGCGGACCTTACCACTCAAAGTACTGCTGCTGAGCAGTTAACTCATGAAAAGTGGACTAGGTGTAACCGCATGTCTCTCATGTTTATGAAGCAATCCATAAGCAATGCAATCAGGGGAGCTATTCCTGATTCTGAAGATGCTAAAACCTACTTGGAACATGTGGAGGCGCAGTTCAAAGGGACGTCTAAGGCGCACGCTAGTACTCTTATTCTCAAGCTGGTGACAACTAAGTATGATGGGAGGAGCGGCATTCGCGAGCACATCATGATGATGAATGACATGGCCAATAAGCTGAAGGGGCTGGAAATGGAAATCAGTGATGGTTTCCTTGTTCATTTTATCATTACTTCGCTTCCTTCATCCTTTGAAGCATTTAAGATCAACTACAACACTCAGAAGGAAAAATGGACGATGAGTGAGCTGGTCGCCATGTGCGTACAGGAGGAAGAGCACATGAGGATGGATCGCACTACTGATGTTGCCAACTTCACTACCTCCAACTCTAAGAAAAGGAAGAACAATTATCAGAGGAGGGATGCTTCAAAAGTCCAAAGGCCTAATCCCAACTCTAATACAAGTGCACCTTCTAGCTCTAAGAACTCCTTAGGCAGTATCCGCTGCAAGTTCTGTAAAAAGACAGGACACATGCAGAAGGAATGCCCTGACTTTAAGGAGTGGCTGGCTAAGAAAGGTAACGATTATTTTATGATACTTGAGTCCTATAATTTAAGTGTTCCTGCTAATTCTTGGTGGTTTGATTCTGGTTCTATGGTTCATGTTACCAATTCTACTCAGGGATTCCTTTCAATCCGGAAGCTGGAAAGAAACCAAAGAACGCTTAAGGTTGGGGATGATCGAGAATTAGAAGTGAAGGCCATTGGAACATTACAATTAGTTATGAAAACTGGTTTATGTATTAAACTTTATGATACCTTATATGTTCCTGAGGTAACTCGGAACCTTGTATCAGGACCAAAGTTAGACATGGACGGTTTTATTGTTTCCCATGGTCATCGCCAACTCTCTATCCATTATGATTCTGTTCTTTATGGTACTGGTGTTCTGGATGGAGGTCTCTATAGGTTAGAACTAGATGATGGCTTTTCCAAATCTTTGTTGTCATATAACATTAATGAATCACTCACAAAGATGGAAGAGAAACGAGACTTAGAGACTTCATCCATGTTGTGGCATCAGCGTTTAGGCCACATTTCAAAAGAGCGATTAAATCGTCTCGTAAAGGATGAAGTCTTACCTCCTCTCGATTTCTCTGACTTTGGAACATGTGTCAAATGTCTTAAAGGTAAATTGACATTAGCGAATAAGAAAGGTGCAACTAGGAGTTCTAATTTATTAGAACTCATTCACACTGACATTAGTGGTCCCTACCAAATCGCTGGCATAACAGGACATACTTCATTTATCACTTTTATTGATGATTATTCTCGTTACATGTACTTGTATCTTATTAAGGAGAAATCTGAATCTCTAACAACTTTTAAAAATTATAAGGCTGAAGTTGAAAAGCAATTAGATCGTCAGATTAAAGTTGTGAGATCAGATAGAGGCGGTGAGTATTATGGAAGACATACTGATGTGGGTCAAGCTCCTGGTCCATTTTATGAGTTTTGTAAGGGCCAGGGGATTGTGAACCAATACACCATGCCTGGTACACCTCAGCAGAACGGTGTCGCTGAAAGAAGAAACCGTACCCTTATGAACATGGTGCGTAGTATGTTAGCCAACACTAACTTACCATTATTCCTCTGGACTGAAGCATTAAAAGCAGCTGTTCATATACTCAATAGAGTTCCTTCTAAGTCTGTCCCTAAAACTCCTTATGAACTTTGGACAGGAAGGAAACCGAGTCTTAAATATATGAAAGTATGGGGCTGCATTGCTGAAGCAAAACTTTACAATCCTTTCCTAAGGAAACTTGACCCTAAAACAGTTACCTGTTTCTTTATCGGGTATCCTGAGAACTCTAAGGGTTATCGTTTCTATTGTCCTTCCCATGTCACCCGTATTGTTGAAACCAAGCGTGCCGCGTTCCTGGAGGATTTCAAGGTCAGTGGGAGCAGTACCAACCCTTACGAAGAATTGCAAGAAGTACAAGACGCAGGGGGGAGAGACTCGTCGCTTACCATTACTCCGATTACTCCTCTTGTACCCAATGCAATTATTACACCTGAAGCTACTGCACCAACTCCAAATTCACCTCTACAATCAGAACCCATTATACCTCATGACGAAGGCACATCAAACGCTCAAAACCAAGACAACGCTGAACCCGATAATCCACTCAGGAGGTCATCCAGGCAAAGAAGGCCTCCTAATTGGGATGATTATGTTACCTACATGACTGAAATGGATCCCGGAAAGCTCAATGATCCTATCTCTTACAATGAAGCCATTAGCAGTGATCAGTCTTCTGAATGGAATAAAGCAATGATTGATGAGCTTGATTCCATGAAGAAAAATGACGTTTGGGATTTGGTAGAATTACCCAACGGAGTCAAACCCGTAGGATGCAAATGGGTGTTCAAAACAAAACTGGATCCGAATGGTAACGTTGAATGCTACAAAGTGAGATTGGTTGCAAAGGGCTACACTCAGAAAGAGGGAATTGATTATCAAGAGACGTTTTCACCTGTCTCTCGTAAAGATTCATTAAGGATCGTCATGGCCCTAGTAGCTCATTTCGATTTAGAGCTGCATCAGATGGACGTTAAAACCGCTTTCCTTAGCGGAGATTTGGACGAAGATGTTTACATGAAACAACCTGAAGGCTTTAAACCTGAAGGTCAGGAGCATCTAGTCTGTAAGTTGAAGAAATCCATTTACGGGTTAAAACAAGCATCACGTCAGTGGTACCTCAAGTTTGATGAAGTCATGAAGAAGCAAGGTTTTATGAAGAATCAAGTGGATCAATGCACCTACCTCAAGATGAGTGGGAGTGACTTTACTATACTTGTCCTTTACGTAGATGATATTCTATTGGCAAGTAATAGTTTAGATATGTTGCATGAGTCGAAGCGTTTACTCTCGCATAACTTCGACATGAAGGATCTCGGAGATGCTTCTTACGTCATTGGCATCGAAATTCACCGAGATAGACACAAGGGGATCTTAGGATTGTCCCAGAAGGCTTACATAGATCGTGTCCTTACACGGTATAACATGCAACAGTGCAAACCCTCCGTCGCTCCAGTAGTTAAGGGAGATGTTTTCGGTTCGTTTCAGTGTCCGACAACAGAGGTTGAGAAGGAGCAAATGAGCCAGATACCTTACGCGTCAGTAGTCGGGAGCTTGATGTATGCTCAGGTCTGTACTCGCCCAGATATCGCTTATATTGCTGGAATGCTAGGCCGTTATCAGACTAATCCTGGCTTAGATCACTGGAAAGCAGCTAAGAAGGTACTTCGATATCTGCAAGGGACGAAAGACTATAAACTGACTTATAGAAGAAGTGATCATTTAGAAGTGGTGGGCTATTCTGATTCTGACTTTGCCAAATGCAAAGATGACAAGAAATCCACTTCGGGCTATATCTTTATGTTAGCAGGCGGCCCTATCTCTTGGAAGAGTCATAAACAACAGTTGACCACAACTTCCACAATGATGGCAGAGTACATTGCTGTTTATAACGCAACCTGTCATGGAATGTTGCTTAGAAACCTGGTCGCTGGACTCAAAATCGTTAATTCCATTTCTAGACCATTGAAGCTTTACTGTGATAATTCAGCTGCCGTTAGTTTCTCGAACAGTAACAGTTCGACTGGAGCTGGTTTATATCTCGATACGAAATATCTTTTTGTACGTGAACGTGTTGAGGAAAATAATCTTTGTATCGAGTATATTAGTACTAAGGATATGCTTGCGGATCCGATGACTAAAGGTCTCCCTCCTAAGGTTTATGAAGAACATGTTCGGAATATGGGATTTAGTAAAGACCTTATTTGAGCATATTGTACTAGCTTATGTTTTATGATTAATGAAATTTCCTCAAGTTTGATTTTGTATGTCTATTAGAATATGTTCAACCGGTATAATGGCATATAGACAAATAAAAGTTACAAATCAAACAAAGGGCTTACGCGTATTTTGATCATGATGATTAGGTTTTAAATTAAGGCTATAGTATGATTAATGGGGGTCCTGAGTCGCATAATGATTTAACGGCTGTATTTTTCTGCTATAGTACTTGTTTAAGGCTAAAATGAGTGTTAACTCCTGATCAGGCTTATCTAATACTCATAGTAAATGATTACTCGGCTAAGTGGGAGAATGTAAGATTAAATATATTACGTATTAATATTTAATCTATAGCCATCATAATCATTTACATTATAGAGATCAAAATATATTAGAACCTATTAAATAATTAGTTGGTAATTGTTGATGGACCATATTACCCTTAGTAACTAATTAGGTTTCCTCCTGGGTGCTTATAAAAGGAGAGTTATGTGGAGGTTTAGGGGTTACTCAGTTACACAATTCACACACCCCATTAGCCATAACATCATCACGAAACCTCCTCTCCTAACCGATACCCTTTTCGGTTTCTAAGTCCCCATCATCAGTTAGCATCCTAAGGAGGAACCAGATCACCTTGACAAAGATGTCGAACTCCATGTCGTCTTCTCTCACTGGATTCTCCTCTGCACTGTCTGCGGTGACAGGTATGATTTATATGTTTTCCTTCATATATAAACAGAACTGAACCAACATAATAGGTATGTGAATGCCTACTCAATACGAGGAAAAACTTTAGCATTACGATTCTTATATATATTTGATAGTTTTGTTAATCGGAGGCCCATGACTTTATAGCTTAGTGGCATCTTGGTGGTGGGATAAGGCTTTGGGACCAATAGGTCCTGGGTTCGATTCCCACAAGGGGGGTTTTCCCATGTTTATTGGGTTTCCTCCTGAATTGGTGTGGCATTATGGCTAGTGGAGATGGATATGATCGGGTTGGCATTATGCCTAGTGGAGATGGATATGGTCGGGTGGTTCCTCTGGTGGCATGATGGTACTCCAGTGGTCCATCAGTGATCCAAATTTGCCGTTAAAAAAAAAAGTTTGTTAATCGGAGTTGAGAGTATACAACCCAACAAAACCCGCCCGTTTTACTTGGTTTACAAATAATAGTGAAGTGATGAGTTATGCGAAACAAAAACTTTCCTCCAAAGAATTTTGCAAGAGACCAATGACATACAAGTACAACAAACAGATTCAGAGAATCAGGATAAGCTAGGTGAGGCCTTTTAGTTATTGTGTTGTTAGTTGTTGTCGTGATGATTCGTGAACCTACATGTTTATATTTAATTGTTTACATATTATCTACCAGAATCACCACGTTCAGTTTCAACGGATTCCCCCCGATATGTACATATACCGGATGTGATGGAAGTTATTTTGAATTTCGAATTTTCTACATTGACTTTGAAGTTTGGTTGTCCTTTATACAATCCGTGTAACACACGAGAACTTAAACACACACACACACATATATATATATATATATATATATAGGATCAAGATTATTTCAGAACCCAATATATTTTCAGAACTTGCAGAACCGTTTTAGACTCTTAGATCATCTAATCAATGGTTTAAAATAATAATGGTAATATTGTAATTAAAGAAACATTAAATGACATTTTAATTAATAGAAGTATTTTGGGAATATCAAAACAAATCAGTTCCACATTTATCTCCATTTATCTCTAAACTTAAATGAAACTTGTTTTACCATTTCCATTCATCCGTCATCGACTCCACATCTCTCAACAAAAGTATGAAGTTCCTTCTCTTCCTGTCTTCATCGTTTGATTTGATGGTATGCTACCGTTTTTATATATAATTATTTCTTTGATATTTGTTTAACATAAAAAAATTTCATTGATCTACTACTCCACTTATTAGAGATATACATTAGTGGAACTCCATTTTTTCTTTTAGTTGTGATTTTGGAATACTCATTAAACCAACAGAGGTTTGGGTTTTCTATTTTTTTCTTTTTCAAAGTATTCGATTGCATTTCTAATTTGATGTTTTAAAATTTATTCATTCATTAACAAAGGTTAAAAATAAGAAAGTAGTCAACAATATTTTTCTTTGTTATATTACACATATATTGAATAATTACATACGTGCAAATGGCTAACTTACATGTATGTAATTTTTTAACTTACATATATCTAATACAAGGTTACACATAGAAATGGTCATTGTTTCAGTTTTAGTTTGTTTTTAGTTTAATTATTTTATAAGTGTATGTAAATTCTAATTTTACTTGTTAGTTAACAATCGAATATGCATGTTTAAATATCAAAGTTATTTAAATTGATCAGTATGTTTATTTTTTTGCATTCGTGACAGGTTTTGTGATTATTATTTCATGATATTCATCATTTGAGGTGTTTGCTTTGGACATACTTCAAAAATTAATAGAGAAGAAAGGGGCGAGTGAAAATGGACGTGTGAGTTGAAAAGATCTATATAAATTTTAATAGTTTTGAACGTGCAGATGTATAAGCATTTATGTTCCTACACATGGAAAAGACATCTACAAACATACGTGTAAATGTAAATTTGTATTATGTCTTTGAGCTAATGTATATTTTTTTTCATTTGTTCTTGTTATATTGACGATCAGTTTGGAAATCGAATGATTCATATAAAGATTTACATATGTGTAATTTCATGATTAATTTGAAAATTAAATAATCAGTATATCAAGTTTACATATATGTAAATAACATACTTACATGCATAATAGTTATTTACGTATATGTGTATGACGTTCGTCTTTGAATAAATTTCCTACTAGTTTGAAGAGTTACACATATGCAAATAACACACATACATATACGAAGAGCGTTTACATACAGTCAAATGGATAATAGTGAATTAGTTTGATTTTTAATCATGCTAAAGAATTTTTAAAAATGAGGGACCTGTTGAAGTTTAGTTAAGTTATTGGATATATTTGTATATGTGTAAAAATTTAAAGAAATGAAAAAGAAAGAAAGAGAGAATAAATTAGTTAAATAATATGAAAGAAAAATTAATAGATAGAATACCACTTTTACCCTTTTATATTTTTATTTATATTTTTTTAAACAAATAAAATAAGTGGACCATATTGGTTCTGCAAGTTCTCTCAAAAGAAAGGGTTCTGTAAAGAATCCAACCCTATATATATACATATAGGGTAAGGTTCATGCGAGAACCACCCTTATTGCGAGAACCGCGAGAACCAAAGTGAACACAAAATAAAATCTAAAAAAATCAAAAAAGCACTCAATTTTTTTTAATATTTAAAAAAAATCGCTATATTTCGTTACCATAAATTTTTTTTTTTTTCGAGTAACAGTTATCCATGCACATGTGCATATGTATCATTACTTCGACAAATTCGGTAATACGTTATCAGGAATAGACAATTGCAGTTTAATTTACAATACCATTAGTAATACACTACTTTTTACATTATCAATATTCAAAAAATGCACATGTGCATCATTAGGTATAACCATGATATAACGTGTTTTGTTACAAAAAGTTTGTGATTTTGAATGGAGAAGTAGGCCCATATACATGTTTTTTGGTTAGATATATCTAGTAGTTGATGGTTTGGTTATAGTTGTCAATTTATGATGTAATATGTTGATTGGATGGTATAAATGGTGTTTACATACATGTAATAAAGTGAAAATATTGTTAATGGTATTGTATTATGGATGGTAGCAGGTAATGGTATTGTATTATGGATGGTAGGAGGTACTGGTAGTGTGTTTTTGATGGTATGATAGATGAAAGGGAAAATGTATTCAAAGTAGTGTATCAAAACACCTTATTTAATGTTCATACATATAAATGCACATGTGCATTTCTAATATTGGTAATGTAAAAAGTCACTATTACATATGGTAATGTAAATAAAACTGCAATTGTCTAATATATGTAATAAATTACGGAATTTGTCAAAGAAATGACAAAAATGCACATGTGCATGCTTGTGTATTATGGATGGAATGATAGATGAAAGAGAAAGTAGTGTACCAAAACACCTTATTTCATGATGATACATATAGATGCACATGTGTATTTCTAATATTGTTAACGTAAAAAGTAGTGTATTACACATGGTAGTGTAAATGAAAGTGCAATTGACTATTATTTATAACGAATTCCGGAATTTGACAAAGAAATGATACATATGCACATGTGCATGGATAACTGTTACTCGTTTTTTTTTTGATTTTTTTTATTTTTTTATTAACAAAATATAGCGATTTTTCCAAAAAAATAGTAAAAAAAAAAAAGTTTTGGGTGTTTTTTAGATTTTTTAGGAATTAATGTTTGTGTTCACACTGGTTCTCGCGGTTCTCGCAATAAAGGGTGGTTCCTAACGGATCTTTGTCATATATATAGGGGAGGGTTATCTTGAGAACGCTAAATATTGTGAGAACGGTGAGAACGAATGAGAAAACCAATCAAAAGCGAATTTTTTAATACAAACCTCATTGTAATAAAAATACAACATCAAAAAAGAATTTACAACATCAAATAATTCATTTGTCCTCTCAAAATCACTCTTACTAGATTTTTTACACATGTGTAAATATAACAAATTTACACATGTGTAAATGGCAAACTTACATATGTGTAAATTTTATTTATTTACAAATTCACGAAAATTTAAACGTGTAAACTTAATTTCTAACATTGTATTCGAATAATAATGATAAGTGCAAAAAGAAATTTTGAATTTGGATCGTTTTTAACCAAGTTCTTGTGGTTTTTTCATTCGTTCTCACGGTTCTCGCGATATTTAGCGTTCTCATTTAAACCCTCCCCTATATATATATATATGGAGCCGCTAAAATGAAAACCACCCCCAATTGTAAGAACCATGAGAACCACTCTCCACCAATCATATTCTGCCAACCAAAAGGGTAATTTGGTCATTTACCCCCAAATGTCAAATCCCTTCTCTCTCAACATTTAATTCCAACAACTTTTAAAATGTCAGATACTTTTGCTTTCTTTCATTTTTTGTTCATTTTTTACTACACACACTTGAGGTGTGAGAGAAACTTTCTCCCTTCTCTATAACCAGATCTGATTATTTTTTGGCTTCAAATCACTGTGTAGATCTGATTATTTTGCTTCTTTCTCATCGTGTGGATTGGAGTTCTTGGGGTGAAATCCTATCCAGAATCTGAATCCGTGAAGAATGGGTATAAGTTTATGTGTGGCCGCCATGGTGGTGCTCGATGACCTCCGCCGTCACCTCTTTCGCCGCCATGGTGGTGCACGGTGACCTCCACCGTCACCCCTTCCGCCGCCACCTGTGACCTCCACTCCTTCCGCCGCCACCTATTCAGGTCACCTACACACCACTTGTAGGTTTTGATTCGATGAGTGACGGCGGTCACCATGGTCGATGACTTGAGATGATCGACGGTCACCACGGTTGATGACGCCCGATGCCGGTGAGATGGTTGGGTGTTTTTAACTAAAAATGATGGGTGTTCTTTACTAAATTGGTAAGAATTTAAGCTTTTGATTCCCCCTGTTGCGTTTAAAAACAGAGATGTCTATGATGAACTTTTGTCTCTGTTTTTGTTGTTTGAATCTTTGTTTTGAGTGGTGGGTAAAGGTGGTTCCGGTGATTGGGTGGTTGGTAGAGGTGGTGGCGGTTTTGGGGGTGGCCGGACGGTGTTAGCGGCGGTGGTGTTGGAGGTGGTGACTGTGTGAGTGGTTTTGATCGGTATGATTTATTTGATTAGTGAACTATGTTCTTTGCTTTTCTAGAGATTTTTTGATTTTCTGCTGATTTTTTGGCATGTGTTTTTGATTTTCTGGTGGGTTCTGATCTGTGGATTTGGTTGGCGATGATGCAAAAAAAAAAACCTAGATTTTGATGACGATGGCGCGGCAACGATGGTGGAGGGTAGGTTTTTTGAACCTGCAACCCCACTTTGCAGCCTTTTTTATTATCGTAAAATCTGAGCCAAACCCCGTTCTTTTTCGAGATACACTTTTGTTTTTTTGGTGTTGTTGGTTTTTTATTTTCATTTCCCCCGTCGATGACGATAAAAATATATCCGAGACACCTACCGACTTTGCGATTTATGGGTGCGTTCGTCTTTGCGTAAACAAGTTTTCGTGTAAAAAAGTTTTTGTGGAAAAAAAGTTCAACCGTAAACTTTTACGTAAAACGTAAAAAGTTTACCGTAAAACTTAAAAAAGTAAAACGTGAAAAGTTTAACGTAAAACGTAAAAAGTTTTACATAAAACGTAAAATTTAAAAACATAAAAAGTAAAAAAACTTTGACGTAAAAAACCGGTGCGTAAAACGTAAAAAAAACCGGTGCGTAAAACGTAAGAAAACCGGCGTGTAAAACGTAAAAAAGCCGGTGCGTAAAACGTAAAAAAACCGGTGCGTAAAACGTAAAAAAACCGGCGCGTAAAACGTAAAAAAACGTTGACGTAAAAAGTTTAACGTAAAACTTAAAACGTAAAAAGTTTTACATAAAACGTAAAATTTAAAAACATAAAAAGTAAAAAAAACGTTGACGTAAAAAACCGGTGCATAAAACGTAAAAAAACCGGAGCGTAAAACGTAAAAAAACCGGTGCGTAAAACGTAAAAAAACCGGTGCGTAAAACGTAAGAAAACCGGCGTGTAAAATGTAAAAAAACCGGCGCGTAAAACGTAAAAAAAACGGCGCGTTAAAAAACGTCGAAAAAACGGTGCGTAAAAAACGTGTTAAAAACGTTTTACGTAAAAAACGGCGTTAAAAAATTGTCGCGTAAAAAATTGTCGCGTAAAAAACGGCGTTAAAAAATTGGCGCGTTAAAAAACGGCGCGTTAAAAACGTCGAAAAAACGGCGCGTTAAAAACGTCGAAAAAACGGCGTTAAAAAATTATCGCGTAAAAAACGGCGTTAAAAAATTGGCGCGTAAAAAACGGCGTTAAAAAATTGGCGCGAAAAAATGGGGCGTTGTAAAAACGGCGCGTAAAACAACGGCGTTAAAAAGTTGGCGCGTAAAAAATAACGACGCTTGAAAAAACCCGGCGTAAAAACGGCGCGTCAAAAAAACGTAAAACGTAAAAAGTTTAACGTAAAACTTAAATTGTAAAAAGTATAAAAAAACTTTTAAAAAAATCTGAATTTTAAAATGTTTTTAATAAAAAAGTTATGTTTAAAAAATAAAAAGTAATATAATAATACAAAAAAACTAATAAAAAACAATAAAGACAAAATAGAGTTATTTTACCAAATTAACCTTTTGAATTATAATATTTTACCAAATTAACCTTTTCGATTATAATATTAAAGACATAATAAGACAAAAACCATTTAATATTAATTTTTGTTACTTTTAATCTCATCCATTCATCTTGTTAATTTAAAGGCTAGAAAGTGGTTCCCATGATTTTTACAACTAGAGGTGGTTTTCATTTTAGCGATCCCCTATATATATATATATATATATATATATATATATATATATATATATATATATATATATATCAAAAGTGATAATATATATAAAGGGTTTTCATTTTTTAGTTTCATTTTCACCACTTATATCTGGAATAATAAGCATTTAACCCGTTCAATCTTCATTTACTTTGATTTTTTACAAATAACGTGTTTCCGTTAAATTTTAAAAAAGCTGAATAAGGTGTGTTTTATTTTTTTCTCGCATTTTCCAACACCATTCCACAAAAAACTTTGGCGAATGCTCTATTTGACAAAATCGCTCAGAGTCTGGGAAAAACATTTGATCTGTCTCCCCGCCAGAAGGCGGTGATTGAGTGCTTGAAAGACCCCCATGCGCAAGACTTTTTGACTGTTATCCCGATCGAGGGGCTAGGGCAATGCATGTCGGCTGTTGAGTATAGGGCTATCCTCAAATACCGGCTGATGATCCCTGTGTATCCAGAAGACGAAACCTGCCCAATCTGCCGTAAAGCCTGCATGGATAAATACGGGGAGCATGCTGTTCATTGTAAGGAGCTCCCTGGTTTCAAATATCGGCATGACTGGGTGAGAGATGTTTTGGGGGACATCTTGAGGAGAGCGGGGATTTCTGCGAAGAAGGAGGCCCCTGTGAATTTCCTTACAGACCCCATGGAAGGGAGATCTACACTGAGACCAGCGGATCTGCTCGTCTTTGGCTGGGCAGGAGGGAAACATGCTTGTGTGGATCTCACAGGAGTCTCCCCGTTAGCTGGTTTAAGGGAAAGCGGGGTTGTAGCAGGACAAGCTATAAGGAAAGCAGAATCAAAAAAGGTGGATAAACACGCTAAAGCATGTGCTGATAACCAACATGCATTTGTCCCCTTCGCCTTCGACACCTTTGGCTCCCTAGCTCCAGAAGCTATCTGTTTGTTGACTAGGGTCCAAAAGGTTGTCCATAACAGTTGCTCATCAACAGGGGGGCAGGGGTTTGTCTTTAATAGGCTAGGGTTTGCTATTCAGAAAGGGGTAGCGGCGCAGCTTGTTGCTCGCTTACCTACGCTATTGATGTAAAGTGCACTTATTTTTAATACAAGGTTCAATGAATATCAAAAAAAAAAAAAAAAAAAAAAAAAAATCTTAAACGTTGAAAATTCCATGGTAAGCGCATTGAAAATCTTTTCTACGTGTATTTTTTTCCAACATTAAGTATTTGATTTCTGTGTTTTTTAAACATAAAATATATCCAGTGTAATTACCTTAGGGGCTGTTTGGTAGCCTCTTAATGACCGTTCAGATACTACCTCTTAATGGTTTAAAACCTCTGAATGTATAAGAGTTAACCTCAAGTCTGAATGGTTAAGAGGTAATCTCTGAATGGTAAATCATCACATGTCACATTCTTCTACCTTCTCATTAGTAAAATTCTTAATGGTTCCATTAAGAGGTAGCCTCTTAATGAGTATTCAGAGGCTACCAAACAGCCCCTTAGTTAAGGGACGGAAAGTACAATTCACTCTGATTTGTATCTTGATACCTCAGTATGTAATGCATCTTATTGGCATTATCTTAACTTGTATATGCATATCATGGTATCTTTGTACTATGTTCCGAGCATGCCCCTTCATTTGGGGTTACCTAGACACAACATTAGACCGTGGGTATGGTGGGGTTTGGGTTGGGTTTGGATTGTGGCATGAGTTGATACCTGGAAATGGGGTTGGGGTGACCGCTTGGCTTGGCCAAATGGTTTGAATTTAAAATTCAAACTTTCAAATGGGCGGGGTCAGCGAATAGGAGGCCGTCAGCTAGGATGTCAAGACCGCCCCACGCCCAGCTTGAAACCCAAGCCCCAAGGGCCACATCCCAACCCAAGCCCACCCAGGGTAGTGACCTGGGCGTTTTCCCTAACCCACGCCCTACCCAAACCCCATACCTCATAGTCTTGTAGTAGAATGTCATGGCGCCATCGGTGACAAAATGAGCTAAGATTACGACTAAGGGTACGTTGACCATCTTTATGATTATTATATGTTTATCTATGAGGCATGTGAATTGCTCCTATGATGTTTGTTGAGTATATATTATAAATTTGCAACAACTTTATGCTTATAATTATTGTACTCTTTGCATAAAAGTAGTTTCATGCATTAGGTTATGTGGACAAGTTCTACAGGAAACGCGTGTGTTCGTCCTGTCCTTTTCCCCATTGTAACCCACATCGCCGCCCAAATCGACACAAACACTAATTGTAGGATCGAATAATCGACCAAGTGAGTCAATTCAGAGTCAATACACACTGTTTGTAAGGTGGAATCAAACAAACAGGTTGAATCAGTAAGAATTGGAGTAGAAAACAGAAGAATATCACTTTAATACTTGTTTCTCATTAAAATATCACTCTTCAATCATCGCTCAGCACCGTTCTGCCCCAAATCAACGTCGGCGACATAAAGCTCCAACACCACAAGTCAAGCGATGGTTTTTTCCAGGCTATTAGGGCTCCAACAGGTATGTTTAGCTTAATCATTTTAACTTTGAGTGTTCATTATGAACAATCGTTGGAATTGTTGTTGATTTGGTGATGGTGGGTATGCTTACAGTAAGAAGACGGAGGCGGCGCGAGGCACCGGTTTAACACCGACAAGAATTTTGGTAAGCCGCGCTTCTATTGTATGTTTATTTTTTAGTTAGATCGGTTTTCATTGTTTCCGTTTAAGCTATTTTTTGTGTTACAAATCCGGTGAAGATCCAGCGGGTTCTCCGGTGACTAATCTCCTGGTTGTTGTTATGTAAGTTTGATATGTTGTTTGCTATGTTCCTCCTTGTTGATATGGAAAAGTAAGTTAAATAATATATTTAATACTATAATATAATACATATAAATATAAGGAGTACAAAAAGATAATATTTTATAATTTTAAGAGGATAAATAATACAACTTTTAAAACATATGCTTCAACATTTTAAAACGTATACTTTTAAACCAACTATCCTCATTGTTTTTAAAAGGTTGTAGTTTTCTTATACATTAATACTTTTATAGAAAACAAAAGAAAACAAGCATTTTATTCTCATTAATTTGAGTATGATAAATATATTTTGTTTTAATTTGGTAACAAATTAACATTTTACGTGATTACCGGTGCCTATGTTATGGTGTGGGAATCCCTCTAGTGTATGTACACACTATACACGTGCTTGAAATATTTAGGAAAAACTCGATATTTAGTGATATTTATGGACCACCATATGATAAAAACGAGTGGCTCTCACCATCCTATCTTCTTCAATGACAACGGCGAACATGACACTCTTGTCCAACATTGCTTCAATTTTGTACCACTACATTACACAGAGCCGTCCCTGAAAACTCTCGAAAAAATTTAGGCCTCGGACGACGAAAAGAATTGGGCCCAAAATTATGGTTAAGGTGAATGAATTACAAAAATAAAAACTTAGTGATGGAACAAAGACTCAAACTTGAGATCTTTACATTATCTTGAGATGGTTTTTGACACTACACTACCAATATTTTTTTGCATAATAAATGGATGAATATACTAAATATATAATTTAATAAATATATACAAGCTTATAAAGACTTTTAGGGCCCTTTGAAATTTTGGGCCTCGGGCGTTGGCACGGGTTTGCCGGGCCCAGAGCCGGCCCTGACATTACACCTAATTAACTTTTTATTCATGATAGCATCGGGTTATTGGGTGAGTAATTTTTTCAAGCATGTGAGTAATTATATATACAAGATTTTTACCCATGCCGCGCATTACAGCAACAACGTCACGTCTGTGACTTCTTTACACGTTTTACGATGATAACATTAACGTGCAGTGCTCACATGTAACGTGCCGTGTTTGTTTTTTTTACTTTATTACACACGTATGTTAAATACGGGTCAATGTGTGTGTATGTATAATATAATATGAGAGCCACTCGTTTTCATAGAGTAGGTCCATAATCCTGATCATGAAAATATCTAGTTATTCATGCACGTGAGTAATTATATGTATATAACACACGAAACAAATCCCAAACATGGCGTCCATTGCAGTCCTCTAATCGAAAATGGCTAACCTAACAGCTTCGTCACTCTCTTCCACTTGTTTCTACAACCCCACTAAACTTAACTCACTTGGTAATCTGAATGCCAAACTTCCATCATCAAAACCACAATATAAACCAATAACTTCCATGGTTGGTGCTCCCACAAAAGTAATACCCTCAATCATCGTAGGCGCTGACATCAGTCTCGGCAAAGCGCTAAAAGAAATGGGCACAGGCCAGGATTTGGTGCTGAATACCGGCGAACCAATTCCCATAGATTTCCCAGGGCCAATATTGGTGTGCACCAGGAATGATGATCTAGATGCTGTCCTTGAGTCTACTCCTCAGTCACGTTGGAGCGGTATCTTTCATGTTTTAGAATTGGCAAATTGGAAATTAATAATCCAATCTTTCTAAAATTGGCCGATAATAATCCCAAGTCAGTTATTAGCCAATAATAATCCGACCTCGTTCTATTTTTTTTGTAAAATGGTCTGCCGTTAAAATAGCTTAACGGAGCTATAATTTTTTTCCGAATTACAAACCGATGTTTTAGAGCTTTTGATCAGAACGAGGATACGAGTTGATTGATGTAAAACTTACCTCAAAATACTGCCCCCAACCCACGAAAACGGTGCTTCAATTCGGGTGTTTAACTTCCAAATAACAAAATTCAAGCCATTTCGAACACAATTTCGAGATGAGTTTTACATCAATCAACTCGTATCCTTCAAAAGGCCTAAAACATTGGTTTGTAATTCGGAAAAAAACTTAACTCCGTTAACCTTATATTAATGGCGGTCTATTTTACAAAACAATTGGACGAGGTCGGATTATTATTGGCTAATAACTGACTTGGGATTATTATCAGCCAATTTCAGAAAGATTGGGATTATTATTTTCCAATTTGCCTTTAAATTTTGATATGATATGATATGATAGTATGTACCTATTATTTCTTTCGGAATATATGTTAAGATGGATCTACCATGCAGATTTGGTATTTTTCCAAGATGGGATGCTGGAGCCATGGTTCGAAAGTAAAGGTCTAATTGACGCGAACCAAGTTTTGCCGTATTTTGATGTTTCAAGGCCCGGCGAACCACCTGTGGATGGTATAACGGATGTTACTCCGGAGGGATTAACTGCAGCTTTTGGCAAATGGGCTGCTGATGTGGCTTCTAGGTTACATGCCGGAGGTCTTACTTGCAAGGTTCTATATTTATAAATTTCAAATTTAATGAATTAGGGATTAAAAAGGATATAAAAAATGGATATGAGGGCAATTTAGTCATTTTACTTGGACGAGGGACCACCGTTCAAAATCAGGAAATAGTTTCAATGAGAGATGAAATCCGTAATTACTCAAACCACATGAACGATTTATTTAAAGATTATGACTTGAATACTTATATATTTAGTTTTGCAAAATAATTGTATTGTGAAAGAGTAAATTGTCATTTTAGTCCTTGAGTTTTGTCCAAATTTGTCATTTTAGTCCAAATAGTTTTTTTTTTGCCTCTGAGTCCCTGACTTTTCCCTTTTGTTGTCATTCTGATCACATACACTAACTCCATCCAAAAACTCCATCTTTAACCAAGGGTATTTTGGGTATTTTCATTTTAAATGTTTTCAATTGCCATTTTGATCCAATTTCAAAAAATCAAAAAAAATTCCAAAAAATCAAAAAAATTCCAAAAAATTCTAAAAAATAATAAAAATTTTAAAAAATCATAAAAATTCTAAAAAATTACAAAAAATGCGTTTCGGCGCGAACCGTTTCGAACCCGAACCGTTTCGAGCTGAACCGTTTCGACACGAACCGTTTCGACCCGTACCGTTTCGACCCGAACCGTTTCGAGCTGAGCCGTTTCGACTCGTACCGTTTCGACCCGAACCGTTTCGAGCTTAACTGTTTCGACCCGTACCGTTTCGAGCCGAACCGTTTCGACGCGAACCGTTTCGAGCCGAACCGTTTCAAGCCGAACCGTTTCGAACCAAACCGTTTCTAGCTGAACCGTTTCGAACCGAAACGTTTCGAGCCAAACCGTTTCGACGCGAACCGTTTCGACCCGTACCGTTTCGAACCGAACCGTTTCGAGCTGAACCGTTTCGACCCGTACCGTTTCGACCCGTACCGTTTCGAGGCACGAATCGCGTCGAAACGATTCAGCTCGAAACGGTTCGGGTCGAAACGGTACGGGTCGAAACGGTTCGCGTCGAAACGGTTCGGCTCGAAACGGTTCGCTCGAAACGGTACGGGTCGAAACGGTTCGGCTCGAAACGGTTCGGTTCGAAACGGTACGGGTCGAAACGGACGGTTCGGCTCGAAACGGTTCGCTCGAAATGGTACGGGTCGAAACGGTTCGGCTCGAAACGGTTCGGCTCGAAACGGTATGGGTCGAAACGGTTCGCGTCGAAACGGTTCGGCTCGAAACGCTTCGGCTCGAAACGCTTCGGCTCGAAACGCTTCGGCTCGAAACGCTTCGGCTCGAAACGGTTCGGCTCGAAACGGTTCGGCTCGAAACGGTTCGGTAAACGGTTCGGCTCGAAACGGTTCGGCTCGAAACGGTTCGGCTCGAAACGGTTCGTGTCGAAACGGTTCGGCTCGAAATGGTACGGGTCGAAACGGTTCAGCTCGAAACGGTGCGGGTCGAAACGGTTCGGGTTGAAACGGTTCAGCTCGAAACGGTTCGGGTCGAACCGGTACGGCTCGAAACGGTTCGGGTCGAAACGGTACGGGTCGAAACGGTTCGGGTTCGGAACGGTTCGCGCCGAAACGGATTTTTTGTATTTTTTAGAATTTTTATGATTTTTTAGAATTTTTATTATTTTTTAGAATTTTTTGGATTTTTTTTTATTTTTGGAATTTTTTTGATTTTTTGGAATTGGATCAAAATGGCAATTGAAAACATTTAAAATGAAAATCCCCAAAATACCCCTGGTTAAAGATGGAGTTTTTGGATGGAGTTAGTGTATGTGATCAAAATGGCAACAAAAGGGAAAAGTCAGGGACCCAGAGGCAAAAAAAAAACTATTTGGACTAAAATGACAAATTTGGACAAAACTCAGGAACTAAAATGGCAATTTACTCATTGTGAAAATATGTAAACCAGGTCCTTGAGAAAGAACCCTTTCAGAAGCAAATGATGGAGAGACTTTTATGGATATCGGCAGTCATGCTTACTGGCGCTCTCGTTCCCGGAACCACTGTGGGCGATGTAGCATCTGAGGCTCATCTTTTCGAGGTAAATATAGTACTTTTATGCTTGTTTTGATATCAGCAACATATTATTTTGTTACACCCGACTTGCGGTATGCGCATATAATGTATATATGTGGACGCCTAGAAGCAAAAGTGAAAGCACACTAATTTTAATGTTATTTTACTAATTTCGTGAAAATAACGTTAAAAGAGGGGGATGAGTAATCATGCATCATGTGGCATTGATAGCCGAAAGACTAGGAGATACATGCAGTAATCAGCAGTTGTCTCAATTGCTAAGTGTTATGTGCCTTATGTCCAAGGTTTGATGCAAAACTACTATCGAGCCGGGGGTCTCACTGAAAGCAGCCTCTCTATTCCCACGGGGTAGAGGTAAGGCTGTTTACATCTTACTCTCCTCAGACCATATCTTAGCTCTGCTATTAGTGGGATTTACTGAGTATGATGATGATGATAATTTTGTTACATCCTCAATTTACTATTTCCCACATAACACATATTCTATGTCCCCATATGTACTAATAATACCAATATTGAGTCTGGGTAACCTGAACAGTTGCGGACCCAGAAATTATTTTTTGAGGGTGCGAACGAGGGATTTAACCAAACATTTAAGGGGTGCGATCGGAATTTTTGTCTACAAATACATTAATTTTTTTTACAAGGGGTGCGCCCGCCCACCCAACCCATTACCTAGGTCCGCCCTTGAACCTGATGTCAATCAAATGTCATCAAGAGTGTATTTTCAGTTACTTTATAAGTAAATTAGTTTGTTACTGTAGTAATATAGGAGCAACACGGGCCAATTCTACCTATATATAGAGTTACCTGTTTTAATCCGATTCCATGACCCAACACGCTCATGTTAATTTCCACCTTTGATGTTAACATTACGAAAAGTTGACTAGTCATATCCGTGCGTTTCAGTTGGCTTATCTCATCCCTGACATGATCACCGCATCACAAGACGAGACAGGTATAGAATTTGCTGACACTGGAACTTTTGATAGATTTCTCGCTTATTCTCGAGCAGTTGGCCATATCCCAGCAGTAGTGGAGGATGTAAGTTTTCTAGCAGGCAGTTAGTTAGTTAGTTAGTTACTTGTAGTTTACTTACTATTTGGTAATGTCTCGCAGTTCAAATGGAGAAACGGGTGGTTCTATTCGATCACGGAAAAGGCACTCGCCCAAGGGAAGGAAGACCCGATGCCTTTGCACACAAAATTTCTAAAAGCATTAAATTTAATTTAGTAAATTGCGTGTACCCAACAGCTAGTTATTATATGTAATAATCGTACATTTGACGCTTCTATTCATGAATCTAAGATTTTCTAATTTTTAGTATAATCAATTAACTGTTGAATTTACTTTATAGTCATCCACCGTGCATATGCTTTCTTTATAACAAATATGGAATAATACACACAACAAATGACACTAATATAACCATAGAAGTTTTATCATTGAAATGATTATAGGTCGAATTAGTAATATTCAATATCCTTATTCTTAGTCCAAACTTTATATGGAACCCATCACTATAAATCTATTGTCCTAAACCGCCAACCGCCAACCCTAAAAATTCCCAAATCTAAATTTTTTTTAACGACCAACGAATCCTCCAAATGATTTATTGACGAAATTCACCACATCGGGATACACTCGTCTTCGAACTGGGGAAAACCCTCACCTAAGGCAAAAGCCCGTGAACACTAGCCCGAAGGCACGACAGTGTCGCTCTACTGCTAACTCTTTCACTATACACAACACAACAGTTTAAACTGGCCAGTATTACCAATTGAACCGGTTATCGAAGACATCACCCGTACAATAGAGCCTGGTTTAATTAGGGTATCGGTTTAGTTTTACATCCGCCAGGAAATCTGGTATTATTGATGCATACCGATGAATCGGCTTCTCAAACACAAGGTTAATTATTATATATGCTATTTATCTTACGTAATTTAGTGTATTATGATTATTGGTAACTAAAACTTCTTATTTTATATTGTAGGAAACGAAAATAGTTGTACTCTTGTTGATGAGGATGGCAATGATACTGAATTTCGTCTTTGAAGCGATCGTGAACTTGATGCATTCAACACGCCAATGCTAATTAATTTTTATACTTTTTTATTGATGTGTATGTGTATATATTTGTATGTGTAGAAACTGGTTTGTACAAATTGTTGCTTATATAGATTCTTTTATATAAAATGATAATTATTTTTATGTAAAATATATGTTTTTTCTACCGGTTTGAAACCAATATTTTCAACTGGTTTATGTAAAAACCGGTTCAGTTCGGTTAATTACACAAGGGAGAGGGGAACCAATGCCAAACCCACGATTTAGAGAATAGAGTACAAACCGGGCCGGATCATACCGGTTTCAGTTTAAGGTCGGGTTTAGAGGTGTACAAAAAAACTGATTTTAGAATCGAAACCGGAAAAAAAAAACGAAATCGGTTTTTTTTTAACCGGTTTTTTTTAACCGCCGGTTTATATACCGGTTACTATTCTTGACTTCAAAAACCGGTTATTAACCGAACCGGTTATTAAAAACCGGTTAAAACCGGAAAAAAAACCGGTTTTTTTTGGAAAAAACCGGTTAAAAACCGGTCCCAACCGGTTATACCGGTTATTGTTTTGGACCTCAAAAACAGCTTAGTAACCGGAACCAGTTATAAAAAAAAACCGGTTTTTATTTTGTGTGAAAAAACCGAAACCGGTTTTTGAAAAAAAACCGATTTGTACACCGGTTTCTTGTTCATCTTCAAAAGAGGGTCACATTCTACTATTCTAGTAGTATTTGGGCCAATAAGAACCAAAGCCCAAAAGGGTTTTCCTTAACCAGCCCAATAACCCGAAGTTATCAAGATAAGGGTTCCGTTTCGAACCAATACGAATATGCCATCTTGAAAACGAGTGGCTGTCTACCCAATCACGACACACAATATACACGACACAAACACCAATCATGTCTTCGATTGCACCATCTGTTTACCGACAATGGCGGCTCTAACAACCACCACAGCTTCCGTATTGTACCACCGTTCAGTTGTTAATCTTAATTTCAAACATCAGTCATCATTAACAAGCTCAAGATATAGAAGAATTAGTTGCATGGCTGCTACTGCTACTAAGGTCATACCCTCGATAATTGTAGGTGGTGGCCGGGTCGGACAAGCCCTAGAAGAAATGGGCTCCGGTGAGGATTTGCTGGTGAAGAGAGGTGAACCGGTTCCGGTTGATTTTCCTGGGCCGATATTGGTGTGCACTAGGAATGATGATTTGGATGCTGTTCTTCAGTCTACTCCTCAGTCCCGTTGGAGCGGTAATTTCTTTTCATTTTTACAGTATTTACTTACAATAGTTACTTTTATCTGTCATGTGTTGGTAGTTTTTAACTTTTTTATTATGAATGTTATAATGTTATAATTATTGTTACTATTATTTTTGTAAAGGAAAATTAGATTTAAATAATCCCAACTTTATAAAGTTGGCCGATAATAATCTTTACTCAGTTATTCACTTATTTGCTGATAATAATTTGAACCGGTCCACTTTTGACCGATAATAGTCGGCCGTTAAAAATAGCTTAACAGAGTTAAGTTTTTATCCGAATTACGAACCGATGTTTTAGGGATTTTGATCAGAACGAGGATACGAGTCGATTTATGTAAAACTTACCTCGAAACGGTGCTCTAAACGGCTTGATTTTTGTTAATTGAAAGTTTAAACACACGAATTGAAGCACCGTTAAAAATAGCTTAACGGAGTTAAGTTTTATTTCGAATTACAAACCGATGTTTTAGGGATTTTGATCAGAACGAGGATACGAGTCGATTTATGTAAAACTTACCTCGAAACGGTGCTCCAAACGGCTTGATTTTTGTTAATTGAAAGTTTAAACACATGAATTGAAGCACCGTTTTTGTTGTTTGGGGCAGTATTTCGAGGTAAATTTTACATCAATCAACTTGTATCCTCGTACTAAACAAAAGCCCTGAAACATCGGTTTGTAATTCGAAAAAAAACTTAACTCCGTTAAGTTATTTTTAACACAGACTATTATCGGCCAAAAGTGGACCAGTTCGGATTATTATTGGCAAATAACTGAGTTGGGATTATTATCGGCCAAATTGAGAAAGTTAGGATTATTTAAATCCATTTTGCCTTTTCTAAATTGAGGCAAATGAGACATTGGTGTTTGGATCTTGGTTGCTATTTAAAGATTATTTATCTTTTATTTGAATTAAATTGAACAGTCAATAAACTTGGTTATTGTACAGTCGAGTTTTGTATTCACTATTGTTTCTATTTCAAGTCAAGTAGGATTATGCCCTGCTGCGTTGCAGGGCGATAAGCCGAAAAATATCTCAGTACGCGCTACTCATTGCAATCTCAATAGAAATTATATCGAGACGTAGATAAAAATACAATTGTCAAAGAATTTATTTTTTAACTAAGTTTAGGAACTGTATAGTAACTTTATTAAAGTCCAGGAGTAGCCGCGTTTGTCCACCACACGCATTTACACAAATTTAACCAATGGAAATAGAGCTTTTTAAAAAATAGAGGGGCTAAAGACCTATATTAGTGAAGTTGGAGATTTAATAGTTAAAAAAAAAAAAAATTAAAAAGGCCACGGCCAATGGGGAAGTGGCAGGCAGCTGCCCGCTATTCACGGCCATGCCCTTTAAAGGTATATAAAATTTGAAAAAATAAATAAATAAATAGTAACTAAAATTCATATATGTTTCCATTTGCCTCACTCAATTTATAAAAAGAAAAAAGAAAAAAAAACATTTATCATAAGTTATATAAAATTGCAAAACCTAATAAAACACTAGACTTTAGAGGATTAAAAAATTAAGGTTTGAATATTCTGCTTATTTAAGGATTTAAGAGGTTTTATTCAGATAAGCAGTTTGAACAAGCAACTCTCAATCTGCTTAATTCATCCTCAAATAAGCGGATACTTGTAAGCGTTTTGCTTCAATAGTTCAATCAAATACTCAAAACATATTATTTGATGTATCAGAGGGTGTTTGGGGTTGAGTTTTGAAAATAGATTATGCGTTTTGAATAATCAGAATCAGATAATTAACTAACAAAACGTGATGTTGAAAGATAGTGTTTGGATTTGATTATGTTGCTTGATATCACAATAATCAGATAATCAGCTATTTGAGTGTTTGGCAAATATATATTTAAAAAAATAAACAAGTGAAAATCCTTTTCTAAACGCAAATAATCAATTTTTGGAAAACTGCGTTTTGTTGCAGCAGAGGGGGGAGCTGCTTTTGGAAAACTGCGTTTTGTAACTTTCTAAACGCAAATAATCAATTTTTTAATTTTTTTACCCAAACACTCAAAACTGATTATTTACGCTTTCAAAACTCACTAATCTAAAAATCTACTTCAAAACTCAACCCCAAACACCCTCTCTCAGAAGATTCAGAACACAATTAGCAGTTATGATAAGCAAATCCTAAACATTCCCTAAATAATAATCAAAATAAGTTCTGTTGCGCCTAATTATCCGAAACTAAAGATTTGGAATAATCAAACACTGTATGATTATGCTTGGCAATATGATCACTTATTAAACACAACGCCCTTAACTTCTTGATTTGAAGGCTATTGTTAGTTTGTTACTTTAAACTTTCCATAGGTTATCATTTTTTTAAACGCCAATTTAGGTGGCGGTGGGTCAAATTTTGATATGATATAGTACTAATTTATATTAAGATGGATCGTAACAATCTAGCAGATTTGGTTTTCTTCCAGAACGGGATGCTGGAGCCATGGTTTCAAAGTAAAGGTCTAGGTGATGCGGATCAAGTTTTGGCATATTTTGCTGTTTCCAAGCTCGGCGAACCACCTGTGGATGGTATAACCGATGCTAATCCCGAGGGGTTAACCGCAGCTTATGGCAAATGGGCTTCTGTTGTCGCTACTAGGTTAAACGCTGGAGGCCTTTCTTGCAAGGTAGTTCGTGTGTAAAATGACCATATTACCCTTATCTTCTTCATGCATGAATACCATGCGTCGTTACACCTATCTTCTTCGGTTATGAATATCAACTTGAGTTTTAATCTATAAAATTCAGGAACGTAAATTTGAACGTCATAAATTTTATATCCAACTCATAATCGTTGTCGAAATCGAACTTTAACATTGATAAGTTCAATCTTATCTATAAATTATACGTAGGGGTGTTCATCGAATCGAATAACGAATTTTCGAATTACTCGAATCGAATTTTTCGGATAATTTTTTTTTTTTTTGCTTGAATTCAAATTCGATTAAAAACTGGTCAATTTGTATTCGAATTAAAAGACCAATTCGAATTTGATTAAAAATTCTAATTCGAATAAATTCGTATTGATTCAAATTCATTGAAAATATGTAAATTCGTTATGGGCTATTTGGGCTTGGTAATGGGCTATTTAAGGATTTAGATTAAATTTATAGATTAATTTATACTATAGCTCAAATTAAAGTTATACGTGTGTGTTATATATAAATATAATAAATAAATATGTATAATTTGAATTTGAAAATCGGATCGGATTTAAAATTATAAATTCGTGTTTGATTTACTGGACTCGAATTCAAATTCTTGATAATCGAATCAAACTGAGTCGATTTTCGAATTTTTCGAATCCGAATCGAATTCTGAACACCCCTAATTATACGTGAAGAAGATGAGGGCAGTTTAGTCACTTTACTTGGGCAAGGACCAAAAGTACAAAATCGGTAAATAGTTTCGACAGTGTACAGAATATGTAATTTACTTCAAACTGCGTGGACGATTTAGTTTTGTAAAAAAATATTTTGTGAAAATATGGAAATCAGGTCCTTGAAAAAGAACCATTTCAGAAGCAAATGCTAGAGAAACTTATATGGATATCAGCATTCATGCTTGTCGGGGCTCGCCATCCTGGAGCCACCGTGGGCGATGTAGAGAGGGATTTTCGTTTCGAGGTATTGAATTTAGCATCTTATCTATGCACTCATATTCACATTCATATTAATAGCGAAGCTAAGGTAGGGTCTGCGAAGGGTAAGATGTAGACAGCCTTACCTCGACCCCGTAGGAATAGAGAGGCTGCTTCCAATGAGACCCCCGGCTCGATAATATTAATGTGAGTGAGTTCTCTATGTTATATAGAGTGTTTGTGAGTGGAGAAGAGGGAAGATTTTACTGTTTATCGGTAAATTTGGAGAAAGCACTGTTAACCCTTTATAAATTTTTAATATTTTGGAAAATGGTTGTGAGTGGAGGAGAGAGGAAACTAAGAGTAAACTGCCAAAATGGTCCTTGAGGTTTGGTCACTTTTGCATCTTTAGTCCAAAACTCAAACCTTTTAAATCTGGGTCCCTGGTGTTTCAATTTTGTTGCCATTTTTATCCAAAATCAAAACCAGGTCAGATTTTTCAGTTAACATTCAGCTTTGTCTTTTTCCTCCTTTTTAATGTAGGGCAAAATGGTCAAATTTTTTTAATTTGGTATAATAAAACCTCAGAAGACCATTTTGTCATTCATTAGAAGGGAGGAAAAAGACAAAAAAACTGGATGTTAACTGAAAAATCTGACCAGATTTTGATTTTGGATGAAAATGGCAACAAAATTTAAACCACAGGGACCCAGATTCAAAAGGTTTAAGTTTTGGACTAAAGTGGTAAAAGTGACCAAACCTCAAAGGCCATTTTGGCAGTTTACTCGGAAAACTAATAATAAATGTATTAAAATAGTATTATTTAATTGAAAACGAGAGAGAAAAAGTAGTGATTTCTAGTATAATTATAGAGATGGAGAAGGAGAATCTATTGTGAATGCTCTTAGTAACGTTATGAAAAGTTGACTAGTCAAGTGTTTCAGGTGATTAGTCTCATTGGTGAGCTGGCATCTGCAGCGGCAGCCGAGAAAGGTATAGTATTTGAAGTCGGGATTGAAGAACGATTACTAGCTTATGCTCGAGCAGTTTCACATTTCCCAACAGCAGTGAAGGAAGTAAGTTTTGCCAAAGTTGGTTAGTTAGTTAGTTGGTTATTTGCATCTGACCTGTCGTTTGGTAATGAATGTCGCAGTTCAAATGGAGAAACGGGTGGTTCTATTCGCTCTCAGAGAAGGCGATCGCTCAAGGGAAAGAAGACCCGTGTCCTTTGCACACAAAGTGGCTTAAAGAACTAAATATTGTTCAGTGAACTGTGTGTACCCAAGAAGCTAGTTATATGTAGTGTTATCAGACATAGGCAAACACATGACAGTTATATTTATGAATCAAACCTTATCTATTTTCTATTTGCTTTGTGGTAACCCAAACATGCATCTGCTTTCATCTATAAAAAATATGATTTAAAACTCAGTAAACATAACCTTACATTTGTTGAAAACAAAAGTAACTAGACAGTATTTTTATTTTACAAGTGTCCTAAACACACATTTGAGATTTTATGAGAACCTCTAGTAATTATTAATCATGGTTTATCAGTCAATGGCAAAAATGTTAATAGGTGGAAAGATGGTGAATAACTTTTACTCGTTAAGAGTCGCATGTTTTTTAAGCTACCTCTCTCTGTAAGGTTGGAGGGTGTGGCATAAAGCCCTAGGGGTTTTATCACGCCACATCAGCGCCACGTCAACGCCACATCACACAAGGGGCTTTAAAGCCCCTTCATTTAACTTGCAGGGTGTAGTATAAAGCCCCCCTTTACACTATAGCGCCCCCCTTTAAAGACCATTAACTTCGAAAATGCCAAAATTGCTTCGTTAACGTGCTGGTGAGAGGAGGATGGCAACCCCCCCCCCCCCCTTTTCAATCCGACGGTGTGGACGATGACGCCCTGGGAACACTATAGAGGGTGAGGTGGCGGGGTGACGTTAAGCCACACCCACCGGCCTAAGCATAAATAAAACAGATGAAATTACTCTCTACTCTCTCTCCAATCTGTCTTTTCTTTCATATGTTAAATCAAATAATAAAAATTGAGCTTAGGTCTTTAAGATTTCGGATCAAAACAAAGAACATGAACATTTGCAAAACATTTATATATATGTAAAAATGGTTAGCTTACATATATTCATAATACATTTACATATATGTAGATAGTTAGCTTGCATATACGTTCAACATTTACATATATGTATAGCATTGACATAAGATAACTGTAACCATCATGCTTGATGTGTGGTTCAATCATTGTTTTAAGCTTCACTTGAAGACTATTCATGTCATTATCATGTGTCAATGAAAAAAAAGCTTAACAATATAAATGTATTATGAGAATCAAATACTTTATATAAATTAGAACTCAATGTAAAAACGTTTCAAGCTTTGTTAAGCATTTCCGTGTTCATATCAAGAAAACTCCTAGATTCAAGTGTATAATTTAGACAATCCCTACTAAGTGTAGTTTTAGCCGTTCATGTCGTTCTTCACCATTGTTTTGACGCCAAAATCGGAAGACGAAACATTTGTTTTTACCTTACCTTGGAGGATGAAAAGGTCCTGATCCGTCCCATGTTCTTAAGACTCGGTTGGTAACAAACAGTTGCAAGTTTGATAACTTTTAATCCTAGTGAAGCTTACATCATACCAACATGTTCACAGACTTCCAGTTAGTAGCAAACAGTTGCAAGTTTAATAACTTTGATCCGACAGAAGCTACATCATACAACTAATTCACAAACATTGATTTTACTGTCAACAAAACCAACATGGACCACTTGGGGTTAAAAAAATCGAAATAGACACATTAGCGGGTATCAAACTGGTCAGACATGAACACAAGTCTTCTCAAGTGCACAAACAAAATCCTCTTCAATTCTTCACATTCCGCACAGGTGTAAAATAAATAAATAAAAAGTGCACGAAAAAAAAAAAGTTTAAAAAAGCTTCAGTTCCATGGACAATACAATAAAAGTCCAACCTGTATTAATCACCAACCTAAAACCGGCTCTCTGCGGTTTTCACAAAACCTCCAACTGTCAAAATCACCTGAAAAAAAATAAAATACTCGATTTTTAATATGTTTTGAGCTAGAAAACAAGAGTTTAGGGATTTAATTGATAAGACGGTAAAATTTAGTTGGTTAAATTAAATTCAACATAGACCCTTTTTCAACAAAATTCACACTCAGCAAAAAAATTTCAAGAATTGTCCTTTATCTTTATACCCATTTTCAGGCGCTGTCCTTTATGTTCAAAATTGACGAGTTTTGTCCTTTATGTTTTCATATCATACACGTTTTGTCCTTTAGGCCTAACCCAGTTAGTTTTTTCAGTTAAATTTGGTCATATGCTTTGCACATGAGGGCATTTTTGTCAATTCAAAGCTAAGTTCAATGGCAGATTTATAGTTCAAAGCTTTTGCAACCTTTGAATTGACAAAAATGCCCTCATGTGCAAAGCACATGACCAAATTTAACTGAAAAATCTAACTGGGTTAGGCCTAAAGGACAAAACGTGTATGATATGAAAACATAAAGGACAAAACTCGTCAATTTTGAACATAAAGGACAACGCCTGAAAATGGGTATAAAGATAAAGGACAACCCTTGAAATTCACTCTTTAATTATTCCATATATTAAGAAGCAACAACTTGGTGCATATGTGGGTTGTAACATGGGCATGGGGAGTGTTTCAAAAAAAAACTTAGATTAGCAACAAAATGTTGCTTTATAAAGTTGTAAGTTATGTATAGGGAGTTTTTCAAAATAAAAAGTTAGAATTTTCATTTCTAACTTAATGTTTTTCATCTTTTTCAATTTACATCTAACACTTTTTTATTTTCATCTTTGGCCCATCATAATTTTCATTTTTTACAAGTTATTTGTTTTACGTTTTGTTCTAATTTTTGCAAGACACGCCACAACGTGCGTGTGAGATTTATCGTTTTTTGGTATATTTTTTCTCATTTGACAGGTCCATCGCAACACGTTTATTTTCCCGGTTCAACTTAGTTATTCTTTTCTATGTTTTACGTTTCGGTCTAATTCTTCGCATTAACGCACCGCAACGGTCGTGCGTGGTTCAACGATTTTACGTCCGCTTTTCGTTCGGTGTTATTTTTTCTTTTTTTTTTGTTTATTTTATTTTTACGAACTTTTCCAATGTTGGGTCGCTGATAGTGGTGTGGCATTGGTGCTACTTGGCACGGTTTTACGAAGGTTTTTAACCTATTAAGCTTTTTACTAATAATTTGTTTTGAGTTTGCTCCTATACTCCATTTACTTAAAAAAACTATTTTTACGTGCATGTTTTTATTTATGTGTCGGTATAAATCCGAGTTGCTCTACGTTTCGACATAAACTTTTTCTGGAAAATGAGGTTGGTCAAATATAATACGTTTTCCTTAAAAAAACATTTTTTACGTGCATATTTTTATGTACTATAATTTTGTGTTGGTCTATGTTTCGATTTGTGAGATGGGTCAAGACAAATATAATATGTATTTGTGCGTATTTTATGTATGTTTCGTAAATTTTATTTCGAACGTGTGGAGTCAAATTTTAGTTTCTTTTCTACGTATAAGTCGGATCACATATAAATTCGATTTACTTTACGTTTTGATTAAATCACAATTCTTATATAGGTTATTTAGAGTTCAATAGAATACGTAACGCACGTTTTCATACGGTTAACGCATCACACGACGTTTGGACTAAATCATTCGATGTTTCCGATGTTCACGCGCCGCAACGCGGGCGGGTCTTATTTCTAGTTATATATATTTTGGGATGGAACAAGTATTAAAGATTACTGCTTAAGAAGCCGAATACCAACCTTTCAAGAGTCACAGATGTCTTCCGTTTAGTCTTCATAATCACCAGCATTCTCCAGTAAGTAATTAGCTGCCAGTTCTTCATTACGATCACAGGCTAAAAAGGCCTCAATAACAAGAGTTCTATCGAAACCCATTGCCTCAAGCTAGACGTATAAAACGCTACAAATCAGCTAGATAATTCAAGTGCATTAAGTACAAAAGTGAAAAATCTAGAAGTGATTAATACCCGTTCAATGGCTTCCTGTTCTGCTGGAGTAACACTGATCGCATGAGGCATCTCCTGGTCTGCTTCTGCTTGATCAAAGAGATCCCTAAAATAACGGTCGACAGTTATTATAACAAGGGTTAGATATGTAGGTAAAAGATCAAATACAAATAATCTTAACATACTAAACATACAAATTGAAGGAAAACCCAAAAAGACAAGGTGGCATTTTTGTAATTACCACCAACTATCAAAGTTACAACCAAAAATACCTAAAAAAACACAAATTTTTTTTTAACATTTTTTTATTAAAAAATCGCTACATTTCGTTAGCAAAAAAAAAAAAAAAAAAAAAAAAAAAAAAAATTTTTTTTTGGCTGCTACTAAAAGTAGCGATTTTTTAATAAAAAATATTAAAAAAATAAAATAAAATAATTTGTGTGTTTTTTTTTTTTTTTAGATTTTTTTAGGTTTTTTGGGGGGTTTAGTTTTTAGCATTTTAGCTTGGGGGGGGGGGGGGGGGGTAGGTTTTTTTAGGTTTTTGGGGGGTGGGGGGTTTAGGTTTTTTTTGGGGGTGGGGGGAGTGGTTAGGTTTTTTTAGGTATATTTGTAGAGTAACTTTGATAGTTATTGATAATTACAAAAATGCCACCTTGTCTTTTTGAGTTTTCCTTCAATTTGTATGTTTAGTATGTTAAGATTATTTGTACAAGAACTTTACCCTAGATATGTAACAGTAATAGCATCATTACATAACAAATAATAAAACGGATGTATTACCCTTCAGAAGCATCAACAGGTTCATTGATTAGTTGAAGAAACTCAGCATGGTTTTCCTGAATTAGTCCTAAAAGTTGCGGGTTTTGCTTTCCTAGCTCTTGAAGCATAGGCTGTAATAAATGTATATAAATGCTTTCACGCTGTGCGGCTGTGTAACATAACAAGCATAGTTTATATACAAAAGTAGACAGAAAACAAAGCGTGTACCTGTAGTATTTGCGGATTTGATTGTACCATAGACCGCAATGCTTGGAACTGAAACGAAGAGTATACTTTTATTAAATTAACAGATTTTAATATTTTCTTTTTGAGTAAAATGCCATTTTCGTCCCTGCGGTTTGGCCGGTTTTGCGACTTTCGTCCAAAGGTTTTTTTTTCCACTTCTGGATCCAAAAGGTTTGAAATCTTGCCATTTTAATCCGGCTTCTTAACTCCATCCATTTTTCTCTGTTGGGGAAGGGGTATTTTCGTCTTTTTGTTAACTCAAGGGTATTTTCATCCTTTTTTGAATACACATTATGCTAAATGCTTGTACATAAAGTGAAAAGGACCGAATTGCCCTTTAAGTTAAAAAAGGACGAAAATACCCCTGACTTAACCGAGAAAAATGAACGGAGTTAACGAGCCAGACGTAAATAGCAAGATTTCAAACCTTTTGGATCCAGATGCTGAAAAACAAACCTTTGGACGAAAGTCATAAAACTGGCCAAACCTCAGGGACGAAAATGGCATTTTTTTACTCTTTCGTTTTTTATAATTAAGATGTCTACCCTGCAGTATGTTATTCAGTATTATTAAGTTCTTAGTAAATGAAACTACCTGCTGGTTGTTTCTAAGAAAATCAAGGGATCCAAGATTGCCTCCGGCAGCACCTGATGGTATTTCCTGCAGAAATTCCAAAAAAAAAGATATTCATCAGCCTCGAACACAAAAACGAAACGAAGAAAACTCGCGTTTATGATTAATCACCTGAGGAAACAAGTTTAACGGAGAAGCATTAGGTCCTCCAGATAAAGGTGCGGCACTTGAAGTAATAGGTTGAGTTGCAGGGAGCTGAGTCACCGGAACCGCAACTTCTACCGTATCGGGAATACCCTGAAAAATTGAACTAAAATTAGCATCTATATTTCACAAGTATTTATAAAAAAAGAGTAAAATATCATTTTCGTCCCTGAGGTTTGACCAGTTTTGCGACTTGCATCTAAAGGTTTGTTTTTCCACATCTGGATCCAAAAGGTTTGAAATCTTGTCATTTTCATTTGGTTCGTTAACTCCATCTATTTTTCTCCGTTAAGTCAGGGGTATTTTTGTCTGTTTTGAATACTTGTACATTATGCTACATGCTTGTATATAAGATGAAAAAGACCAAATTGCCCTTTAAGTTAACAAAAAAGACAAAAATGCCCCTGGCTTAACAGAGAAAAAATGGATGGAGTTAACGAGCCAGATGAAAATGGCAAGATTTCAAACCTTTTGGATCCAAATGCAAAAAAACAAACCTTTGGACGAAAGTTGCAAAACTGACCAAACCTCAGGGACAAAAATGGCATTTTACTCTAAAAAAAATACTTGAGAAGCATACAGAATACAAGTAGTCGATTGCTCGCTCTGGATTGTTGTAAGCAGCTCGAAGGGCACGAGTAACGGTTTCTTTGTCCCAACTGCCACCACCTATATCCATTATGTGTTGAATGGTCTGCTCAATGCTACTATTTTCAACTACATTTGAAGCAGCTTGACCATATGTATCAGTATTAACACTGCAGTTACAAGACATAATAGTCAATACATTTTCTTTACAGTAAATGGCTCAAAAACCGACAATTTTTAAATGTTTTTGTGTTTGACCTGAAAACGCCCTTTTGATGTCTATGATTCTATCTTTGTAAAGAACTGTTTATAATTAACTAACGCATTGAATATGATTCCAATAACTACATTATTACAATATTAATAGCCTAGTTTGAAAAAGAAAGCAGTTTAGGTCTAATTTATAAAGAAGAAATTTATTATTTAAATGAATCCAACAAAAAGACTATAATAAAGAAGAAATTTGAACAAAGAGCTCATACGGTGCAGTTACAGTTGCAGGTACACTTGTCGTTGTTGGGCCAGAAGAAGATGTGCTGGTTTTAGAAGCCCTTCAATACAATGAAATGATCAATCAATCATATGTGTAAACGATAAGACCTCACAAACACATGACTTATTTATTTATATACAAAAATTGAAATGCACTAGCAATGGGAACTCACTGCTGTTGTGAAGAAGCATCAGGTGTGCTGGTAGTATTAGAAGCTGGAGCAGTTGTTGATGAAGGCTGCTTGTAAGTTGTAACAGCTAAAATGAGACTTCTTTATTGATAAAGTATGCACGAAGATCGAAAATCGCACAACAGAAAAATACCTGAGTGGATGAAGCTCCACCTGAGCCCGAACTCTTACTCTGTTTGGAGAGAAATAATCAGTAACCAGGATGACAGTGTGTAAGTGTGTGTGTGTGTGAGAGAGAGAGAGAGTTACCTTGCTAAGCATGACAACAAGAAAACCTTCCTCAGAGATTTTGTTATCAGCCAATGTAGTTTCGTCTTTTAAGACCTTACCATTATGAATCAATAACTGTTGCCCACATGGGTAATTATCTTTTCCTTGTACATCTTCAATGTTTTTCTTAACCGCCATAATCTAGTATCATAAAAAAATCTTTACATCAGTTACAGATATATATGTGAAAAAGAACTTTGATACAGCATGCCATACAGATAACCGAATCAAATCTGTGTTACTGAGTAAGTCTACCATTATTGATTTTCCAAAATGTATATCATTTCATCCAATTATTATTTAACTTTACCCACAAAAAAACTACAGAGTCGCAAAACATACACAATTCTCTCGCAAACATGCCAATTATTCAAAACTAAAACAACAAGAATCTGCAAAACAACTCTCACTGTACCACATCACATCATAAAATTCTGTTTCAAACTTCAACAATATCAAGTCCAAAATCATAACATACACACAAATTTCCTATTCACTTAGCCAATTCAACAAAATCTTCTACTAGAATTCTAGAAATATATCAGATTCACAACAAAGTAACTATACAGTGCCCTAATCTATAAACAAACAGTAAGAAAAAAAAAAAAAAAAAAAAAACACATCAAAATGAGCAACTTTTAAGCATTTACAAAACAATTACAAACACATTACAAATTTCCTATTCACTCAACCAATTCAACACAATCTTCAACCAAAAAACACCAGATTCACAGCAAAGTAACAACTATACGTCTATACAGTGCCCTAATTCATAAACAAACACTACAAAAAACGCTAATTCATAATCAAAATGAGCAACTTGTATGCATTTACAAAACAATTACAAGCACAATTAGAAGTAAGAAGGCTCACAGTGTTTGAAGGTTGAACCCTAATTTCGAAGTGGCTCCCTTTGAGAGTCTTTACGGTGAGCTTCATGTTGTTGATTAGCGACCTCGATTGCGAAGAGATTCGGTAATTGTACGGATTGTATGCGGGAGCTTTTGGAACTCGAAACCCTAGAAATGGATCCACAAGGAAGGGGGAAAAGGGGCTACTGTGTGTGTTTGCAGGGATGCCTAACGGAAAAGTCCAGAAAAAGGTAGGAGAGGGCTTTAGTTTGTAGAGCACGTGTTTTGCACGTGACCACCATGTGGTTTGTTTTCAACTAGTTTTATGCCCGCCAGCGTTGCGGGCGAAAACAAAGAATTTTCGATTTAATAACATGTATGTTTGTGTTTCAGTTAGTTGTATATACTACTTGTAATATGATCTCAAAAAAAATATTACATTGAGACCTAGATAAAAATACGTTAGTCAACGAGAAAAACAAATTAAGTTTAGGAACCATAGAGTAGCTATTTTAAAGTCTAAGAGCATAAACTGACTTAAAAAAATATAAGGAAAAAACTGAGCAAAATTAATGATTATTAAATGTAGTGTTTTCAAAAAATGGAAAACTTTTGCAATTTCCAGGTTTTGTACCCGGGTCCTTACTGTCGCTAGCTCATTCTCCAACCATCATAACCACTCCACTACATGCCCTTTTAATACTTATATATGCTTTCTATTGTAAATATACTAAGACGTAAAACGTAAAAGGCAAAAAAATTGTCACACCCCAACCTATGACGGAAACATCGGAGTGAGATGAAAACGAGATTGCAAAAGACTTCATAACAACTAATTGTGACAATATTTAGATAACACCAATTTCATTGATACTAAAATGATATTACGTTGTCTTGAAAGGAAAATACAACAAGTATCAAATAATGAAACGACATGAAACAAAGTACATAAATTTAAATCTAGGTGTGTTTCTAATCCACCTTAAATAATATTCTTCATCGGCATCAGCTAGTTTCTTGCAACATGTATTAAAATAATGATCAGCAAAAGTTGGCGAGTATACAAGTTTAATTACATAGTATAATTGTGAGTAAAAGTTGTCTCATATTCAACATGGTAAATTGCATACATTGTTACTAACATACTAGCATGTGTTAACTGTAAGTCAAACCAAAGTGTACCGTAATCGTGCATACCATCGTCGTCGAAATGACAAGGTTGTAAAATACTTTACTTAACAATATCACAAGAATACGGGCGGTACGTTAATCTTATAGCGCTTTAATTGGTAAGGTAGGCTTGCAAAGTTAATGAGCATATAGAACACAAGTATCACATAACATGCGATTAACAAGGAGAATACAAGTATCGTGTTATTAACGGATAGAGCATGTGCGTAAATAAGTTTAATCGTGATTCGTGATTTTCGTATATGCGTACATGTTGCACCCAAAGTGTATAAAACGAAAAATTGGATCGAGTATACTCACGGTTTTGCGTATATATCCCGCGTACGTGAGTGATGCATTGGGAGTCGAGAACACCGAAGTTACCCTACATTAGGGAAACAGAGGTGTGCAAGTATTCGGATCTGGTGGAGAGTTCGGATTCGGAATTTTAAGTATAAAAAGTATAAATACGCGAAAGTATATCGTGTCTAAATACTCGTTTTGACACTAAGTTTTTTAAGTATAAAAAGTATAAATACGGAATTTTAAGTATAAAAAGTATCAATCTCAAGCAAGTCGCCTAACCATAGATGGGTTTAGGAACATGTTAAGCACAAGATTCATGTAAGAAAGTTAAGTTTATAAAAATCACTCTCAAGCAAGTCCCGGGACCGACAATGTATCTGTAGTTATGGGCTGATGTTGACACGCTCACGGATACAATAGGCACGCTTTCTTATATGGTGCAGTGGTTGATTGAGGAGGCCCAGGAGCGACGACATCATGAGGGGTTACCTGTTCGACCGTACGTTTTGCCTCGAGGACAAATCAGCAGCAGCAGTAGGATCCGCAACCATAGACTAGCATGTTGTTCTTCTTTTTGTATTTAGTATTCAATTATAATTTATCTTTTGTTGTATTTATGTTGTTCGGTTAGACTAGCCAGTAGTTGTATTTATGTTGTTCGGTTACGTGATGTTTGTTTGTCTTACATAATATCTCATAATAATTTTGTATCTTAATATTGGAACAATGTAATATTTTGAAACCATAAAATTGAAATTGTTCAATGTTCAAACGGTAAACATTAAAAAGATATAATATTAAAACGGTATGATGCTGAAACTATAATATTGAAACTGTATAATATTTTGAATGATATAATATTGAAACGACATAGTGTGCGAACCAGACGAGAGTTAAAAAACGGTATAATATTTTAAACGATATAGTATTGAAACGGTATAATATTCAAACCGTATCGGAGTTTATCAAACAAATAAACGGTATAATATTTTAAACAATATGATGTGGAAATGGCATAATGTTCGAACCGGATGAAAGTTAAAAATACGGTATAAGATATTTGAATAGTACCTAAGTTTTTCGAAATAATTAACGATATAATATTTTAAATGATATATGATGTAATGCAAATTACATCTGTTTTCATGTATAGTTTGTAGAATAATTTGAGGGTTTTTTTTGTTATTTTATCATTGGTTTTGTATATTATGGTGTCTTGTGTGCTTTGCAGGGTCCCGGGAGTGAAAACGAGCTGAAATATTGAAGAAACAAGCACCCGGGAGGAAGTTTGGGCTTAGTGAAGGATTCTCATGGAATGAAAAGGGATATTTGATAAGATGAGAAGATAGAGAATTAAATTACGAACCCGTAGGCGAAAACGATGAAGAAAACAGATGTAGTGTTGGTATTGATGGTAGGGGTGGTGGTTACGGATGGTGGCGGTGGTGACGGTTGATGGTGTTGAAAGTTATGAAGGTGGTGGTTGGTGGTCACGGGTGGTGGCAGTTGTGGTTGATGATGGCGGTGAAGAACTGATGTGAGAGAGTGAGAGGTGGAGAGAGAACGGGAAGGTATAGAGAGAGAGCGGGGGTGGTGAGAGAGAGGTGTATATATTTGTATATGTATAATATTATATTAATTTCTAAATTTAGTTTTGTGTTTATTTATTAAATATTTTTAAATAAATGAGTAAAAATACTAAAAATACCCTTATGTTACCTGATTTAACGATAAAAAGTAACCGGGTTAGGGCCAAAAGACAAAACATGTAACATTTTGAAACATTACGTACAAAACTTCAATTCTAAAGACAAAGACATCACCTGAAATTTGGTATATAGATAAATGACAAAACTTGCAGTTTACTCATAGATTTATATATGGGCGTGCCTTGCTGATTGATTCTCCATTAGCTAATTAACCTAATTCTCTCCTCTAATTTAGCTTCTTCTCCGTGTGTATTGTTCTTACCTTATCATAATCACATTCTCAATAATGTGACAACCCGAAATCTCAAGGTTCTTTTCTATGTATAACTTGCTGTCACGATTCGTTTTGTGTCGTAACACGAGTGCGATATGTGAATGATTGAAATAGCTATTATGTTGGACTGATAAGTGAGTTGTTAGATGTTTAGTAGTAACATTTACTCGAAGCATGGACCTGGCAATGATTTCAAACAATAAAGTCTTATTGGGCCGCTTGAATGTTATGATTCTCGCATGCAGAGGCGGATATATATTAGAGCAAGGGGTAGCCTCCGCTACCGCTTGGTCGGAAAATTTTTGACGTTTTTAGTGTAAATTTTGGAAAAATTTGACGTTTTTTCGATTTCCTTACCGCTTATTTATAAAACGTTCCCGTTTGGTCGGAATCCTAGATCCGCCACTGCTCGCATGGGCTACCATTAACTATTATTCACATGCAAATGTTAAATTAATACAATTGATGAGTTCTTGAGTTATTAATGAGCCGCCAAAACAAAATCCCTTCACGTGATGATCTATGATTAAATTGTGCCAAGATGTTTGACTAAAATAGAATTATATCAAATGATATTCGACCAATAACTCTTGAATGATTTTTATATTGAGCCGCACACACTGCTTAGCTATTGGGCCCCTCTTATCTCGGCCACACACTCTCACACTTTGGATGTTCCTATGGACTCATGGTCCGATCACTCACAACCCAAATTAAACCCGGCCCACCTTCCCTTATCCCTTGTATACGAGATTGCATGGGAGGTGCACGCAACTTATTTTAAAAATAAATAAAACCCCTAAACCCCACTTGTCAATTCTCAGCCGACAACAACCCTTTCTCCCTCTCGTTCTTGAATCCAACGACTTCTCCGGCCGGCGATGGGATTCCGAAGAAACCTACAACCCTTGCTCCCTGTCTCTCCTTCACGTCTGGTGACCGGAGACTCCGGCACACTTTGCTCCGACCATCACACACACCCACTTAAACCTCTTTCTTCACAACATCGACGACAGCAGTAACGGAGGACGGAAGACAATGGTGGCTGGGTTAGGGAGCAGAGATGGCGACAAACGGAGGAGCCGTCAAAACCGGCAACCGAAGCCGGGATGCAGGTGGTGACGGAGCCGACGACAACGACAACTGCCGGAGCGGCGGCTCGTGCGAAGCAGCAGCAACAGCAGGCAGTTCTCTTTTGTTTATTTTGCTTTCAACGCCCTTCGGCCAGTATCCTGCTACCTCATATATATGTGTGTTTATTATGGATTTTGGCTAAATATTTATGTGAGATAACTGTTTGGTATGTATGAGATTTGGAAATATGTTTTTTTAGAATAATAAAGTACAAGCTGATGGTTTTGAATGTGAATTGAGATGATTAGTTGTGTTTGAACGTACATATACGGCTGTGCATATGTTAATTGATGTGTTTCATGAATAGTGATTTGATCGATGATTAGGGTATACGAGGTTGTGTTTGATCTGTTTGTCGTATGATATACACATAGTTTGATGGTTGTATATGGCAATTCAAATTGATGAACTGTTAATCGTTTCAGAAACTTTCATGCATATTAATCAGTGTTTTGTTAAGGATGAAACTGGTTGTATAATTAAGGCAAAGAATTCATGGTGTTATTGATTGTTGCAAAGTGTTTGACTGTGTAACTTCTAGACGAAAGACTGAGATCTTTCGTCATGCACTTCTAGACGAAACATAGATTTTAATATCATAATAACCTTTTTATTTATCATTTAATGTGATTTCTTAATAACTAAAAAGCCTACTGTTGGGCTTTTCTGTTAACAACTGTGATATCAATAACCAAGGTAATTGCTTTATTCAATAGCCAAGGATGCTTTATATAGCACCAGATTACACAACGGAAACAAGAAACATTCAAAAATAAACCTACGAAATAGACTCCCAGATCCTAAAGACTCGGTTTAACCCAACAACCTGGATCAACCTTTTATTCATCAGACTAACGGCTACTTTTGAATTATTATTCAACACCCCCACGTAATTCAAAGAGTAGTCAGGCCCATTTTTCCCCGAAAATAATAAAATTGTTCTGCACAAAGTGGTTTAGTTAGGATGTCAGCAACTTGTTCTTCTGTATAGCAAGACTTCAGCTCAATCTGTCCACCTTCAACCAAATTTCGAATGAAATGATATTTTATGTCTATGTGCTTACTCCTTCCATGATACGCTTGATTTTTTGACAAGAACACAGTTGACATGTTGTCACAGAAAATGGGAGTAGCCTCTTTTTGTTCCTGCCCTAGCTCAATAAGAATTTTTCTCAGCCATGTAGCTTGACAAGAGGCTGCAGTTGCTGCGATATACTCTGCCTCAGTCGTAGAAAGTGCAACAACTTCTTGTTTTTTAGAACACCACGAAACAGCACCGGTCCCGATTGAGAACAGATTTGCAGAGAGGCTCTTTCTATCTTCTACACAGTTTGCCCAGTCACTATCAGTGTAACCAGCTAACTCAACTCTTCCTGTCTTACCATACCATAATCCGAGATCAGCAGAACCGGCAATATACCTCAGCACTCTCTTTGCAGCTCCCATGTGATTGACAGACGGCTTGTGCATGAATCTAGAAATGACCCCCACGGCATATGCGATGTCGGGACGAGAATGAGTTAAGTAAATCAGACCACCTACCAAGCTTCGAAATTGATGTTCATCAACTGCTGCTCCACCATCTTCCATTTGCAATTTCTCGTTAGCATTCATGGGTGTTGTGGCTGTCTTGCATTGACCCATTCCAAACCTGTTCAACAAATCTCGAGCATACTTCTGTTGTCCCACAAACGTACCATCTGCTCTTTGAGTTACCTCCAATCCAAGGAAGTAACTTAGCTTCCCGATATCCGTCATGTCGAACTCGTTAACCATCTTTTCCCTAAACTCAGCAAGTAACTTCTGAGACGAGCTTGTATACACGATGTCGTCTACGTACAGGCACACCACAATAAAATCACTTGCACCACTTTTCTTCACATACAATGTTGGTTCACTTTGACTTCGCCTATACCCGTGTTGTACAAGAAAACCATCAATCCTGCTATACCAGGCTCTTGGAGCCTGTTTTAAACCGTATAAGGCCTTATGTAACTTGAACACTTTTCTCTCCTGCCCTTTTATCTCAAAACAAGGTGCTTGCCTGACGTATACTTCTTCCTTGAGAACTCCATTCAGAAATGCCGACTTGACATCAAATTGGTATGCAACCCAACCCATTTGAGCTGCTAAAGCTAGAACAACTCTGATAGTTTCGAACCTCGCCACAGGGGAAAACGTTTCTTCGTAATCAATACCGTTCTTCTGAGCATAACCCTTGGCAACCAGTCGTGCCTTGTACTTTTGAATTTTCCCATCTGCATGAAACTTCAATTTAAAAACCCATTTTAGGCCAATCGCTTGCTTACCTTCTGGTAGGTCAGTAAGTGTCCACGTGTTATGCTTTTGCAGTGAAGCTAATTCTTCCTCCATTGCACGTTTCCATTCAGCTTTGCTAACTGCTTCTTGAGGTGTTGTAGGTTCAAGAGATGAAAGAGCAAATTGACATGTTTCAAATTCATCAGGTCTAAGTGGTCTGGTGTTTTCATACAAGTCAACCAAACCTCGTACCCGATGTGTTGAATCACTTGAACTGCTGGACCCTTCAACACCACTACTTTCTGTCTCGTTTTTTGAGCTTGTCTCTGGACCACTTGAACCGCTTCCTTGTGATGTTGTGCTAGACCCGTGAGAAGAATCAGAACTGTTGTTTTGAGGCGTGGAAGGACCATCACTTGGACTATCTTCAACTTGAACACAATCTGCCTCATTGTATACCATACCTTTTACAAACTCCTTATCTTTATTATTTCATTGAAGTTTATATCAATCCACTCACTTCTTTCATTGAATACCACATCCCTGCTTGTTAGAATACTTTTTTTAAGTGGATCATACAAACGGTAAGCTTTCGAGTTAGGAGAATACCCAACAAAGATACATTTTCTTGACTTCGGATCTAACTTCTTCCTGAGCTGGTGTTAACACATACGCAACACACCCAAAAGTTTTCAAGTGACTCATACCACATTTCGAATGGAGTCTTTCCTGGAACGGCACTTGTAGGTGACAAGGAAATGAGATAAACTGCAGTTGAGACGGCTTCAGCCCAGAACTGATTCGAGAGACCTTTTGCTTGGAGCATGCACCGAGCCATCTCAGTTACGGTCCTATTTTTTCGTTCGGCAACCCCGTTTTGCTCCGGTGTGTAAGGAGCTGTCAAATCTCTATGAATTCCATGCTCATCACAAAAATCATTAAATGCTTTATTTAAGAACTCGCCACCTCTGTCTGTTCTTAATGTCTTTATTTTCAGCCCACTTTCATTTTCCACCTTTGCTTTAAATGTTTTAAACACACTAAAACTTTCTGATTTGAGCTTCAGAAAGTACACCCAACTGTGTCTAGTAAAATCATCAGTTAAAAGAAAGTAATAACGATTACCTCCCAACGATAAAGTCGGCATAGGTCCCACCAAATCTGCATGGACCAGTTGCAATGGATGTGAAGACCTCCAAGCATGGTGAGGAAAGGAATTTCTTGTTTGTTTTCCATAAATGCATCCTTCACAATCTGAGATGCCTCCAATAATAGGTAACCCGGTCACCATCTCACTACTACTGAGTTGTTGTAAGGCTTGAACATGCAAGTGTCCATATCGATTATGCCACATAGTTGTTTCATCTTCGTTGGCTGCTAGAACCATTCCTTCACGTACATCGAGTGGGAACGTATTGTTTGATGACATAGGAATAGAACACACCACCTTCTTCGATACCTTGTGTGTGATCACACACGTGTCATCATCAAACAATACTGAATAACCTGTTCTCATTAACTGCCCTACACTTAATAGGTTGTAATCAAGGGCTGGGGCATAATGGACATCATGTAAAACTTTTGATTGACCACCAGCCATCAATAGTTTAACAACACCTTTGCCTTCTACCTGAATACCTTTCCCATTCCCCATTTTCACTTGTACTTTCTTTGTATCATCAAGATCTCTAAACAAGTTTTTCTTACCTGTCATATGATTTGAACATCCACTGTCGATGAACCAAATACTCGCCATTGAATCTGTGTCGCTGAAAGCCATGAACAACCGACATTCTTCTTCTTCTTCTTCAACTTGCTCTACAGCCGTGTTGGTAACCTGTGGCTCATACCAGCACTCGGACCTAACATGTCCCAGTTGATTGCAATTATAGCATTGTATGCTACCTTTGTTCCTTCCACCGACTCGTCCTCTTCCCCTTCCACGGCCACGTGCACCTCCTCTCACTCGTCCTCTTGCAGGATATTGGTGTGCTTGAAACACACGGTCATCTTCTGCCTTCTCAACACTCCTGTTAACTCTTGCCTCATGAGATTGTAGGGATCCCATTAATTGATCAAAAGTAAGTGTTGATAAATCTTTCGACTCCTCTATAGCCGTAACAACATGGTCCCATTTAGTAGGCAGACTTCTGAGAACCTTCTCGATAACCTTCTGATCTGTGACCGCTTCACCATAGGAACGTTTCTGATTCACAATCTTCATGACGGTGGACAAGAAATCTGCAACACTTTCATCGTCTTTCATCTGCAAGGTTTCGAAATCCCTCCGAAGACCTTGTAACTTGACAGCCATAACCTTTGAATCTCCTTGGTATTCAGTTTGCAGCACATCCCATGACATCTTTGCTGTCGTTGATGCTGCAATTCTTGAAAACATGATGGAGAGGGTGAAACCCGAGCTTTATAGTGTCTAAATATAATGATTTATGTGTATTTGACGTGTTTATTTGCTTGCAATGAAGTGACTACGAGAATTTGGTGTTTTGCAGGTAAAGTACGTAATTCGGCGCAATTACGAGGGTTAAAGATGAAGGTGTGAGCATAGGATGTGATGTTGCAGCTCAAGAATGAGTTTTGAAGCTTATTCGGGTGGTATAAAGGCTCACGAGTGGAAGAAATGTAGAAAAGTGAAGTTCGAGGGCCTCGTGGTAATTAAATGAAAGTCAAAAGATGGTTCAATGGAACAAGGACATGGAATATTAAAGTTGAGGGGCATGGTTGTCATTAGTCGAAAGTTGAGATGCATTTACAAAGAGCCAAGGAATAGTGACCGTAAGCTATGGTATTCAAACCTTAGCCTACGGTGAAGTGATGGCAGCAAAGGGAGGATGTTTGTACCGTAATCTACGCTTGCATACGTAGGCTACGGTTAAAGAATTGATAACAACCTTATCTTTTTGAAGCAATTAAAAAGAAAATAAAACGAAAACTCAAAAAAATCAGCACTTGTTTTGGACGGCAGCGATATATGGCGACAACATCAAAACATCACATCATCATCGTCCAACATTAATTTTTGGAGGAGATTGTGTGGACTTTTAATTGGACCGCCACTTCTGAAGACCCTCAATAATCAATTCACGCAGACCGAAATTCTTTGGGGGGATCTCTTGTCAGCCGTCACTTGGAGAAAAAAAAGCATAATCATCATCACAACCTTACGTAAAGACTTTGGGGACATCATAAATTCTCATCAAGACATATTGTGGTTGACTTTTGTGGAGCAACAACATCAACGATCATCATCATCATTCTTAAATACAAGATTTCAAGATTAGATTTTTATTAATATTATCATTATTTTTTATGTTATATTATAATGAATATGATGATTTTAATTATTAATCAATCCTTTGAAGACCATTCAATTGAGATGAGCGGCTAGTCTCCTAGTGGTTTCCTCCGGATGGAGGGTTTTTGTAAGTTAGATAATTTTATGTGTTTGTGACAATCGTATAACTTGGTGATCTAAGCATTCGATGCTTTTCACCTTGATTTGATTTGGTTTATTGGTTGTAAACAGTTACATTTATTTAAACCTTAATTTCTAAGCATTCAGTTCCCGAGAGTTCTAGTAATTGGGATATATTTGACATGGGGTTAGGGTTTGTAAATTGTAATTGATAATCATTCGATAACCTCCTGTTATGTATTGACCGGAGTACTTAGTCGTTGGTTATCACAATTAATTAATCGAGTTTAATACCTATGTCTATGTAGGTTACGATTAAACACATGAGAAAAAAAAAAGAGATGTCTATCTAGGGGTAACATGTTTTTAATTGCAAAATGGCGCCGTTGCCGGGGAGGCGTGCGCAAAGTGTTTAGTGTTAAGTTGTAGTTAAAAAAAATAAAAAAAAAATCCAAAAATAGTGTCTTTTTAGTTTGTTCTGTTTTGTTCGGATTTACGCGAGGTTTTCTTGTTTTTGTTTGTGCAGGTGATCTAGTAAGTGTATGCATCATACTCGAAATTCCGGGAAGTCATCACCATTAGTGTTCGACCCAGAGATCGAGAGAACAATAAAGCATACAAAACGAGTACTACATCGTGAGAACAAGATTCTACAATCACCTATACCAATATCTAAAGCAATGGAGAACTTAGCAACACCGGAGAAACAACCCGCAACTTCACAACCACAACAATTCTCGCCAACACCTACCCAACCTTCACCAAACACTACCATACCAGTTCCACCACAACAACCGCAATCTACACAACCTACCTCTACATCTCCAGTACCATCATTCTCAACCTTTTTCCCAAACTTTGATAACAATCAACCAACTTCCACCCAAACAACATCTGTCAACACCCAACTACAAACCAGACTGTTAATTTACAGCAGTCGTCTCCTTACGTTAGAATCATTCCTGATGACACTCCATCATCGATTCAAACTCAAGCACCTAATGCAACATCAATTCCGCCAGCCACTCGACCGGTTATTTCACAGCAGAGTCAGCCAATGCCAAATCTTTATAGATCAACCATCTATGATCAAGGAAATAACTCAGGTGATTTTGATGAAGGCTATGAGGAATATGATAACTACATGGGTCAGAATGAGAGACAAGTGGTCAACACGGGTAGCTATGAGGGGCAAACAGTCGGATTGGGTGCGGCCGAGAGAGTCAATCAAGGGAATGTAGGGTATCAACAATATGTGCAACCAACGCCTATACAACAGATGCCACAACAATATCATCAACCTGACCCACTCAATCAGCAGCCTGCTCCGAGAAGGCCGGTAGTGGACATTCCATTACCACCGCCGGCACCTCAGATGCAGGGTCAGGCAAGACCGCTGCCACGAAACTTACACCGACCAGTGATTTTACCGGAAGTAATTCCACGTCGAAATAATCAAGGTCCAGTTCGGGGCATAGAGAGCCACTTCAGGCCTGCTATAGTTAACAACCTATCACCGGTTGTGATCCCGCAATTACAAGGAGGGCGGTCATTCGAAGTTCGAACTCAATCAATATCCAGTCTGCCTAAGTTTCATGGTCACGCACATGAAGAACCATATCTACACATTGCTGCATATGATGCACGTTGCAACACAATCAGAAGCCAAGGTTTCTCGGTTGATGATGTGAAATTGGTCCTTTTCCAATTCACACTTGAAGACAAAGCGCAGCAATGGTTTCATTCACTGCCATCAGCTTCGATCTTCACATGGGGCGAAATGCAGCAACAATTTTTAGATGAGTTCTATACTCATTTGCGTACTAACAATGCAAGGAAGGATATTCGAGCGTTTCGACAACAACCCGGTGAGTTATTTCACGAAGCGTTCAATCGTTTCAAGATGATGCTCAAGAACTGTCCACATCATGAGATATATTTATGGGAGCTGATTAATACATTCCACGAAGGCCTAACCGATGAAGATGCCAGGGATGTAAATTCAATATCCAATGGCACTTTTGGAATGAATTACGAAGAGGATGATTGGGAATATTTGGAGAGAAACGCAAGGGCGTCAAAACGCAAGGCTTAATCCTCTAGAAGTGCACGACATTCGACAGTGAGAGCAGTAGAGAATCCACCGGAGGTAAATGGTCAGTTTCCATTGTGTGGACATTGTGGAGATCTAGGGCATATAGCGGATCAATGCCCAGGCATAATTGGTGAAAATGAAGATGTGAACTATGTGCAAGGTGGGGGTGGTGGAAGAAATTTCAACATGCAATCCAACACATATCACCCGGGCCTTAGAAATCACCCGAATTTTAGCTATGGGAATGCGAATAATCAGCAAAATCTGGGATTTCAAGGCAACAATCAGTCTGGTAGTCAAAGAAACTTCAATCAGAACAGATTTTAGGGTAACTTTCAAGGTGGCTACCAAAATGATCAAAGAGGACAAGCTGGGTCGTCTAACACTTCGGGGGGTAACGATATGATGGAGATGTTGAAATCAATTCAGCTCGACTTACAGAGTCAAAGACTTGAATTGAAAAATCTTGCTCAGAAGGAGGAGATGCGAGAGAAAGCCGTTCAATCATTAACCACACAAATGGCCCAACTTGCAACCGATGTGAAGGAGCTGAAACAGAATAGTGGGAAACTACCAAGTGATACAACACCAAATCCCGCTCATCAAAAGAAGGGCAGTCCAGTCGGCCAGGTAAGTACTTTACGTAGTGGTAGGAATTATCACAAGGTCGACACTCCACCACAGCTCGTGGATGGTGTGGTGGAGGATTTAGGTGAAAATGGTGAGAGTGACGATGAGTCGGAGCCTAACATTGTTAAAAGTAATGGTAAAAACACCCAACCTACAACTTCTGAACCAACCAAGGCTAAGGAAGGGGAACATATTCTACCTCCCTTTCCTGAAGCCTTGAAGGATCCGGGTAACACGAAAATAATCAATAAAAGGGGACCTCAACCGGAGGAAATTTTAGAGGTATTTAAACAAGTAAAAATCAACTTACCCTTAATCGACGCCATTAAACAGGTTCCGGCTTATGCTAAGTATCTAAAGGATTTGTGCACTCAAAAACGGCAGCACAAAGTCCCTAAAAAAGTGGATCTCACTGATGCAGTTAGTGCAGTATTGAATGGGGTCCTTCCACCTAAGCTACGAGATCCCGGGACGCCTTTAATTTCTATACAAGTTGGCGATTTTAAAATGATTAGGGCGTTGTTGGATCTCGGAGCTAGCGTGAGTATCCTTCCAGGAAGCTTGTACGACCAATATGATTTTGGTCCACTGCGTCGTGCCGACACAACTGTTGTGCTGGCAGATTTGACCCCTAAGCTTCCTCGAGGGATAGTTCGCGATGTGATAGTTAAGGTGGAAGAGTTCTTTTTCCCTGTAGACTTTTTGGTGCTAGATTATGTCTCTGCTGATAAAAACAATCAACCAAATGTTATCTTGGGCCGACCTTTCTTAGCCACTGCACACGCTCAGATCGATTGTCGCACCGGTACTGTTGATATGACATTTGGCAATAGAAAGGTCCGATTAAATGTGTTTTCTAACGTTACTGACATGTTTCAAAGTGATGAATGTTTCATGGCAGATATTATAGATGGATGCGATCCTCATGTCGAGGATGAGGTGCCCGAATGTTGTTTGTTTTGTGACAGGGTAGAGGAAAATCACACGTGTGATTTGGAAGAGGAAGTTCGGAAGTTGGAAGCACAAGCGGTGCAAGAGAGAAGGCCTCCATGGTCTCATCAAGTGGAGAGCCTTCCAGCTGAGATTTCTTCAGGGTTGAAACCGTCACTAATCAGCCCACCAAAAGTAGAGTTGAAAGAGCTGCCTGCGCATCTAAAGTATGCATTCTTAGGAGAGGATCAGACTCTCCCGGTAATTATTGCAGCTAATTTGGAGAAAGAACAAGAAGAAGCATTACTGAAGGTGCTGAAGACCCATCGAGCTGCGATCGGGTGGACTCTCGCTGATTTGAAAGGTATAAGTCCTTCTGTTTGTATGCATAAAATTATTACTGATGCAGATGCGAAGCCTGCACGGGATACACAAAGGAGGCTTAATCCTAACATGCGGGAAGTGGTAAAGAAAGAGGTAATCAAGTGGTTGGACCATGGGATCATATATCCCATTTCAGATAGCGCGTGGGTGAGTCCAACTCAAACGGTGCCGAAGAAAGCAGGCATTCAAATTGTCAAGGGTGATAATAGCGAGCAGATAGCCACCCGGCCGGTAACCGGGTGGCGGGTATGTATTGACTACCGGAAGCTGAACGCTGCCACATCAAAGGATCACTTTCCTTTGCCCTTTATTGACCAGATTATCGAGAAATTATCAGGTCAGAAATTTTACTGCTTTCTTGATGGTTATTCAGGGTACAATCAGATAGCTATCCACCCTGATGACCAAGAAAAGACCACCTTTACATGCCCCTATGGCACATTTGCATTTAGGCGAATGCCATTTGGGTTGTGTAATGCCCCGGCCTGTCACACCCCCAAAATCCCACCTGCGGAGTACTACCGCTTGGAGGCGTGACTGACCAGGATCCAGCCACCAATCATACTGAACAAGCATATAAATAATTATAAAAGTTTAACCATCATGATTGGTGTTTCAAAACAACAAGTTTAAGTTGCAAGCGGAAGCATAAGTTTTAAAGTTATAACATAAGTTCCAAAAGTTTCAAGTTTAACATAGCATGTAGCAATCCCTGTCCCACAACGATCCTCCTCCATGCAAGCTCCAGTTGAGTACCTATGGTCCTGCAAAGCATATAGTAACGAGTCAACAACTAGTTGAGTGAGTTCACGGGTGGGCGTTCGTTTTAGTTGTTTCGAAAACAGTTTACTTTATCAGGCATCCTGCCGTGGGGGTTACCCCATAGTTTAAAAAGACGTGACCAGTTCATTCCCAGTTACTCCGGCACTCCGGCCGTGGGGGCTACCCCATGTAGTTATCAGGCATTTCGGCCGTGGGGGCTACCCCATGTACATCATCTGGCTCTCCAGCCGTGGGGGCTACCCCATGTGTATACTAGACTCGTTACCGTATCGATTGCTGACTGTAGTCATGTTTATGTGCCCTGAAAACATCAATGTCTATCATCATTGACGTGCCCCAGATCCATTAGTTCACGCCCGTCCTCTGCGGCACGGTGTGAGGCTTGTCAGACCTAAATAGCGCTATCTAACTAATGACCCGCTCGCCATTGGCCCGGCGATTAGTCGATACAAAAAGGAGGGACTTCGTGATAGAGTTTTAGTCTAGTACGTTTATCCGTCCATCCGGACGAGGAATCACATTCCTGAACCACTGACGTCCTACCCAAAGGTAGACGAGGAACCCACGTTCCTGAATCCCGTTCCCAACCCAGGGAATCCCATGCTTTGTAAAGGGTGTGAACTCACCTTGGTTTGCTCGGCAGTCAAACACAGAAAGTCAATCAAGTCGCAAGTAGTCAATAACGTCCTATCACGGTTATCACGTATAATCAGAGTCGAACCAAGTAGTGCACAAATGTTCAGTACGTTTGGCAATCACGTATAATCAGTAACAGTTAACAGTCAATAGAAGCACATACGGTTCACAAGTTCAGCCCAACTACTTAGGCCCAAACACGTAAAAGCAGTTAACACAGAAGCCCATCAGTCTGGCCCATTAACTAAGGCCCAAAAGTGTGGTCTCGAGTCGCAACCGGACTCGCAAGCATGGTCTCGAGTCATGCTGTGTGTTGATCATGGATGGTTGCGAGTCGCAACTGGTGTCGCAACCATGGTTTCGATTCATCATGCTGAGGTCTCGAGTCGCAACGGGACTCGTAACCTGTGGTTTCGGCTTGTCCTGTTATGGTTGCGAGTCGCAACCGCGTGGTCTCGAGTCATCACGCTGTGGTTGCGAGTCGCAACGGGTGATTGCGAGTCGGTAAGCTGTCATTTTCAAGTTCACGTGTTGATGCAGATGTAGTCAGATTAGTGGTACAATATAATCAGGCCCAATTCCGGAAATAACCAATAGAATCCCACTAACATATTTCCTAATCAGGCTATTAGTCAAAGATGGATCAAAATCACAAGGGTTTTCAATCTTCAACTATCATTCAAAGTGTTCTTCCTATGTTCAAACACATATTCATCAAGTATTCAACCTTTATTCAAACAAAACTATGAACAAGCATCAAAACACTAAACATAACACACAACTCGGTTTTTATATATGTCCGATTTCATGAGAAATGCAAATCCGATTTCATGTATCATCAAGATCTAGTAGTTTAACTCTATTTAACACAAGATGTCATGAGTTCTTTAGCAACACATTCCAACACTATAACTTGTTAACATACATAAAACTTCATCTCATTCATGCATCCATTTAAACACAAACATAACATAAACTAACAATAATCATCAAGAAATACTAACAATAAACATCATCTCATGCATTTTATCATTTAACATGATTAACATAAATCCATAAACATTAAAAGCACTAACCGGTTAATGAAGTGTGTGTGTGTGTCGATCCGAAGTTCCAAGCCCGAGAGTTCTTGTGCTAACCGATTAGATCCGAGAGTCTTGGAGGTGGGTTTGTGTGCTTAAGGCTTAGAGAGAAAAGTAGGAGAGTGTGTGGGTGTAATGTTCAACAAATGGTAAAAACTAACTAAGGCATGGTATATATAGTCAAGTTCCAAGAGTGTGCACCCTTAGTGGGTTTCGAGTGGGGGTTCACGGCCCAAAGGCCCAACCGGCCAAAGGTTCTCGGCCCAAGGCCCAAAACCGATTACTAGTCACTCGAGACCTCATGGTCTCGAGTCGGGTTCCTTGTTGTTTCGTGTCGGGTTCTCGGTTCACATATAACACACATACATATATTCATACAATGCACACAAAACAAAGCACATAAAAGTTCACGTTATCATTTTAACTAGTCACATAACGTACAAGTAAGTTACAACGAAAGGTTCTAAATTTCGAGTTGTCACATCATCCCCAAGTTGAAAGAAATTTCGTCCCGAAATTTGATGGCACTCACTGAGGAAGCTAGTTAAGTTGCATGGTTTTCCTGGTTTTCCTGGGGTGTCACATCCACCCCCCGTTGATCTGGAATTTCGTCCCGAAATTCCGTAGCTTCAGCCTCAGTAGCGTTTGTACTGTTCTCAAACAGTTGGGGATACTTTTGTTTCATCCGATCTTCGCGCTCCCAGGTAAACTCTGGGCCGCGACGTGAGTTCCAACGAACTCGAACAAGAGGTATTCTAGTGCTCTTGAGGACCTTAACATCCCGGTCCGTGATTTCGACAGGTTCTTCGACGAATTTCAACTGTTCGTCGATCGTGAGTTCCTTCAGAGGAACTACGTGCGTCTCATCTGACAGACACTTCTTCAGATTTGACACATGGAAAACGTTGTGAACTGCACCGAGTTCTGCTGGTAATTTCAGTCTGTAGGCCACCTTGCCTATTTTCTCAAGAATTTCGAAAGGTCCAACGTATCGTGGGTTGAGTTTGCCGCGTTTACCAAAACGAACCACACCCTTCCAGGGTGAAACTTTGAGTAAAACCCGCTCCCCAACCTGGAGCTCGAGTGGTTTCCTGCCCTTATCGGCGTATGCCTTCTGACGGTCACGAGCGGCCGCCATGCGTTGTCGTATTTGAGCGATCCGCTCAGTAGTGTCTACCACATGTTCTGGACCAGTGATTTGACTATCCCCCACCTCTGCCCAACAGAGGGGTGACCGGCATTTACGTCCGTACAATGCCTCAAACGGAGCAGCTTTAATGCTGGTGTGGTAGCTGTTATTATACGAAAATTCTACAAGTGGCAGATGCCTTTCCCAGCTGTTGCCAAAGTCGATTACACAAGCGCGAAGCATGTCTTCTAGTGTTTGGATAGTACGCTCGGACTGCCCGTCCGTCTGCGGGTGGTACGCTGTGCTCATATCAAGACGTGAGCCAAAAGACTTGTGCATTGCCTGCCACAGTTCCGAAGTAAAACGTGCATCTCGATCAGAGATAATAGAAGTGGGCACCCCGTGCCTCGAAACAACTTCCTTGAGGTATATTTCTGCTAAAGTGGAGAATTTATCCGTCTCCTTGATTGCCAAAAAGTGTGCGGATTTTGTGAGTCGATCCACGATCACCCAAATAGTATCGTTCCCGCGCTGTGATCTAGGTAAGCCAGTAACGAAATCCATGGAAATTTGCTCCCATTTCCATTGTGGTATCTCTGGTTGCTGAAGTAGGCCTGAAGGTTTCTGATATTCCGTCTTGACTCGCGCACAAGTCAAACACTTGCTGACATACGTTGCTATGTGGGCCTTCATGCTAGGCCACCAATACGTGGTTTTAATATCGTGGTACATCTTGTCCGAACCAGGGTGTACCGAGTAGCGAGATTTGTGCGCTTCATCCATCACAAGTTCTCGTAAATCGCCATAGAGTGGGACCCAAATGCGTCCTGTTACATAATAAGCACCGTCTTCCTTCTGTTCTAAGCGTTGCCTTGACCCGCGTAGAGCTTCTGCTCTAACGTTTTCTGGTTTCAGTGCTTCTATCTGAGCAGCTCGTATTTGCGAAGGTAGACTAGAATGGATCGTGAGTTGTAAAGCTCTTACGCGCTTAGGCGTAGTGTCCTTTCGACTGAGGGCGTCTGCCACAACATTGGCCTTGCCCGGGTGATACCTGATAGAGCACTCGTAATCATTCAGCAGCTCGACCCATCGTCGCTGCCGCATATTCAGTTCCTTCTGTTTGAATATGTGTTCTAAACTTCTGTGGTCGGTGTAGATGGCGCACTTGGTTCCGTAAAGGTAATGCCGCCATAACTTAAGTGCGAAAACAACCGCTCCCAGCTCTAAATCATGTGTCGTGTAGTTCTTCTCGTGAACTTTAAGTTGTCGTGAGGCGTAAGCTATGACTTTATCTCGTTGCATCAATACACAACCAAGACCTTGAATTGATGCATCACAGTAAACCACAAAATCGTCTGTGCCTTCTGGCAGTGAAAGGATAGGTGCACTGCAAAGTCTATCCTTTAGATGCTGAAAAGCTAACTCTTGTGCATTTCCCCAACGATAAACAACGCCTTTCTGCGTTAGTAAGGTGAGAGGCTGCGCGATCTTAGAAAAATCCTTAATGAATCTCCTGTAATATCCTGCCAATCCCAAAAATTGGCGAATTTCCTTTGGTGTGCGAGGCGCAGGCCAGTTCTTAATAGAGTCCACTTTGGATGGATCAACGTGAATCCCATCCTTGTCCACCACATGCCCTAGGAAATGGACTTCACGAAGCCAGAAGTCGCACTTCGAGAACTTTGCGTAAAGCTGTTCCTTCCGGAGGAGTTCCAAAATAAGTCGTAGATGCTGTTCGTGCTCTTCTTTGCTCTTAGAATAGATCAGGATGTCGTCGATAAAGACTATGACAAACTTGTCCAGATACGGTTTGCACACTCGATTCATCAAATCCATAAAAACTGCCGGTGCGTTCGTCAGCCCAAACGGCATGACCAGAAACTCATAGTGCCCATATCGAGTCCTAAAGGCCGTCTTAGAGACATCCTCTTCCCGAACTCTCAGCTGGTGATATCCCGATCTCAGATCGATCTTTGAGTAGTAACTCGACCCCTGCAACTGGTCGAACAAGTCGTCAATACGCGGTAGAGGATAACGATTCTTCACGGTTACTTTGTTGAGTTCACGATAGTCGATACACATTCTGAAGGTACCATCCTTCTTCTTCACAAATAACACTGGAGCTCCCCAAGGCGATGAGCTAGGACGAATAAAACCCTTATCCAAGAGTTCTTGTAGTTGCGTGGAGAGTTCTTCCAACTCTGATGGCGCTAAACGATAAGGTGCACGGGCTACAGGCGCGGCTCCAGGAGCTAGATCAATCTGAAACTCGACTTGGCGATGGGGCGGAAGACCAGGTAATTCCTCAGGGAATACCTCAGGATAATCGCGTACAACCGGAAAATCTTCTAACTTCTTCTCCTTCTCTGTGGTATCAGTAACTAGAGCCAAAATCGCAGTGTGGCCCTTTCGTAAGCATTTCTGGGCTTTAAGAAGAGAGATAATGTTCTCAACAGCGCTTTTCTTGTCGCCACGAATCATGAGAGGTTCACCACCTAAACCAGGAATACGAACGATCTTCTCGTTGCAAAGAATCTCTGCTCGGTGTTGGGATAACCAATCCATCCCAATGACAACGTCGAAACTACCCAAGACAATAGGAATAAGGTCGATAGAGAAGGTCTGGTTAGCGAGAATAAGCTGACAACCCTTGACTACGTGTGAGGCTTCCAAGCTCTTACCATTAGCTAGCTCTACGGTGTGCTTGTCGCTCAGGGGTGTAGGAATACGCTTAAGCATCTTACTAACTTCTAGTGACACATAGCTAGTATCGGCACCCGAATCAAATAAGACTGTAACATAAAAGTCGTCGAGAAGGAACTTACCCGTCACCACGTTGGGATCATTCCTTGCTTCACCTTGACCAATCACGAACACTCGTCCCCTAGCACCATTGTTGTTGTTGTTCCCATTGTTACCATTCCCCTGATTGTTGTTGTTGTTCTGGTTCAGTTGGGGACAATCCTTCTTGAAATGACCTTCAGCTCCACACTGAAAGCACCCTTTGTTGTTACCCTGCTGCTGTCGCTGGTTCTGCTGAGGTTGCTGACGATTCTGGTTGACGGGGTATGCGCTCCTGCAATCCTTCGCAACATGACCAGGCTTGTTGCACCGATGACAGCTACCCCTGGTGCATGGCCCACTGTGGTGTAGGCTGCAACGATTGCACTTGGGGTGATTCCCCTTGTATCCACCATGACTTTGACCACCAGACGACTGCTGACTGGGGCTCTTGTGATCGTCCGTCTTTCTCTGCTGAGACTGAGTTTGCACTGAAGTTGAACCCCTGCTTGAAGTTCCATCCCATTTCCGTTTATCTCCACTAGAAGTACCAGAAGTAGTTGCAGCACCTATACGCTTCGGTAACTTGTTCTGCTCCACCGCTTGGTCAGTGAGACGGTGAGCCAACTGTACAACCTGCTGGATAGTAGTCAACCTCGCTGAAGTCACATGACTTTGGATCTCTGGCACCAAGCCCTTGAGATAGAGTTCAATTCGCTTGTAGGGAGGATCCACCATAGTAGGACACAACAAAGCAAGCTCATGCGATCTCTTAGTGTATGCCTCAATTTCTGACCCCGACATCTTAAGATTGTAGAACTCATCTTCCAGTTTGTGAATGTCGTCACGACTGCAGTATTCCTCCCTGATCATTTCCTTGAAAGTTTCCCATGGGGTGGCGTTGGCAGCAACCAACCCTAACATCTGCACTTGAGCATTCCACCACGTGAGAGCCAAACCCTCGAGAGTACCAGTAGCATACTTCACCCTGCGCGCTTCAGGGCATTCGCACATTTCGAACACAGACTCCAGTTTCTCAAACCAGTGTAGGAGACCTACTGCTCCTTCAGTGCCGCTAAAAGTTGTGGGTCGACAGTCCATAAAGGTCTTAAAAGTGCACACCGGTGCCTGACCTAAGGTAGGTGAAAGAAAAGACAGAGTTTAACACAAAGGTTGGTTCACGAGAGTAGGATCCAAACGATCCTAGAACAATTTCGGACTGCAGGATATACCTCCTGCGTGTGCAGCTGCGAGCGCTGCGGCAACTCGTTCGTTGATCAAAGCCGTCAACTGGGCTTGTGTCATGTTAACGCGTCCAGACATGGTTCTTCATAACAAGGGTAATACGTGTGAGAGAGGTTCGCGAAAGCACGATAGTAGGACAGAGTAAGAACGCACGTGTTCAAACAACAGTAGTTATACTAATCAAGCATACCATGAGCAATGTACTACGTAACTAACAAGTAGGCAATATACATACATTATATTACCTAGAACATCGAGCCTTGCATGAGGAGCGAAGTGTCGTTGTGGACCGTTGAGCACTAAACCGGTTATAGTCTGGTTTTAACAAAAACGTTTCTCCTTTATTAAAACCAAGTTCACTATAACCAATGGCTCTGATACCAATCTGTCACACCCCCAAAATCCCACCTGCGGAGTACTACCGCTTGGAGGCGTGACTGACCAGGATCCAGCCACCAATCATACTGAACAAGCATATAAATAATTATAAAAGTTTAACCATCATGATTGGTGTTTCAAAACAACAAGTTTAAGTTGCAAGCGGAAGCATAAGTTTTAAAGTTATAACATAAGTTCCAAAAGTTTCAAGTTTAACATAGCATGTAGCAATCCCTGTCCCACAACGATCCTCCTCCATGCAAGCTCCAGTTGAGTACCTATGGTCCTGCAAAGCATATAGTAACGAGTCAACAACTAGTTGAGTGAGTTCACGGGTGGGCGTTCGTTTTAGTTGTTTCGAAAACAGTTTACTTTATCAGGCATCCTGCCGTGGGGGTTACCCCATAGTTTAAAAAGACGTGACCAGTTCATTCCCAGTTACTCCGGCACTCCGGCCGTGGGGGCTACCCCATGTAGTTATCAGGCATTTCGGCCGTGGGGGCTACCCCATGTACATCATCTGGCTCTCCAGCCGTGGGGGCTACCCCATGTGTATACTAGACTCGTTACCGTATCGATTGCTGACTGTAGTCATGTTTATGTGCCCTGAAAACATCAATGTCTATCATCATTGACGTGCCCCAGATCCATTAGTTCACGCCCGTCCTCTGCGGCACGGTGTGAGGCTTGTCAGACCTAAATAGCGCTATCTAACTAATGACCCGCTCGCCATTGGCCCGGCGATTAGTCGATACAAAAAGGAGGGACTTCGTGATAGAGTTTTAGTCTAGTACGTTTATCCGTCCATCCGGACGAGGAATCACATTCCTGAACCACTGACGTCCTACCCAAAGGTAGACGAGGAACCCACGTTCCTGAATCCCGTTCCCAACCCAGGGAATCCCATGCTTTGTAAAGGGTGTGAACTCACCTTGGTTTGCTCGGCAGTCAAACACAGAAAGTCAATCAAGTCGCAAGTAGTCAATAACGTCCTATCACGGTTATCACGTATAATCAGAGTCGAACCAAGTAGTGCACAAATGTTCAGTACGTTTGGCAATCACGTATAATCAGTAACAGTTAACAGTCAATAGAAGCACATACGGTTCACAAGTTCAGCCCAACTACTTAGGCCCAAACACGTAAAAGCAGTTAACACAGAAGCCCATCAGTCTGGCCCATTAACTAAGGCCCAAAAGTGTGGTCTCGAGTCGCAACCGGACTCGCAAGCATGGTCTCGAGTCATGCTGTGTGTTGATCATGGATGGTTGCGAGTCGCAACTGGTGTCGCAACCATGGTTTCGATTCATCATGCTGAGGTCTCGAGTCGCAACGGGACTCGTAACCTGTGGTTTCGGCTTGTCCTGTTATGGTTGCGAGTCGCAACCGCGTGGTCTCGAGTCATCACGCTGTGGTTGCGAGTCGCAACGGGTGATTGCGAGTCGGTAAGCTGTCATTTTCAAGTTCACGTGTTGATGCAGATGTAGTCAGATTAGTGGTACAATATAATCAGGCCCAATTCCGGAAATAACCAATAGAATCCCACTAACATATTTCCTAATCAGGCTATTAGTCAAAGATGGATCAAAATCACAAGGGTTTTCAATCTTCAACTATCATTCAAAGTGTTCTTCCTATGTTCAAACACATATTCATCAAGTATTCAACCTTTATTCAAACAAAACTATGAACAAGCATCAAAACACTAAACATAACACACAACTCGGTTTTTATATATGTCCGATTTCATGAGAAATGCAAATCCGATTTCATGTATCATCAAGATCTAGTAGTTTAACTCTATTTAACACAAGATGTCATGAGTTCTTTAGCAACACATTCCAACACTATAACTTGTTAACATACATAAAACTTCATCTCATTCATGCATCCATTTAAACACAAACATAACATAAACTAACAATAATCATCAAGAAATACTAACAATAAACATCATCTCATGCATTTTATCATTTAACATGATTAACATAAATCCATAAACATTAAAAGCACTAACCGGTTAATGAAGTGTGTGTGTGTGTCGATCCGAAGTTCCAAGCCCGAGAGTTCTTGTGCTAACCGATTAGATCCGAGAGTCTTGGAGGTGGGTTTGTGTGCTTAAGGCTTAGAGAGAAAAGTAGGAGAGTGTGTGGGTGTAATGTTCAACAAATGGTAAAAACTAACTAAGGCATGGTATATATAGTCAAGTTCCAAGAGTGTGCACCCTTAGTGGGTTTCGAGTGGGGGTTCACGGCCCAAAGGCCCAACCGGCCAAAGGTTCTCGGCCCAAGGCCCAAAACCGATTACTAGTCACTCGAGACCTCATGGTCTCGAGTCGGGTTCCTTGTTGTTTCGTGTCGGGTTCTCGGTTCACATATAACACACATACATATATTCATACAATGCACACAAAACAAAGCACATAAAAGTTCACGTTATCATTTTAACTAGTCACATAACGTACAAGTAAGTTACAACGAAAGGTTCTAAATTTCGAGTTGTCACACGGCCACCTTTCAAAGGTGTATGATGAGCATATTCTCGGATATGGTCGGGGACGCCCTAGAGATATTTATGGATGACTTTTCGGTCTTTGGGTCATCATTTGATACATGTTTAGATGAACTATCTAGGGTGTTAGAAAGATGTGTCCAAACTAATCTAGTGCTCAGTTGGGAGAAGAGCCATTTTATGGTTCAAGAGGGTATAGTGTTAGGACATGTCGTGTCAAGTAAGGGGATAGAAGTCGATAGAGCAAAAGTGAGAGTCATTTCTACTTTACCTCCCCCTACTAATGTGAAGGGCGTTCGTTCCTTTTTAGGACACGCCGGATTTTACCGTAGATTTATTAAGGGCTTTAGTGTCATAACGTAACCTTTATGTAATCTATTGTTAAAAGATGTTCCGTTCGAATTTGATGATAAATGTTTAAATGCTTTTAACGTATTAAAGGAACAATTGGTACAAGCCCCAATCTTGCAATCACCCGATTGGACAAAGCCGTTTGAAATAATGTGTGATGCAAGCGATTTCGCTATTGGGGCTGTACTTGGCCAACGAGTAGATAAGAAGCCAGTAGTTATCTACTACGCAAGCAAAACCCTCTCCGATGCTCAGTTGAATTATACCACAACGGAGAAGGAGTTGCTTGCCGTTGTTTATGCTTTGGATAAATTCCGGTCTTATATTTGTGGAAGCAAGGTAATTGTTTACTCTGATCATAGTGCAGTCAGGTATCTAATGGAGAAAAAGGACGCCAAACCAAGACTGATTCGGTGGGTCCTACTGTTGCAAGAGTTTGATCTCGAAATCAGAGACTAGAAGGGGTGTGAAAATGTAGTTGCTGACCATCTGTCACGACTACCGGTTGAAGTAGAGGAGTTCATACCCGAGATCAATGAGCATTTTCCGGATGAGTTTATAATGGCTGCGAGTTTCGAACCTTGGTATGCTAACTTTGCAAATTATCTTGTTTCAGGTACAATACCGGATGCGTGGAATAAGCGTAGGAAACAACAATTCCTGTCGCAGGTGAAGAATTATATCTGGGATGAATCGGACTTGTTCCGAATTGGTGCTGATCAGATTATTAGAAGATGTGTGCCCGAGACAGAGTTCTTGGACGTATTACAGCATGCTCACTCATCTGCATGTGGCGGTCACTTTAGCGGACAAAAGACAGGCCATAAAGTTCTTGAAGCTGGTCTTTATTGGCCAACCATGTTTAAAGACGCATTTGAGTTTGTTAAACATTGTCCGAATTGTCAAAAGATGGGTGGGATTTCAAAAAGGGATGAAATGCCAATGCAACCAATCTTGGTTGTTGATATTTTTGATGTTTGGGGAATTGATTTTATGGGACCGTTTCCCAATTCGAATGGTAACCTATACATCTTAGTGGCGGTTGATTATGTTTCAAAGTGGATTGAAGCAATTGCCACTAAGACAAATGATTATACCGTTGTTTGCAAGTTTGTCCATTCAAACATCATTTCCAGGTTCGGGGTTCCTCGGGTGATAATTAGTGATGGAAGATCCCACTTTAAAAACTTTAATTTTGGCAAACTCTTAAAACGGTATGGCGTTGACCATCGAATTGCTACACCATATCATCCACAAACGAGTGGACAGGTTGAAGTGTCGAACAGGCAAATTAAAGAAATTTTGCAAAAGACGGTGCGAACTGATCGTAAGGATTGGTCATCTAAACTGAATGACGCTTTATGGGCATATCGCACCGCTTATAAAACTCCTATCGGCACTACACCCTATCGTTTGGTGTATGGAAAGGGTTGTCAGTTACCCCTATAAATTGCACATCGTGCGTTGTGGGCCGTTAAACAAGTAAATACTGACTATACTGATGCAGGTGCCCACAGGTTGTTGAAATTGAGTGAATTGGAGGAATTACGCAATGAGGCGTATGATACCACAGCCGCATACAAAGATAAGATGAAGGCGGTGCACGACGCAAAGCTGAGGCGTTTGGTATTTTCGGTTGGTCAAAGAGTTTGGTTATTTAACTCCCGCCTTAAATTGTTTCCAGGTAAATTAAGGAGTAAATGGACCGGACCATTCGTCATTACACGAGTCGGACAATACGGAGATGTGGAAATCGAGGATCCGAAGGATCAACGAAGACAAGTAGTTAATGGTCATCGGTTGAAACCGTATCTAGACGGTGATGATTTGAATCCGTTACCCGAAGAGGTGAGCTTTCTTGAAGGCGCACCGGAATACACGACCGACTGAGGGTCTAGAGAGGTCTGGCTGAAGACCTTTTAAACTTAGCGCTCTCGGGAGGCAGCCCGAGGATGTAGAGTATTGTACTTTGGTTTGGTTTGTTTGGTATGTTGTGTTTTGACAGGTTTCTGCGATTTAATCATCACTGATGCAATAATTCAAGTGTGGGGATGTTTTGCAACATCCCCGGTGAGATATCAAAGAATCTATAGAATGCATCTATTCCGGTTGAAGCACAACAGCCACATCACTACAGACACATGATCAGGTGCATGTGTTTATCTATCTTACTTTGTTTTTGTTGTTTTTGTTGTTTTTGGTGGTGTGAACCTTTGTTTTGTTTAGGGGATGCGTTTGGCTTGTTTTGTGATGAGTCAGCCGCTCATTTAGGATGGTTGGTTTGTTTTCCCAGGCTATATTTTAAAAGCACCATACATTGGGGACAATGTATCCCAAGTGTGGGGATGTGGGAGCCCGGGAAGGGATTTGTGGATAAAGCTTTGAAGCGATTGAAAGTGGTTGAAATCGATGAAAAAAAAAATTGAAAATTTCAAAATTTTTCATCGCCTTAAACAAGCTAATTGGATACGAAAACCTAAAGCTTCAATCACTAATAGGCTTTTTACCGGTAGTAAACGAGATTAGTCCCTTGTCATGGTTGTCCCTTTAAGTTTCATGAGAGTAGGTTTGACAAGTGTTTTATAGGAAACGAGTTGAAAAGAGATGTCTATCTAGGGGTAACATGTTTTAATTGCATATGCTACATGTCGTCAACCTTTTTACTTTTTCTTGGTGAGATCTTGAGCCTGTAGATGGATAGGATACATTATATGATGAATTCATTTGTTGAGTGCAGGCTACGTGTTATTCTGTGTTAGAACTTGTGTGATTCGATGCATGCTAAGATTGTGGATTTGACATGTGCACGTATATGATAAAGGCATTAGGATTTTCCCGTTACAACCTTTGTGTTTGTGTTTCTTTTGTGTTATTCACCAAATTTCCCTTAGTAGCCCTGTTGAGCCTAACTACCTTTCGTTTGTTCGCCCATTGTTTTTCGTGAAAAACCGACCGTGATGATATTGCTATAAAAAATGAGAAAAAAAATTGAAGAAAAAGAAAAAAAATAGAAAAATATGTGAAGGAAAATGAAAAAAGAAAAGAAAAAAATATAAGTATTGTGAATATCGTGTATGTTCTTGGGTAGAAACCAACCCAATAGTATAAGTTGTGTTTGAATAAAGTATCACGGTTTGGTTATTGTTTGTGAGCCAAATAGAAAAGAAAAAGAACCTAGAAATAATTTCCTACCTTTACCCTAAGCCCAAAACCCTAAAGTCTTTTTGATATGTGCCATGTTAGATGATACAGTGGAGGTGTGATTGTCATACAAGCCTATGATTGCAGGATTTCATGTTTGCCTTTTGAGTGTTTTATATACTAGCACATCACACGCTAGTCCAGATATTAACCCGAGAGGAGAGTACATTGTGAGAGGCGTGTGGCATGTGTTAATTGTAAACATGTTAGTTTTAGATAGATAAGTCTTAAGTTTTTGAAATTGCATCATTTACTTGTCAGATTGTCAATCTCGATTGTGTCAGTCTATGGGATGGGTATGACTTGGGACTGAACAGGTTGAACCGGTTAAGGGGTTTAAAGGTGGTGTTGCTATGGTGACTAGTTCTAGTTGGTTTGCTTGGGGACAAGCAAAGGCAAGTGTGGGAATGTGATGGAGAGGGTGAAACCCGAGCTTTATAGTGTCTAAATATAATGATTTATGTGTATTTGACGTGTTTATTTGCTTGGAATGAAGTGACTACGAGAATTTGGTGTTTTCAGGTAAAGTACGTAATTCGGCGCAATTACGAGGGTTAAAGATGAACGTGTGAGCATAGGATGTGATGTTGCAGCTCAAGAATGAGTTTTGAAGCTTATTCGGGTGGTATAAAGGCTCACGAGTGGAAGAAATGTAGAAAAGTGAAGTTCGAGGGCCTCGTGGTAATTAAATGAAAGTCAAAAGATGGTTCAATGGAACAAGGACATGGAATATTAAAGTTGAGGGCCTGGTTGTCATTAGTCGAAAGTTGAGATGCATTTACAAAGAGCCAAGGAATAGTGACCGTAAGCTATGGTATTCAAACCTTAGCCTACGGTGAAGTGATGGCAGCAAAGGGAGGATGTTTGTACCGTAATCTACGCTTGCATACGTAGGCTACGGTTAAAGAATTGATAACAACCTTATCTTTTTGAAGCAATTAAAAAGAAAATAAAACGAAAACTCAAAAAAATCAGCACTTGTTTTGGACGGCAGCGATATATGGCGACAACATCAAAACATCACATCATCATCGTCCAACATTAATTTTTGGAGGAGATTGTGTGGACTTTTAATTGGACCGCCACTTCTGAAGACCCTCAATAATCAATTCACGCAGACCGAAATTCTTTGGGGGGATCTCTTGTCAGCCGTCACTTGGAGAAAAAAAAGCATAATCATCATCACAACCTTACGTAAAGACTTTGGGGACATCATAAATTCTCATCAAGACCATATTGTGGTTGACTTTTGTGGAGCAACAACATCAACGATCATCATCATCATTCTTAAATACAAGATTTCAAGATTAGATTTTTATTAATATTATCATTATTCTTTATGTTATATTATAATGAATATGATGATTTTAATTATTAATCAATCCTTTGAAGACCATTCAATTGAGATGAGCGGCTAGTCTCCTAGTGGTTTCCTCCGGATGGAGGGTTTTTGTAAGTTAGATAATTTTATGTGTTTGTGACAATCGTATAACTTGGTGATCTAAGCATTCGATGCTTTTCACCTTGATTTGATTTGGTTTATTGGTTGTAAACAGTTACATTTATTTAAACCTTAATTTCTAAGCATTCAGTTCCCGAGAGTTCTAGTAATTGGGATATATTTGACATGGGGTTAGGGTTTGTAAATTGTAATTGATAATCATTCGATAACCTCCCGTTATGTATTGACCGGAGTACTTAGTCGTTGGTTATCACAATTAATTAATCGAGTTTAATACCTATGTCTATGTAGGTTACGATTAAACACATAGTTGAAGCTAACTGTAAAACCTGAAATCTGGAGGAACCATTTTCTCACCTATTGATTCAAATCTTAGTTTTTGTTCGTTAACTTAGATAATTGTCTTAATCAATAAAATCCACAACTGAGTTTTACTTTTTCAATAGTAGTTAATCAAAACTGAGCATTACACACTTTCCACAATCCTCCTCTGGTTCGATATCCGACTTACTCTAGCTACTAGTTTATTTCGGTTTTTGCATGTCACTAACGACAGACATCAAAATGGCGCCGTTGCCGGGGAGGCGTGCGCCATGAGAAAAAAAAGAGATGTCTATCTACATAGACATAGGTATTAAACTCGATTAATTATGTTGATTAGGTTAGTCCACTCATGTCTATGTAAGTGTTCGATTAAACACATAATTGAAGTTACTGCAAAACCTGAAATCTGGAGGAACCATTGTTCTCTCCAACTGTTTACAACCTCGCATTTTCGTAGTTTGTTAGTTAATCAAACAATCAAATCAGCAACTGAGTTTTACTTTTTCACTAGTAGTTAATTAAACTGAGCATTACACACTTTCCGCAACCTCCTCTGGATTCGATACCCTGCTTACCCTAGCTACCTAGGTTAATTAGGTTTTTGCATGTCACTAACGACTGACATCAAAACACGCTATCGTGTACCGCTTGTTGAATCAGCGCCAGCGCATGAGCATCCTTCTTTTGGTTCTCTCTCAGCCGTGCTGCATCTTTATCTTCATGATCAAACCCGTTTGACACAAACTCCCAAAGCTCTTGAGATCGCAGCACCGTTCGGATCCGTATACTCCAGAATTCATACCCTTCTCCTTTGAACACAGGGAGCAAGGGCTGATTCGTATTAGAGACTGTTGATGCCATGACACTGAACACTCTTTTTTGTTTTCTGTGAAAAAACTCAGCTCTGATACCACTATGTTAACAACTGTGATATCAATAACCAAGGTAATTGCTTTATTCAATAGCCAAGGATGCTTTATATAGCACCAGATTACACAACGGAAACAAAAAACATTCAAAAATAAACCTACGAAATAGACTCCCAGATCCTAAAGACTCGGTTTAACCCAACAACCAGGATCAACCTTTTATTCATCAGACTAACGGCTACTTTTGAATTATTATTCAACATTTTCCTTAGTGACCGGGCAATGATTGGATCGCACAGCCCAATTGGAGTTGTACACTTTAATTGGTTTCACACTTTAATTGGGCCACGTTCAGACACTAGGCCGCACACGGATTGGGCCTTACACAATTAATCGGGCTGCAAGAATAACTAGACGCATATTATTACGATTGGGTTTACACAATGGGTCGCACTCTTGGATCACACACTATTGGGTGAACCACTAATTTGATTAAATTGCACACGTGTGATTAATGAATGAACAGGCTGGTGTCATGTGAAAGATGAGTGCATGATGTGAACAATATATAACTTGAATACATGCTATGTGCTATGGGATAACATGTTATGTGAGCAATGTATAACTTGAATATATATAAGGGAAACTGTTACATGTTGTGTGAATATTTGGCATGCTACTGGCTTGATCATTGGTGTGTGAAACTTGTACGATATGTGTGTGATGTGTATGAAAGACATGTGGTTAATTACATGTAAAACCGATTCTTAACGGTAATCATATTAGGACTTGGTTGACCAACTGTGAACGTAAACGAATATCTAGTCTTACCGAGCAAACCACAGGTGAGTTCACTGCTCTTTTTCCAAGCATGCATCCCGGGGAGGGATATCGGGTAACGTTCCGGGGAGGAACGCTTGTTTATTGGGATGTTTGTTATTATACTCAGTTTCTATCACATAAGACCCTTTACATCTACTGACAGTTGCCGGGGAGGCAACGAGGTTATTAGTTGATAGCGCTATTAGGTTTGGCACCCTCACACCGTACCGGGGAGGACGGGCGTGAACTAATTTCCTTAAAGCATGACCAATGTTTTGATAGAGACATTGGGGTTGGGCAAATACATCTTGTAGCCATTTGCGGTAATCGAGTTAATAACAACATCAAATCAAATTATTGAACTATTGAACTGCTGAACTGTTTTATACACAAACCTGGTAACTAAACGCGTTAACAAAACTTTGAGCTCACCAGCTGTGTCAGCATGCTTGTAGGTTGTTAGATGTCTTGGATTGGAACTTGCTGTCTGGAGTAGCTGGAGTGGTCATGGGTCGACTGGAGGGATTCATGTGATTGAACTATTGATATCATACATTGGTTTTTCAAACAGTTTAACATTGGTTTACTATTTGCTTCCGCTCGACATGTTGGTTTTCATTTAAACTCGTTGATGGTATTTTACATTAATAATTAAGGATTTTATTTTGAAACTTGTACGCGTTCAATGTAATTAGTGGCTCGTTATTGGTACGTCACACGCCTAACAGGGACATTCCCTAGGTGGTATTTTGGGGATTGTGACAAATAATCTATTTTTTTTTATCATTCATTGGTTGTTTTAATCGTTCATTTTTGAAGACAAAGGTTCATTGGATCTTGGGAAGGACACCCCCAACATAGAATTAGGTCTGGAGAACTAAGCCGTAAATAATAGGATTCATA